>NW_006790015.1:2327036-2336658 GCF_000442215.2 Lipotes vexillifer
TAACCTTATGGGAGTTCCCTTATATGTTATTTGTCAGTTTTCCCTTGCTGCTTTCAATAATTTTTCTTTGTCTTTAATTTTTGCCAATTTGATTACTATGTGTCTCAGCATGTTTCTCCTTGGGTTTACCCTGTATAGGACTCTCTGTGCTTCCTGGACTTGGGTGGCTGTTTCCTTTCCCATGTTAGGGAAGTTTTCGACTATAATCTCTTGAAATACTTTCTCAGGTCCTTTCTCTCTCTCTCTTCTCCTTCTGGGACCCCTATAATGCGACTCTTGTTGCATTTAATATTGTCCCAGAGGTCTCTTAGGCTGTCTTCATTTCTTTACATTCTTTGTTCTTTATTCTGTTCCGCAGCAGTGAATTTCACCATTCTGTATTTCAGGTCACTTACCCGTTCTTCTGCCTCAGTTATTCTGCTATTGATTCCTTCTAGTGTAGTTTTCATTTCAATTATTGTATTGTTCATCTCTGTTTGTTTGTTCTTTAATTCTTCTAGATCTCTGTTAAACAGTTCTTGCATCCTCTCGATCTTTGCCTCCATTCTTTTTCTGAAGTCCTGGATTATCTTTACTGCCATTATTCCGAATTCTTTTTCTGGAAGGTTGCCTATCTCCACTTCATTTAGTTGTTTTTCTGGGGTTTTATCTTGTTCCTTCATCTGGTACATAGTCTTCTGCATTTTCATCTTGTCCATCTTTCTGTGAATGTGGTTTTTGTTCCACAGGCTGCAGGATTGTATTTCTTCTTGCTTCTGCTGTCTTCCCTCTTGTGGATGAGGCTATCTAAGTGGCTTGTGGAAGTTTCCTGATTGGAGGGATTGGTGGATGGTAGAGCTGGCTGTTGCTCTGGTGGGCAGAGCTCAGTAAAACTCTCAGGTTAACTTAATCTTAATAATAAAATCCCACAAAAACTGAAGAAATGAAAACTGCAGGCTGTGAAAATCTTACTCATCTATACAAAGGCAAAAAAAATTTTCTAAAAAATATTTGGCAAGCAGAATCCAGAAATATTAGAAAAAGGATACTGTATCATGATCATATATACTAGAGTTTATACTAGAAATGTAAGATCAGTTTAACCTTGCAAAATTAATCAATACAATTTATCACATTAATGGATTCAGTGACAGAAAGTGTGTGCTTATCTTAATAGATGCAAAAAATTAAACACTTATTTATGGAAACTGTCTAAGCAAATTTAGAATAGAAGGAAACTTCTTGAACTCAATAAACGGCATTTACGAAAACATCATACTTAATGGTAAACATTAAACATTTTTCCTTTGGTATTAGGAACAGGACAAGAGTTGCTCACTACCATTTTTTTTTTTTTTTTTTAACATCTTTATTGGGGTATAATTGCAACTCAATAAATTTACGAAAACATCATACTTAATGGTAAACATTAAACATTTTTCCTTTGGTATTAGGAACAGGACAAGAGTTGCTCACTTCACTATTTTTTTTTTTTTTTTAACATCTTTATTGGGGTATAATTGCTTTACAATGGTGTTTTAGTTTCTGCTTTATAACAGAGTGAGTCAGTTATACATATATATATGTTCCCGTATCTCTTCCCTCTTTGTCTCCCTCCCTCCCACCCTCCCTATCCCACCCCTCCAGACAGCCACAAAGAACCGAGCCGGTTTCCTGTTGGCAGTCTGTATATCTTCTTTGGAGAAATGTCTATTTAGGTCTTCTGCCCATTTTTGGATTGGGTTGTTTATTTTTTTGTTATTGAGCTGCATGAGCTGCCTGTAAATTTTAGAGATTAATCCTTTGTCAGTTGATTCATTTGCAAATATTTTCTCCCATTCTGAGGGCTGTCTTTTGGTCTTGTTTATGGTTTCCTTTGCTGTGCAAAAGCTTTGAAGTTTCATTAGGTCCCATTTGTTTATTTTTGTTTTTATCTCCATTACTCTAGGAGATGGGTCAAGAAGGATCTTGCTGTGATTTATGTCATAGAGTGTTCTGCCTATGTTTTCCTCTAAGAGTTTGATAGTTTCTGGCCTTACATTTAGGTCTTTAATCCATTTTGAGCTTATTTTTGTGTATGGTGTTAGGGAGTGATCTAATCTCATACTTTTACATGTACCTGTCCAGTTTTCCCAGCACCACTTATTGAAGGGGCTGTCCTTTCTCCACTGTATATTCCTGCCACCTTTATCAAAGATAAGGTGACCATATGTGCATGGGTTTATCTCTGGGCTTTCTATCCTATTCCATTGATCTATCTTTCTGTTTTTGTGCCAGTACCATACTGTCTTGATTACTGTAGCTTTGTAGTATAGTCTGAAGTCAGGCAGCCTGATTCCTCCAGCTCCATTTTTTGTTCTCAAGATTGCTTTGGCTATTCGGGGTCTTTTGTGTTTCCATACAAATTGTGAAATTTTTTGTTCTAGTTCTGTGAAAAATGCCAGTGGTAGTTTGATAGGGATTGCATTGAATCTATAGATTGCTTTGGGAAGTAGAGTCATTTTCACAATGTTGATTCTTCCAATCCAAGAACATGGTATATCTCTCCATCTGTTTGTATCATCTTTAATTTCTTTCATCAGTGTCTTATAATTTTCTGCATACAGGTCTTTTGTCTCCTTAGGTAGGTTTATTCCTAGATATTTTATTCTTTTTGTTGCAATGGTAAATGGGAGTGTTTTCTTGATTTCACTTTCAGATTTTTCATCGTTAGTATATAGGAATGCCAGAGATTTCTGTGCATTAATTTTGTATCCTGCTACTTTACCAAATTCATTGATTAGCTCTAGTAGTTTTCTGGTAGCATCTTTAGGATTCTCTATGTATAGTATCATGTCATCTGCAAACAGTGACAGCTTTACTTCTTCTTTTCCGATTTGGATTCCTTTTATTTCCTTTTCTTCTCTGATTGCTGTGGCTAAAACTTCCAAAACTATGTTGAATAAGAGTGGTGAGAGTGGGCAACCTTGTCTTGTTCCTGACCTTAGTGGAAATGCTTTCAGTTTTTCGCCATTGAGGATGATGTTGGCTGTGCTCACTACCATTTTTAATCAACATTGTTCTGGTGGCCTTAACCAATGCAAAAGACAAGTATAAAACTAGTTAGGATTGGAAAAGAGGAAATAAAATAGGTATTATTTGCAGATGCTATACTCCTGCATGCAGTCTCTCAAAGAATCTACAGGGAAAATATTAGAATTAATAAGATAATTAACAAGGTTGATGGACATAAAGTTATTGTTTTAAAAAATTAATTGCATTTTAATATATAGGCAAGAATCAGAAAATGAAATAAAAAATAATTCATTTAAGTAGTATAAAATACAAACTACATAGGAATACATGATATCAAGAGAGTGAAAAGACAGCTCACAGAATGAGAGAAAATATTTGCAAATCTTATATCTGATAAGAGATTAATATCCAGAATATAAATAACTCCTACAACTCAAACACACACACAGATACACACACACACACACAATTAAAAAATGAGCAAAGGACTTGAATAGGCATTTCTCCAAAGAAGATATGCAAATGGCCAATGAGCACAGGGAAAGATGCCGAATATCATTAGCCATTGGGAAAATATAAATCAAAACTACAATGAGATACCACCTCACACCCATTAGGATAGGCTATTACAAAAAAAAAAAAAAAAAGAAAGAAAAAAAAGAAAAATAACGTGTTGGCAAAAAATGGAGAAACAGGAACCCTGTGCATTGCTGGTGAGGATGTAAAATGGTGTGGTTGCTGTGCAAAATAGCTTTGTGGTGCTGATTCCACTCTTAGGTGAATACTCAAAAGAGTGTAGCTTAAACAGCTATCTGTAAACCAATGTTCACAGCAGCATTATTCACATAGCCAAAAAGTGGAAACAATCCAATTGTCCATCAACAGATAAAGTGTGGTGTATATATATATATACACAGTAGAATATTATTCAGCCATAAAAAGGAATGAAATTCTGACATATGCTACAACATGGATGAACCTTGAAAACATTTGGTTAAGTGAAATAAGCTATAAGGTATCTAGACTAGGCAAATTCATAGAGACAAGAAAGTAGAATAAAGGTTACCAGGGCTTGAGGGAAGAAGGAATGAGGAGTTATTGTTAATGGGTACATAATTTTTGTTTCGGATGATGAAAAAGTCCTAGAAGGTGTGGAGTAATGTAAACAAACACTCATACACTGTTGGGGGAGGATGTAAATTGATATAACTCTTTGGAAAATAGTTTGGCATTATCTAGCAAAGTTAAGACACACATACCCTATGACCCAGAAACCCCACTCCTAGGTATATATCTAAGAGCAGAGGTTTTCAAAGCATAGTCCACAGACCCCCAGAGATCCCCAAGCTCCTTTTAGGGGATCTTCAAGGTCAACACTATTTTCTTTCTTTTTTTTTTTTTTTGGTGTGTATGACTGTTTTTTTATTGGGGTAGAGTTGTTTTACAATGTTGTGTTTGTTTCTATTGTACAGCAAACTGAAGTAGAGTTCCCTGTGCTATACAGCAGGTTCTCATTAGTTATCTACTTTATACATATTAGTTAGTGTAGATAAGTCAATCCCAATCTCCTAGTTCATACCATCCCCCAACCCTTTGCCCCCCTTGGTGTCCCTATGTTTGTTCTCTATGTCTGTGTCTCTATTTCTGCCTTGCAAACCGTTTCATCTGTACCATTTTTCTAGATTCCACATATATGCATTAATATATGATACCGGGTTTTCTTTTTATGACTTACTTCACTCTGTATGACAGTCTCTAGGTCCATCCACATCTCTACAAATGACCTTATTTCATTCATTTTTATGGCTGAGTAATATTCCATTGTGTATATGTACCATACCTTCTTTATCCATTCATCTGTTGATGGAGATTTAGGTTGTTTCCTTGTCCTGGGTATTGTAAATAGTGCTGCAATGAACACTGGGGTGCATGTGTCTTTCTGAGTTATGGTTTTCTCTGGGTATGTGCCCAGTAGTGGGATTGCTGGGTCATATGGTTATTCTATTTTTAGTTTTTTAAGGAACCTCCATACTGTTCTCCATAATGACTGTATCAATTTACATTGCCACCAACAGTGTAGTATTAAGATATTTGCCTTTTTCCACGTTGTTGACATTTGCACTGATGGTGCAGAGGTGATGGGGGTAAAACTGCCAGAGCCTGTGCATAAATCAAGGCAGTGCCATTAACATTTGTATTCTTCACCACCACACACTCGCAGTTTTTTTTAAAAATTTCTAGTTTCACTTCGTCCCAGCTTACCCTTCACCCCTCCCCCACACTGTGTCCTCAAGTCCATTCTCTACGTCTGCATCTTTATTCCTGTCCTGCTCTTAGCTTCATCAGAGCCATTTTTTTCTTTTTTTTAGATTCCATATATATGTGTTAGTGAAGTGAGAGAGTAGCATTGACATATACACACTACCAAATGTAAAATAGATAGCGAGTGGGAAGCAGCCGCATAGCACAGGGAGATCAGCTCGGTGCTTTGTGACCACCTAGAAGGGTGGGATAGGGAGGGTGGGAGGGAGGCACAAGAGGCAGGGGATATGGGGATATATGTATACATATAGCTGATTCACTTTGCTATACAGCAGAAACTAACACAACATTGTAAAGCAGTTATACTCCAATAAAGATGTTAAAAAAACTGCTAGTTTCACATAGAGTGTCCTTGATGAAGAAGTAAAAATTATTAATTTTATTAAATCTTGACCCTTGAGCAGATGTCTTTTTCACATGCTGTGTGATGAAATGGGAAGGACGCATGAGAAATCTCTGCTGTTGCGTGCCCAAGTTCAATGGTTCTCTTGAGAAAGAATGCTCTGTGTGTGATTGTTTGAGTTATGAGTGAAATTAGCTGTTTTTTTGTTTTTGTTTTTGTTTTTGTTTTTTGCAGCTTGTGGGATATTAGTTCCCCGACCAGGGATCAACCTGGGCTCCTTGCTGTGGAGGCTCGGAGTCCTAACCACTGGACCACCAGAGAATCCCCAGCGTTTTGTGTTTTTTCTTTTTTTCTTTTTTTTTAAATGAAACACAATTTTTACCTGAAAGAACGACTGGCAGACAAATCATGGTTATTCGAATTGGAACATTTGGCAGATGATTTCTCAAAAATGAATGACGGAAGGCTGTCACTTCAAGGAAAACAATGGTCAGTAGTTGTTGCCAATGACAAAAATTTTGAGCTTTCAAGCTAAAACTAGAATTTTGGAAAACCTGTATCTACCACTGTGAGCTTGTCAACTTCCTAATAGGTGCTTTTCTGATGATATCAGTAGGGATATTAGCAAATGTGATTATTTTGGGATACAGTATAATGAAACATGTCAACATTTGGAAGATCTGCTCAGTAAAACTATCTTTTCCAAATGACCACCATGATGTTACAAAATTACAAATGGGTTAAAGATCTATCCAAAGCACAAGATCAATCAGTGGATTTTTTTTTTTTTTTTTGCAATACGCGGGCCTCTCACTGTCGCGGCCTCTCCCGTTGCAGAGCACAGGCTCCGGACGCGCAGGCCCAGCGGCCACGGCCCACGGGCCCAGCCGCTCCGCGGCACGCGGGATCCTCCTGGATCGGGGAACGAACCCGCGTCCCCTGCATCGGCAGGCGGACTCTCAACCACTGCGCCACCAGGGAAGCCTCAATCAGTGGATTTTAACGTAATAGAGCTCAGAGTTCACTGAATAGTTTCAGATTCCACACTGCAACTAAACTTTAAAAACTGCCACTTGTTGAGTTTTGGTGTAGTAGCAAAGAATATCCATGATTAACTGCAAAGGCTAGTAAAATATTTCTCTTTCTTCTAACTACATAGCTATGTGAGACTGATTTTCTCCTTTAAACAAAACAACATATTACAACAGATTGAAAGTTTGTTGTTACTTATAAATTAATAAACACTAATTAATATATAATATAATTCATTGGGTTGGGCAATTCTGTGGTGTAATATTCCTGTCATGACTGATTTCAAGCTACCAACATGACTACAGAATGTAGTGCTGGCTCTCATGAACTGGTACAATCTGGCTCCAGACCACTAATATAATCCACATTTTAAAAAGCCCTTTGGGTCCTCAAAGTTTTTAAGAGACTAGAAATTTTGAGAACCAGTGCCCTAGAGAAATGGCTATATCTGGCTACCAGGAGACATGTTCTGTGTCCAAAAATATTTAGGAACCACAGCTACGTGCAACATGGATGATTCTTAAAAACATTAACCATATTGAGGAAAAGAATTCAGACTCAAATGAATACATGCTAGAGGATTCCATTTAAAGTCCACAATCAGGCAATACTAAGCTTTATGGTTTAGGAATGCATCCTTTGGTGCTAAGCATATACAGAAAATCAAGGAAGAGATTGCCACAGAAGTCAGGTTGGAGTGGAAGAAGGCATATGGGAACACTTCTGGGGTGCTGGGAATGTTTTATTTCTTGACTGACATGCTGGTGGGGTTTTGTTTACTAGAATTCTTTTTTACTGTACATTTATTTTTAAAGTAATTTTTCATGTTTGTGTTACACTTTACAATAAAAAGTTTTAAAAAATGGAATTATACAGAACACGTAGCTCTCTTGGGTTTTGATTGAAAGGATAGCCCATCTTCCTGGCTCAAGACTTGCCCAGACTATGGTACCTGCCAAATAGAAGTTTGCTCTGCTCTATCTTCCATGCCCTTTTCCTGCCACATAATTAGTTTCAATATGGAACAAATAATTTCCTGGAGTTCCTCTATTTTTGTTTCAAAGCCATTGGAAAACACTTTCTCTGAATTGCTTGCTTGAAATGGAATGTCTTCATTTGTGGCAAGCAAGACTACGTGTATTGCTTCTTTAACTTAACCATATATTGCAGGCATCTTCCTATGTCAGCATTTTTTAACAGCTACAGGGTATTTTTTTATATGATGTGTCACAATCAGCTCTCTGCTGATAGATATCTAGGTGGCTCCTGATTTTTTGGCTTAATGAATAAGCAAGATCGTGGTCTTTATCCCATTGGACTGAGCTCTATAGGGATGGGGCCCTGGTCTAGCCACTGATGCATTGTAGCCCCAGCTCAGTGGCAAGGATGTGGCATATGCTTGCTAGAATGACTCTGGAATGAATGAATGGAGATGATCTGAATGAACAATATTTATTAGTTTGACCACAAAGATAGGATTCTTCCCCAAGCCCCTTAGGCAAAGGGGCAGATGGGCAGTGAGTAGAGCCCAGTGGTTTAGACCTGAATCAGAGCAGATTTAAATCCCAGCTCTCCATGTGTGTGACTTGAGGCAGCTACTTAATCCCTCCTTGCTTCAGTGTCCTCATCCATAAAATGGGTACAATCATTGGCACCTGCTTCATAGGGCTGCTTTGAGGATTAAACAAGTGAGTACATGTAAAAGTCTCAGTATGGGCCTAGCACATCAGCACTCACTAAGTAGTAGAATGTGATCATCTCAACTCATTCTAGTTGTAAAAATGCAGCAAAGATGATGCCTTTTATCAGGTGGTGACATAGAAACCAGGTCCTTCTGCCTCCTGCTTTTGTGGTGATTGTTGTTGGTTTGATTTGCTTATGTGGTGTCAATTTTGCTCCTGAAGAATCAGCTGCCCCCTTAAGGAGAGTATTTATACTCAGAGTCTATCACCGTGGAGACAGTCAACAGTCGGGAATCCAAGATCACATCACCTCTCCCTGGAGGCTGAAAGTGGACTCTCAGGGCCCTTTTATTCTGTGAAGTTAGTAGAGTTTCATCTACTACCACTCCTTTTGACTGCTGAAAAGAAAAAAAAAAAGGCATCCCAAACTCAGCAACTTCACAACATCTCCCACCACCGAAACCTTAAACTGTGTTAAGTCAAAGAAGCTTGGGGCAAACCCTTACCATGCAGTTTCTTACTGCAGTAAGTCCACAGTCATTCTCCACTCCGAGCTGGAAGACTGAGGCCAAGTATTCAACCAGAGTGCTCACTGGAAACTGGTTGGAGGAGAGGAAGAAGGTAAGAAAAGAGAAAGTAGACAGAGGGCTCAGAGGGAGACCCGGCAGGGAGAGGGACTAGCTAGGGCATTATTATTTTCAAAGGGCCATAGGCGACTTCATCTTAAGAAGGCGGCACTGTGCTACACATAGAGGAGTTACGTTCAAGCAATCATCAAGGTCCCTATTACATCTTGAAAACATCATAGCACAGGTGTCAATATGGTTGTGCCTTGCAGTTCTATATTCAGTGGAGTGTTTCTAGGCATCCAATGTCCCCTGTCCCTAATTCCACTGCACCTTGATTTGAAGAATGTCTGCTCTCCCTGGGCTTGCCCTTCCCAGAATGTGTTACCTGCCAAGGCAGGCTTGACACTCCTTGTGTTGATGTCCAGGGATGAACTGCTGTTCTCTGGCACCTGTTATGCAACCTTGCCCTGCCTGTGCATTTCAGCTTTCACTTTCAAAACAGAACAAATGGGCTTTTGGTGTTCCCATGTACCTTAAAGGTCATCACAAAATACTTTGCCTGAATTGACCTACTTAAAATAGAATATCTTCATTCGTGGCAATCAAGACTGACCCACTTAAATTTCTACAGAGATGTCTAGACATCCTCACGTCTTCTTGGAAAACAGGCAAGGGAAAGA
>NW_006790015.1:2336674-2365457 GCF_000442215.2 Lipotes vexillifer
GGGAAAGAGGGTGAGATAGAATTGGCAGCTTTGATGCAAGTGCGGGGAAGGTTGATGGTGATTTCTGAGAACTGGAAAAGGCTGTTTTCATGGGGGAACATGAACATTTACCACCCCTCTGGTCAGATGTGGCTTTTGGCCATTTTTAGCTCTGACTGCACTTGGCTTTGTTTGGGGAGTAGGGGTGTGTAATCCAAGGGCAAGAAGGACTGGGTGAGCAATCCCTTCAGGCTCCTATAGGTGAGGCAGTACCCAGGGATATTATGGACTGGTCCAACACCTAGAGGAGATTGCGTAAAGAGAGCAGAGTTGGAGTGATGTCAGAAAGATGGCAGACTAAGAAGCTCCAGGTTCCTTGTTCTCCCACGGAAACACTTAAAAAGCAACTGTAGCCTAACTGAAACAACTATATGTGAGCTCTGCAAAACAAAGGTCTATAGCAAAAAACCAAATGCCCAGTAGAAGAAACCACATTCAAAATAGTAGGAGATTCCATGGCATTTTTACTTGCCCTTTCTGCATCCCCTCCCCAGCACAGTGTGGTGCAGTGTGGGGGAAGCAGTGGCTCAGCTCCCAGTTCCCTCCCTGGAACCCAGAGGGAGTGGAGCAACATTGTAACCTGTCTGGAAGCTGCCTGAGGGATTGGTCTCTGTTCTGCCTAACTCAAGAGACCAGACAGGGAAAAGTGGGTAGTTCATATTTTAGGCTAGGAAGAGCTTAAAAAGCAGCAGTGGTCACAGTTAATGAAAGCTGCAAATGTCTGGGGGCAAGAAATTATAGGTAGAGGAATGCAACAGAACATCGAAGGCTCTGAGAAGAAGCCAGAGAGAGACTCCTCAGATAATTAAGGCATTTTAAAGCAGCCATGTACACAGGGGAAATAAAAAGCATGCGCATGCACGCGCGCGCGCGCGCGCACACACACACACACACACACACACACACACAGACAGACACACACTCACACAGAGGCCTAAGGAGGATGCATGCTCATGTTCAGAAAAGTCCTGAGAGGAACTTAAACCTTCATACCTGGCTGATTCCAAGGCTCAGAACATGCCCTGCTACGTAGCGGAGAACTTTCCTTGAGTGGAGCCAGTCTGCAAAGACTAGGAGAGATGGCTGTTTTTTTCAAGTGCTCAGTGTTCAACAAAAAAATTACAAGGCATACAAAGAAACAGGAAAAGATGGCCCACTAAAAGGAAGAAAATAAAGTGGCAGAAATGGTCCCTGAAGAAGCACAGGCAACGGAAGTATCAGAGAAAAACTTTAAAAAACCTGTCTTAGGGGCTTCCCTGGTGGTGCAGTGGTTAAGAGTCCACCTGCCAATGCAGGGGACACGGGTTTGATCCCTGGTTCGGGAAGATCCCACATGCTGCGGAGCAACTAAGCCCGTGTGCCACAACTACTGAGCCTGTGTGCCACAACTACTGAAGCCCGCATGCCTAGAGCCCGTGCTCCTCAACAAGAGAAGCCACAACAATGAGAAGTCTGCACACCTCAATGAAGAGTAGCTCCTGCTGGACGCAACTAGAGAAAGCCCACCAACAGCAACTGAGACCCAACACAACCAAAAATAAATAAATAAAGTAAATAAATTTAAAAGAATTAAAAAAAACCCCACCTGTCTTAAATATGCTTAAAGATCTAAAAGAAAATATGGACAAAGAGTTAAATGAAATCGGGAAAAGAATATACAAGCAAAATGAGAATATTAATGAAAGATAGAAATTATAAAAAGGAACCAAACAAAAATAATGGAATTGAAAAACACAGTAACTAAATTGAAAAAAAATTCACTAGAGACATTCAACAGTGGATTTGAACAAGCAGAAGAAAGAATCAGAGAACTTGAAGACAGATCATTTGAAATTACTGAGTCCAGGGAGCAAAAAGAAAAATGAATAAGAAAAGTGAACAGATCCCAAGGACTTATGGGACATCATCAAGCTGACCAGTATACAGATTATGGGATAAAAGAGAGAGAGAAAGGGGCAGAGAGATTATTTGATGAAATAATGGCTGAAAACTTCCCAAACTGGAAGAAAAGCTATGGATCTACAAATCCAAGAAGCTCAATGAAGATCAAATAAAATAAATCCCCAAAGAGACCCACACAGAGACAATTATAATCAAACTGTTGAAAATCAAAGAAAAAGGGATCATCTTTAAAGAAGCAAGAGAAAAATGAATCATCACATACAAGGGAGCCCTAATAAGATTATCATTAGATTTCTCAAAAGAAAACTTGCAGGTCAGAAGGCAGTGGAGTGATATATTTAAAGGGGTCAAAAACAGTAACAACAAAAAAACCCCACCCCACTATCAACTGAGAATACTGTTTTAGCCAGCAAAACTCTACTTCAAAAATGGAGAAATTAAAACATTCCCAGATAAACAAAAGCTGAGGGAGTTCATTACCACTAGGGCTGCCCTACAAGAAATGCTAATGGGAGTCATTGAAGTTGAAATGGGGAAATGCTAGACAGTAACTTGAAACCATATGAAAACATAAAGACCTCTGGTAAAGATAAATGCACAGACAAATATAAAAACCATTATTATTATAATTTTGGTTTGTAATTCCACTATTTTCTACATGATTAAAAAACCCAGGTGTATAAAAATAATTATAAATCCATGTTAATGCATACATGGTAGATCAAGATGTAATTTGTGACATCAATAACATAAAATGGGAGAGGGCAGAGCTCTAAAGGAGTGGAGCTTTTATTAATGAGTTAAGGCAAGTTAGTATCAATTTAAAATAGATTGTTACAAAGCACAGCTAACATCATACTCATGCAAAAGAATGAAGTTGGACCCTTACCTCACACCATATTAAAAAATTAATTCAAAATGGATCAAAGACCTAGATACAAGACCTAAAACTATAAAACTCTTAGAAGAAAACATAGAAGAAAAGCTGCATGACCCTGAATTTAGCAGTGATTTCTTGGATATGACACCCAAAACACAGGCAGCAAGAGAAAAAAATAGATAGATTGGACTTCATCAAAATTAAAAACTTTATGCATCAAAGAACTCTATCAACATTATCAACAGAGTGAAAGCAGGATCTTGAAGAGAGATATTTGCACATTCATGTTCTCAGCAGCGTTATTCACAGGAACTGAAAGGTAGATGCAATCCAATGATGAATGAGTGGATGAACAAAATGGAGCATGTACGTACAATGGAATATTACTCAGTCTTTAAAAGAAAATTATGACACATGCTACCGTGTAGATAAAACTTGAAGACACTATGCTAAGTGAAATAAGTCAGTCACCAAAAGACAAATACTGTATACTTCCACTTATCTGAGGTACATAGAGTAGTCAAATTCACAGAGACAGAAAGTAGAATGATGGTTGCCAGGGACTGAGGGAGGGGAGATTGGGGAGTTGTTGCTTAATGGGGACAGAGTTTCAGTTTGAGAGGATGAAAAAGTCTTGGAAATGGAGGGTGGTAGTGGTTGCACAACATTGTTAATGTACTTAATGCTACTGAACCACACACTTAAAAATAGTTAAAATGGTACCTTTTATTGTGCATATTTTACCACAATGAATTTCAAAAAAAAACATCAACCACAAAAATGTAATATAATGGGGGGAAGAAAGAGTAGGGTTGGGAAGAGTGAGCAACAAAGGAGAAAAAGAAAGAGAGGAATCAAGCAGGAGGGAGGAGCAGGGAGAGAGAGGAGAGAACAGAAACAGGAGTGACCATGAGATATGGTCAGATGACACCAAAACAGCTTTCCCAAGGGCTCTTGTGGGGGTGCCAAGTCCCTGAGCACACTCCTTTTCAAATACTGGAAGGGAGGGGGGCACAATTAAGCCTGTGTTGTGCAGGATGCCCGGGGTCCATATTTACCCTTTTTCTGCCCAGCTTCCAATGGTTGGGAATGCAGCAGAAGTTTGAGAAGGGACATCACAGAAACTGTCCTGAATATTTGGTCTTTTTCAGTTCACCAAAGCCACTGAGAAAACACCCCAGACCATTTATAGAAAAGAGTATATCCCCTTTCCAGGCCCCAGACCAGACCAGATCTCCAGGTGGTACAGCAAGAAGAGAGTTGAGGTAAGAGGGCTCGGGAACCCCCACTCAGGCCTGACTCCCTCCCAATGCCCAGGAGACACTAACAGCCAGACTCTTTCTAGACCCATTTACCTCTTAGAAACTCAGGAGTAACCTCATTAAATACCCTCCCCAGCCAGAGGGCTGCCAATGTCATTTACCCTTACTTACTGGGTGGACAGATGTCAATCTAATCTCAAGCTGGTAGCATTCCCCTTGGCTGGTATCCCAGCACTTTCCTGGGCCATTTCCCCCATTCCTTCACACTTTTCCAACAGGGTTCAGGCAAAGAATATGGGAAACAAACAAAGGTAAGTGTTCAATTAAGGTGAATGTAGTCAGGAATCACACAAAGTACTCCAAAAGTTAAGTGGTGGTGATGTTTGAACAGACAGCGTTTGTAGCAGCTATGCCCAAGCGTCCTGTTCTTTTGTATGAGAAGTCGAGGACTGTTCAGGGCACTCTCACTTGTTGGGTGCCTGTTTATGAGTGTGGCTGTGTTCCAGGCTTTCAGAACAGGGATCAGGGCACTGCAACCTCAGAATATGCCTTCCACGCCCAAGACCAGGCATTTGAGACATTTATCAAATTAGGTGAGAGTGTGCCAGAGGCTCAGAGATCCTGGCCCTTCCAGGAACAGGAGAGAAAGTCTCTTCCTATATCACCCCTCATGGGTACTTCCCACCAGGCTCAGCCTGGAGAGAATAAGCTTGTAGGTGCTCACCCACTGGGTGCACAACTATGCCCTGTCCCCACCATGATCTGGGTGTTCCCCCAGGTTATTTCTTCTGCCAGCCTGCTGCTCATAGAGGTGATTTCTGTCCCCTCACTCCCACCCCACACAACCCTACCTTTGCCTAAATTCAGGGTGGGGGCAGGGAGGCGCAGAATGACGGATGGACACCCTTCACAATGGAACATTTTAGAGCTGGAAGGGACCCAAGGGACTGTCCAGCTCAGCACCCTCATTTACAGATAAAATGTGCCCAAGGGTGGCGAGTATCCTGTCTGAAGCTGTGTAGCCTGTCGGTAAGGGACTGAACCGGGGGCTGCTCAGCAAATCAAGAAATCAAGCAAAGAGTCTCCTCAGATCCTTTTTTACCACCTGCCAGAGTTGACTCTTCAATGTCTGCATTTGGGGATTCATGTCAGTATAAACAGTGCCAGATTTTCAGTTCTGCGCTAGCATCCCTGGACCATGATGGCATCTCTGGTTTGTGCTGTCATATCTGGGTCGCACTGCATGGTCCTCGGACCATGCTGATGCTTTGGTGCTGCCAACCATTAGCATTAGTGTGCACTGGAGACACAAACATATTTTAATACAAGGAAGTCAAAATTAGAACCCACAA
Organism: Lipotes vexillifer; assembly: GCF_000442215.2. NCBI lineage: Eukaryota > Metazoa > Chordata > Mammalia > Artiodactyla > Lipotidae > Lipotes > Lipotes vexillifer. The sequence goes on from NW_006790015.1 coordinate 2,342,110, forward strand.
TCCTAACCATCCCCTAACCATCAATGTACATGAGACATTTAACCTAGCTCTCAATACACCTTTGGTACCCTTTCTTTTTTTTCTTTTTTTTTTACGGTACGTGAGCCTCTCACTGTTGTGGCCTCTCCCGTTGCGGAGCACAGGCTCCGGACGCGCAGGCTCAGTGGCCATGGCTCACGGGCCCAGCCGCTCCGCGGCACGCGGGATCCTCCCGGACCGGGGCACGAACCCGCGTCCCCTGCCTCGGCAGGCGGACTCTCAACCACTGCGCCACCAGGGAAGCCCCTTGGTGCCCTTTCTTAAAGACATTTGTTGTCCCATCACAAACCCTGATGAGGGATAACCACACATACATAGAGTCTGGATAAAATTAAGATACCTCCTCCAACACATACACAAAATAGAACCCAGCAGTTGGATATTCGTTCCTAGGGATTCTGTTCAAATAGCCTGTTTGTGTGCTGAGGACACTGGACACAGCATCACTTCCACATTGCTGCTTCAGTTCTGTCAGCTCCTCTGTATGCTGCATCCTGTGCTCCCCTACTGGGACAGCCTCCATTTCCAGCTCCCTCCCCACTTTACTCTCCTGCCTTTGGCAAATGCTGCACCTGCTCTTCAAACTGACTATGGATCAATGGAGTTTTTATCCCCTAGGCAGGTGTTTTAATCATGTTTTTTATCTTCTGTATTTTACTTTGATATTTTAGGGGCCTTGCTAATCCTGGAGAGGCTGCCCCTCCCAGGGCTAGCTAATTCCTAGGGGCAGTAAACAACTTGCCTGCCATCATGCCTTTCAGATGCAAACCAACCAATCCAGAGACCATCTCTCCAATCACCTCCTTTATCTAATGCTCACATGCGAGGCCAATATTCCCCACTCCAGGGCCAGGCAGTGACAACCAGAGACACCCTGAATTTATTCAATCTGTGCAATCCTACACTTCTCAAACATGCCTACCCTGCTTTGCCCATTCCTTTGTTGGAAAGCACAACGAAGGCTCTGGGCCATGTTCTATCTTCAGTCCTTCTGCCTCCTGACTGACCCTTGTGCTTCCCATGTGGTCCTGTGTGATGTGACATGCCCCCTCCTCTTGGGAATTGTAAGTGATAAACTCTTCTTTCAAAGGCAGTTTTCTCTATGTCTGTCAGCTTACCGTAACTGATCAAAACAAAAATCTTGTGTACATGGTCAAGATAGCTGAGAACCCCTCCAACTTGCTTTCCCTGACCTTGGAAATATACTCCAGACACCTGGTGATGTGGATCTTGGGAACCCCTGCTTAATGTCTTTGCCCATCCCCCTTTGTCTCCTTCTGGCATTGTGATCTGACGGATTTATGGAACCGCCACTTGAAATATTTGGTGCAGCCAGTGTTTTTAGGCCGTAGTAGGCACAGACCTCCCCACTACTCCAGACAAGAGGACGAGCATGGAAATCCACATTATCTTCCCTGTAAATCAGCCCAGTCCTCTAGGATTCCATTTTAGGGCCAAGAGGATTTTCTTAGGAAAAGCACCGATTCAGGCAAACGTCCCAGAGTCGGAAGAACACAGCTTTCTTCTCCCTGTGAATAACTCCCTACCAAAGAAATCACTCCCTGAGTTGCCAGCTGAGGGAGACATAAATCCTTTGCAGGTGAAGGCAATTTATGGAGCATTCTCTGACTCTTCCCATAGTAACTGATTGAAATAGAAGGTGCAGACGTCAGGCTCGGCATTTAACATCTTTCACTTGCCATGGAAATCGGCACTTGGAAGGATGAGACTTGAGACAAATCAAAAGGGGGTAATTTCAGATCACAAGGGCATGCAATGAGATGGCTCAGACTCTCCCTATTCAGCTGGGTATCCTGACTTTCATTTTACTGCATCCCCCTAGCTCGTTCTTGGGATGAGTTGTCTTGGCATAGGCTGGGAGCTCCTCACACAGAGAACGGACTGCAGCTGACGTGGGATGTGTGTTTGAAGGTGAACTGCGTCATGGTGGGCAGACAAGTGTGTTTCCTGTTGGTGGCTCCCAGGGCTCAGGCAGCCACACTCCCATGGGGGCCCCCTCTCCATCAGCACCACAGATCTCCATGGCGGGCAGATTCAGTCTCCAGCCACAGCCAGGTGGATGCCTTCCTCTGATTGGTAAAGTGTGCCCTGTGTCTGTCCTTCCAGGGACTCCCGTACAAGCACCTGATCACCCACCACCAGGAGCCCTTGTGCCACCATCTGATCAGCACGTACGACGGCCATTACAACCGGCATAACTATAACCCAAGCTTGCCCCAGCTCCGCACGTGGGATAGACATAAGTTGCTGTGGCTCCCAGAGAAAGCTGACTTCCCCCTTCTCGGTATTTTTATAATTCAGGATCACCCCCTTTATTGGGCTCTAAAGGGTTCATAACTGCATAGGGCTGACGTGTGCCCACCTGGTGTGGAAGAACCTCACAGGTGACTCAGACTCCAGAAAAGCATTAGAATGAGAAGATAGGGAAAGAGTCCTATTTACCCTCCAGGCCACCTGCCCTCTCCCTGTGTTGCTGGATGATGTTGCTGTATGATGAAACTGTCACCTGCGGCACCATGTTTACCTGGAGCACGGGTGGTGTGCCGCAGCATCACTGCACACTCAGATCCATCATCCATTTCATAAATACTAACTGAGTAATCCCCAGGTGCCGTGCCCTATTGTAGCATCTGGGGACACAGCAGTGACAGATAGGGAGGAATTCCTGCCCTCAGGGAATTGACACCCTCATGAAGAGACACAGAGGACATCATTAATGAATAAGATAACCTAAGATCGAGTGCACTGCACCGGGATATGCGGTATGAAGAAAAGAAAACGGGTAGCGGAGAGAAAGTGAGGCAGGTATATTGATTCTCATTGGGATGGGATGACAAAGACGGTCTTTCTGGAGGAAATAACTGAATTGAGAAGGAGGGAGCCATGCAGGAATTGGAGGGAAGAACATCCCAGGGGAGACAATAGCAAGTGACAAAGCTGCAAACGGGGGTAGAGGAAGGCCAGGTAGGGGCTCATAGGCCACAATAAGGAGTGTGGATTTTGTCCTTCCCTCAGTAACAAGACTTTGCACAGATTTACCAGGAGAGTGCCTTGATTTGATTTACATTTCAAGCTGCCCCTATCCTTTGCACTTATCTTTTTGTGGAGAGTGAGCGCTTGTCACAACGCATTACTTTGCAAGGGTTTCTCTCAAGGTCACTCTCGCAAGCTCACGCTACTCCCTTCCCTACTGGGGTGGGGCAGTTATTATCCAGGAACTGATGGCGCCACCTTCAATCAGGTCATGGGGCTGAATTTTCCAAGGCTTCTCACAGTGCCTGGTCCCTCCTAGGTACACAGGGAGCAGGCCACACCCTGAGGCTCTTGGGGGTTGGCAGGACCACCACCCTCCCGCAAGCCTCCTCCTCCCCTCTAGTGCACGGCCAGCCTAGCTCCCTGGTACGGCAGCCTGGGAGAACCTGCAGGGTCCAACCAACCATTCTCCTGTCCCATCAACACTGGCCTCCTCCTCTAAGCCCTGTTCACCCAGACTCTGGTTTGCCTTGCAGCTCCCCCTACAAACTACGGACTCTATGAGCAGCTGAAGCAGAGATGGCTCCCATGGCCCAAGGCCACCTGGAGGGAGAGCATTTTCACTTCTTCCTACCCCAGACCACCTTCTGGTGCTATGTCTCAGCGGGAGCATGTGATTGCGGGGCCTCCCCCTCGCCTGCAGCCTGTTCCACACTCCTGAGAACTGCCACCCCATCACAGCACAGGTGGAATCACATGGAGACCCACCACACCGTCGGACCTGCCAGACAGCAGGCGGCTGCAGATGCTTCCAGAGTTTTAAATCAGGCCCATCTGAGTGGCCCTTGGAATCATGGTCTGTGTTTTATACTTTCTACCCCTCCTCCAAACCCACAGGTTCCTTTCTTTTCCAGCCCACAAATAAAGCCTTTGACACAAGGAGTGTCATGTATGTGCACAAGACAGACTTGAAAGTCAAGAGTAGCTGGAAGAACCCATAAGTTCCCATATTTCACACAAGGGGAAACTGAGGCCCAGAGAGGTAACAGGACTCCAAGTTCTCACAACTCGGTACATATCCTCCAGGAATGTTTGTTGAATGAATGAGTGACATGAGGAATGGAGAGTAGAGGAAGGGTGGGTACAAGACATAAGAGACAGCTGACATGGAGCCAGCTGGCCTCCTCACGCCTCCCGCACCATCCACTCACCCCACAAACATCCACCGAGCCATGGTCAAGGCAGCCTCTGGCCTCACAGCCTTCTGTCCAGCAGGAAAGGGATGTTGAATGCATCCCTTTCCTGCATTCAGGAGAGGGGGACGTTGGGAGACAGGCTTACAGAAGTGAGGACCTTGGGGGCCAGTAGGTCATAAGGGAGATCACTGGGGTTGTGCTGAACTAAAGGGGCGCATGGGGGCAGTAATGGGGGCATGGAGACATGAGCTAGTGAGCGAGGGCTTCCCTGAGGAGGGGACATTTAGGCTGAGACTAGAACGCTGAGATGGATGAGCCACAGGTGCAGGGACAGGTGGAGAGGGAGGACAGGCTGGCTCAGGCTGCAGGAATGGCATATGCGAGGCTTCGCGCTGGGAAGGAGCTCGGCAGGTTTGTTAAAGGTCCAGAAAGGTGGTGTACTAGTTCCTATCGCTGCTGTAACAAATACCACAAACTCACTGTCCTAAAGGAACGCAAGTTTATTCCCTTACAGCTTTAGAGGTGAGAAGTTCACAGCGGATTCTTGGGGCTGTGCTCCCTCTGGAGGCTGTAGGGGTCAATTCTTTCCTTGCCTTTTCCCGCCACCGGGGGACACGTACATTCCTTGGCTCCTGTCCCCTTCCTCCATTTCCAGACCCAGCAGTGCAGCACCTTCCTTCCTCTCTGTCTCCCTCTCTAAGGATCCTTCTGATTATGTGAGGCTCACTGGATAACCCAGCGCCATCCCCAATCTCAAAATCCCTCAATCCATCTAATCCTTTCCAGGCAGTTGAGACAGTGGAAGGACAATGGTTAGGGGTGAAGGTGGGACTGAGTGGATCCCAGAGCCCACGGATGCCCATATGTGGTCAGCGTTCCATGACCTTACACTTACACACACACACACACACACACACACACACACACACACACACACAGTCTAAAAAGTGGCTGTTAACACTCTAGTGACCAGAAGTAGCTGAGCCGGATTACTAAGCGTTCAAGAGTCAGACGAGGGCTTCCCTGGTGGCGCAGTGGTTGGGAGTCCGCCTGCCGATGCAGGGGACACGGGTTTGTGCCCCGGTCCGGGAAGATCCCACGTGCCGCGGAGCGGCTGGGCCCGTGAGCCATGGCCGCTGAGCCTGCGCATCCGGAGCCTGTGCTCCGCAACGGGAGAGGCCACAACAGTGAGAGGCCCGCGTACCGCAAAAAAAAAAAAGTCAGACGAAAACATTGCTACCAGATTAACAGTTGGGCTGCACAACCAATAGCAGCAGCCTGATTGGTGGGGGATTTCCCTACCTTCTGAAAATGAGTGGAAAGGAGGGAGGAAGCCAGCCAGAGAGGATGTTTTTCCTACATCACTGCCTCACGTGGATGCTCAAAGTGAGGCAGCTCAGCATCCCTGGCGGATGTGGTAGGTGTTTGGGGAGGTGCTTATTAAAACACCAATGTTGGTCCCACCCTCTGAGTTTCTGGATCAGTCAGACTGGGGTGGGCACAAGAAGTCACTTTTAGAACAAATTCTCAGGTGACGCTGATGCTGCCGGTCTGGGGACCCCACATTGGGAACCACTGTAGTAGGTGGTGTTACTCCACTTTTATTTTATCTGTGCGGTTTTTGGAATAACATTCTGCAGAGAAGACAACATGGTAAACATCTGAACCTCATGTTCTTTCACGCTTCCTCCTGTAAGAGAGGAGCCTAAGACTCCAGTATTTTATTACAAGGCTTAAAGTGGGCAATGCACTGTCGGGTGCTGGAACAGCATAGAGCAGTATTCAAGAGCACTGACAAACAGAGCTTCCAGTTCTACACTTACAGGCTGTGTGCCTTGGAAGATGTTACTGCTCCTCTCTGAATCTATCTGTCTCTCTATTGAATGGGTACCATATAATCTCTAACTCAGATAAAAACACTGAGTCTCAATATCAAAAAAACAAACAACCCAATCCAAAAATGGGCAGAACTAAATAGACATTTCTCCAAAGAAGATATACAGACTGCCAACAAACACATGAAAGGATGCTCAACATCACTAATCATTAGAGAAATGCAAATCAAAACTACAGTGAGATATCATCTTACACCAGTCAGAATGGCCATCATCAAAAAACCTACAAACAATAAATGCTGGAGAGGGTGTGGAGAAAAGGGAACACTCTTGCACTGCTAGTGGGAATGTGAATTGGTTCAGCCACTATGGAGAACAGTATAGAGGTTCCTTAAAAAACTACAAATAGAACTACCATACGACCCAGCAATCCCACTACTGGGCATATACCCTGAGGAAACCAAAATTCAAAAAGAGTCATGTACCAAAATGTTCATTGCAGCTCTATTTACAATAGCCCGGAGATGGAAACAACCTAAGTGCCCATCGTCGGATGAATGGATAAAGAAGATGTGGCACATATATGCAATGGAATATTACTCAGCCATAAAAAGAAACGAAATTGAGCTATTTGTAATGAGGTGGATAGACCTAGAGTCTGTCATACAGAGTGAAGTAAGTCAGAAAGAGAAAGACAAATACCGTATGCTAACACATATATATGGAATTTAAGAAAAAAAAATGTCATGAAGAACCTAGGGGTAAGACAGGAATAAAGACACAGACCTACTAGAGAATGGACTTGAGGATATGGGGAGGGGGAAGGGTAAGCTGTGACAAAGCGAGAGAGAGGCATGGACATATATACACTACCAAACGTAAGGTAGATAGCTAGTGGGAAGCAGCCGCATAGCACAGGGAGATCAGCTCGGTGCTTTGTGACCACCTAGAGGGGTGGGATAGGGAGGGTGGGAGGGAGGGAGACGCAAGAGGGAAGAGATATGGGAACATATGTATATGTATAACTGATTCACTTTGTTATAAAGCAGAAACTAACACACCATTGTAAAGCAATTATACCCCAATAAAGATGTTAAAAAATAATCTAGAAACAATAAATGCTGGAGAGGGTGTGGAGAAAAAAGGGAGCCCTCTTGCCCTGTTGGTGGGAATGTAAATTGATACAGCCACTATGGAGAACAGTATGGAGGTTCCTTAAAAAACTAAAAATAGAACTACAGTAAGACCCAGCAATCCCACTACTGGGCATATACCCTGAGAAAAATCATAATTCAAAAAGAGTCATGTACCACAATGTTCATTGCAGCTCTATTTACAATAGACAGGACATGGAAGCAACCTAAGTGTCCATTGACAGATGAATGGATAAAGAAGATGTGGCACACATATACAATGGAATATTACTCAGCCATAAAAAGAAACAAAACTGAGTTATTTGTAGTGAGGTGGATGGACTTAGAGTCTGTCATACAGAGTGAAGGAAGTTAGAAAGAGAAAAACAAATACTGTATTCTAAGATATATATATGGAATCTAAAAAAAAAAAGAATACGTTCTGAAGAACCTAGGGTCAGGACAGGAATAAAGATGCAGACATAGAGAATGGACTTGAGGACACGGGAGGGGGAAGGGTAAGCTTGATGAAGTGAGAGAGTGGTATGGACATATATACACTACTAAGTGTAAAATAGCTAGTGGGCAGCAGTCACATAACACAGGGAGATCAGTTTGGTGCTTTGTGACCTGACCAATGGGCAGCAGTCACATAACACAGGGAGATCAGTTTGGTGCTTTGTGACCACCTAGAGGGGTGGGATAGGGAGGGTGGGAGGGAGATGCAAGAAGGAGGAGATATGGTGATGTATGTATATGTATAGTTGATTCACTTTGTTATAAAGCAGAAACTAACACACAATTTAAAGCAATTATACTCTAATAAAGATGTTAAAAAAATCATATTTCCCCATCCTGTGATTTTCTGTTTTTTCTTGGAAAACTTCTGGGTTCTGTTGGTGATCATAGGTGTACAGATGCTCAGAGAACTCATGCCTCAGTTGGAAGGCCTACCAACAGTTTGTTGACCTACCAACAGTTTGTGGCTCACCCTGAGGTCCCAGTTCTGGCCAGGCATTACCTTGCTGGCAGCTCACTTCGCGCCCTGGACCTCAGATTCTTTGTTCGAGAAAGAAATTGTTTCTGAGGTTCCTGTGACACTGTAGGCACCCTGGGTCACTCCTGAATCCTGCTTTCATGCTGGGTTTTGTTTTTCTTGGACTTGGACTCCCACAGCCACTGGAAAAGGAGAAGCTTGGCTGCATGTGGTTTCTGAAACTCAAGTCCCAAACTCCCATCTGGGGGTCTTCCCATCCATTGCCCACTGCAGTTGTGGGAGAACAGTTTTCTTCTCTTCCCGGTACAAATCCCCAGCCTCAGGTAAAATTGCCTGGCATCTTCATACATGAGATAGGAACCCCACATGCCCCAGGGTCAGGTGGGGGTTGAGTGAAGGATTGCAGTAGGGGAACAGGGAGACCTAGAGGACGCGGGACCCCACATCAGGGAAGCTGCTTCTGAGTTCATGCCAAGTGATGCCTTTTAGGAAGGTGAATTCAGTGTTGCTACATTTTTCTTTTACTATTTTTTTCCCCCAAGGGACATTGGAGACTAAATTGTGATATAAAACTTGATTTTTAACCTCTGGCCACAAATTTTACTTTGTCCCAAAAGATGTGTGTGGGACATATTTGGCTTTTGGGGTGCCACCCAGTAGCCTCTGATATGGGAAAACTGTTGAGCATGGCACTCTGACCTGACCTGCTGTGACCCTGATGACATCAGAAGAGAAAGTGCCTTTGCACTTCTGGACCTGAGACCCACCTTGGTCAGTGGGCCTGGCTTTGAAATTGCTGGGGCTGGAGTCACCCTTACACCCCTGCAATCCTGCAACACCAGGTGTAAAATATATATTCCATGGGAGGCATTGTCCAATAGCTCTTGAATGAATATATATATATATATGATTTTATATAAATAGAATTCTATTGCATGTGCTATTCTGTACTTGATATTTCTTTTCACTCAATGATGTAATCATCTCAAAACATACATGGCCCACCAAACTCCTTACTTTCTTTTTCCATACCTGCTCCTTTCCCACTCCTCCGAATCTCAGGAAATCACAATCAAGCTCTAGGGGGTTCCTGGAAACCTGCCTTACCCTGTTACCTCACATTCACTTTAAGATCAAAATGTTGCTGATTCTGCCTCCAGGACATCCCCAAACCTGTCCCCTGGGCCACTCAAGTGCAAGCCAGCATCCCCTGCCAAGAGCAGCAAAGTGTCTCCTGCTGGTATCCTGCTTCCTTGTTAACCTCTCAACGTTGTCCAACGGCAAACAGGGAGACTGGGAAATATGCAACAGGTCATGTCACAACACTACTCACAAACTTTAGGTGGTCCCTTAGCAATCCTCTGCCTGGGTGGTCTCACTCCACCTCCCCAGCCTCCTCTCCCTGGCTTCCCCAAAGTTCAAGGCAATGCAAGTTCTCTCACCTTCCTCTGGGGATCCTGCACAGAAGCTGATTCTGGGCCCACAGTGCTCCCTGGTAGCTGGAGATGCAAGATCCTCTGGACAGCAGGGCAAGGGGTGAGGCCTGGAGGAAGCCCTGTGGAAGGACAGGACCCTGGATTTCAAAACAGTCTTGGAAGAGGAAAAGCTTAGGAGAAGGTTTGTAGAGCAAAGTCTAATTGAGTCCCCTCTGGGATGGCCCTGCTTCCTAGGTTATGGAAATGCAATTGGGACAAGAATGCAGGTGACCTCAGGATGGGCCTAAAGCTGGACTCCAGAACCTCCCATCAGACCTTTGGCCATGTCTGTGCAGGAGGAGAAGCTAAACAACCTGGGTCGTGGACCCTGAGTCTCCTTCCTGCAGGTTCCTCTCTTCTGTGGACAGAGGCCAGGTGTGAGGGGCCCCTGGAGAGATAGGTGGCATCAGAGCTACACAGGGGGTCAGTGACAGTAACAGGAGTGGGAGATGGGAGTTTGGCGTGACTCAGCTCTGAGGACAATCTTGCAGCATCCCAGCCCTCCCCAAATTTCTACTTTTCCAAGGTGAAGGGTTGTGTCCTGAGAACATGGGTGGGGAGAGTTTGGAGGTGGCCTCTGTGACTGTGCACAGTGAGAACCAGGGGTGCTGGGGAGGATATTCCACTTACAGAGACAAGGACTTGTGCTTCTATTCAGACGTTCAGGGGACACATCATTTACTTCCCAAGATCCCTGTGACTTTTGTTGACTTTTATTATTTATTTATTTATTTTCGTGGTGCTCTAGGTGACAGTGGGTTTTCTAAGAGTAAAGCACAATAACGAAACGGCAGCGCAGATGACCAGTTCAGCCACTGCCGGGCTGGGTGTGCAGCTCAACATCAGAGCCAGGGCATGGCACCAAATCTCTTGGGCCCCACCCTTCAGGAGAAGCTACCCTCCACCCCAGACCCCAAGTTCTCTGCCTGGTTTGCCTTATCCTACAGAAAACATACTTGAGGTTCACCTGCACCCCATATTTCTCTACACTCTGCCTATTTGCAGGGGACTGCATGTTTCTGACCTCACAGTTCATACTAAATATCTTTCTGGCAAAAAACAGTCATGCAGATGGCCAACAGGTACCGAAAAGATCAGCATCGCTAATCAGAGAAATGCAAATGAAAAACACAAGGAGACATCACACCCTTTAGAATGGCTGTCATCAGAAGTACAAGAGATAACAAGTGTTGAGGAAGGTATGGAGAAAAGGGAACCCTCGTGCACTGCTGTTGGGAGTGTAAGCTGGTGCAGCCACTGTGGAAAACAGTATGGAGGGTCCTCAAGAAAGTAAAAATAGAACTACCGTAAGATCCATCAATTCTAATTCTGGGTAAATGTTGAAGGAAATGAAATCATGTCCTCAAAAAGATATCTGCAGCCCAAAGTTCACTGCAGCATTATTTACAATAGGCAAGACATGGAAAAAGCCTAAGAGTCCCTCAATGGATGATGGAGAAAATGTGATATATCTATACAGAAATATGTATATATATTATACTATAAAAAGAAGGAAATCCTACCGTATTCTAGAAAAAGGATGGGCTTTGAGGGCATTATGATGAATGAAATATGTCAGAGAAAGATAAATACTGTATGGGACTTCCCCGGTGGCGCAGCGGTAAATCCGCCTGCCAATGCAGGGGACACGGGTTCGAGCCCTGGTTAGGGAAGACCCACATGCTGCGGAGCAACTAAGCCCGTGCACCACAACTACTGAGCCCGAGCGCCACAACTACTGAGCCCACGTGCCTATAGCCCGTGCTCCGCAACAAGAGAAGCCACCACAATGAGAAGCCCACACACCACAACGAAGAGTAGCCCCCGCTCGCCGCAACTAGAGAAAGTCTGCACGTAGCAACGAAGACCCAGCGCAGCCAAAAATAAATAAATACATTTATTAAAAAAAGAGAGAAATACTGTATGTTCTCACTTATACATGGAATCTAAAAAAAGTCAACTCGTCTTTTTTCTTTCTTCAATGAAAGCTTCTTTAACTCTGTCTCTTTATTTCTCCAATTCACTGTATGATTTTGCTCTTGATTTTCTAAAATGATGATGCCTTTATTTCCATCACTGGTCATGGAAAAGAATCTGATAATAGAAAAAGCTCAATAAAACACGTAAGAGTTGAGTGGAAATATAAAGAGAATTCCTGGAACTTTATGATCACTGGTGCTTTCAGCCTAAGGATCACCTTCTGGACTTCTCAGCATGCTGATCGAAGATGGTCACAAACATGAATTACATCATTCTGCTACTTACCCAGTTTCATTTGCCCCACGGTCAGCAAGCCAAAGGCCAAGATTCTGAGGTTTGCAGTTGGGAGAGGCCTTATTTACAAGGGAGCCAAGGAAGGAGACAGGAGAACATGTCTGAGATCTTCCTCTTCAAAGGCAAAGGAGCAGGGATATTTATGGGTGAACAGTATAGGGAGGTAGAGGTGCAGGGAAAGTTGATTCAAGGCAGGAAAATGGTGAGGTCATAGATGCTCTGTGCACGCTTGTCTGAGTTACATGCTTTTTCATGGAATACGTGTTCAGAAGATGGTGGCATTAGCATGACCTGAGGATGGAGTTTTTGGCCCTCTCACGTAAAAATGTTATACACTGTACACTCATGCAGGGCCAGTTGAATGGTCGCTGGTCTTGACTGGTTTGAACTGGGCAAGACTAGATCCATGACCTGAAAAAAACAACTTAAAAACTATTAATATAGTGAACCATATGTCAGAGGTGTTATCTTTAGAGGGTGGTTAAAGGAATCTTGTCATATATTGTCTAAGGTATGGGAAGCTTACAGGGTATGCAATTCGCAGGAACAATGAAGGCGAGCTTGACAGGTGAAGACAGGTTACAAGAGGAGGGTTTTAAACAAGCTGTTCCCTTCTCTGCTGTTCTGTGAGACAAACTAAAGTTAACAGTTTCTGTTAACCCTATGAGTTGGGTTTCAATTCCACAAGGGTGGAGCCCATGTAAACTTTACTTCCTAAATTCCATCTAGGCCTAGTGGAATCTCAGGAATATAATAATCATTTGTAAGACATGACCTGAAATAATGAATGAAAGGGTGATTGTTATAATCATAGGAAATTTTATATAAGAACAGATTACATGATAAAGTCAATCATGTGACCTGTATGTATTTTACTTTAACCTACTATGTTCAGCACCGCCTTCTTATTGTGTTCTGTGTGACTTGTTCAAAAAAAAAATCATGAGCCTACAAAAACATTAGCCTCCTGTGCACTGTTTCTATCCCATGCACCTGTGTTTTAGTTGATTCAGGCTATTATAACAGAATACCATAGACAGGGTGGCATAAACAAAGAAAATTTATTTCTTACAATTCTGGAGCCTGGAAACCTTAGATTATGGAGGCAGCATGGTTGGGTTGTGGAGGGAGCTAGCTTCCTAGTTTCCTCACATGGTGGGGCATGGGGGAGCTCAGGTCTCTTCATTCCCTTCTAAGAGCACTAAACCTATCATGGGGCTCCATCTCCATGATGTCCTCCAAACCTAGTTACCTTCTAAGGGACCACCTCCAAATCCCATCATACTGGGAATTAAAGCTTCAAGATATGAATCTGTGGGATGTGCGTGTGTTTGGGTGTGGCAGGTGGAGGAGGGGACGGGGAACAAACATTCAGTTCATAGCAACCCATCACTGTAAAGAGAACAAGACCCCAGTGGACCAATCATCATTCCAGGGGCCCTCCTCCTCTGGAGGCCACCCATAAGCCTCCTGTAAACTGCCAAGGCTATGGGGACTCCTGTGTCTTTCCACCTCTGTGGGTCTCCAACACGACTGCTCTGTCCAGGCCAGGATGCAGGTTGTGCTCTCTCCCTTCTTGCTCCTTTGTCCACTGACAACATTATCTCCAGGTACCCATGACAGTGGGTGTGAGACTGTTAATCAGATCATGGAAATCTTTCAAAGGATCCCATCTTCATTCCAACTCCCACGTGACCTGCCTGTGCTCTCCCTGCCCAGCATCAGTGACTTTCATCTGTTCCCAAGTTGGCCGCACATTTCACTAAATCAGCGTTTGCACATTCCACCCAGTGCCCCAACACAATCCCCTCAACGGAAAACGTTCTTTGTTTGACCAAAATTTATTCAGCCTCCTGAATCCTCTCCTGGGATTGTCTGTGTACTTCCTTGTAAAATCTAGTTTCAATAAGAACCATAAGTCAGTTCAGCAAGAATCCCCATGCTTGATATCTGATGACCCCAAAAATCTGATCAAATTTCCTCACTGCCCACTATTGGTATCAGATCATGCTGGGCTGCCTTTAGCAAGAAATCTGTTACATTGGTTCAGCCAGAATCCCTCCCAGACTTTATTAATTTACCAGCCAGTAACCCCCCTGCTTTTTGGATGTGAGTCCCTATTCCTATCTGTTGAAGTTTGAATAAAGCCAAGTCACATGCTGGGGTATCTTTCCCTCTATTGTCATAGCCCTGAATAAAATTTGCCCTCACTATGTAAACCTGTGTCTGTCTCTGATTTCCTTCTGACAGGTCTCGCTCAACAGATGACTGCTCAGGCAGGAAACCTCCTTCTGATTTTCCCACAAATGCCCACAAATCTGACAACGACCAACTTGGAGTCTAGCCACTTTTGCTATTTTCCATATCAGCCCTCGAGTTTTTTTCAGAGAATTAGTTTCAACTTCTCACTTTAAAACAATGGTCTTTTTGGACCTCATAGAAACTGCCATCCCATAGAAACATCCCCAGCTTAAACTCTGCAGTTTCTGCATTTCCACTAACATCATGTGAAGGCTCTCTGTCAGTCCTTTGCAACATTTAGGTTGTCTGACAATTTGAGGGGTCCTTCTGATCCTGTCACCTAATTATTCACTGCACAGAAATGGGAAGATTCCTCTACCTGGAAGAAACCTTGATTCACCAGCCTAAAAATGGGGAAAATAGCAGTGATGTTTAGATTTTCTGTGAAGGTGATCTGAGGTAGTGAATAAAAAGTGTCCGCACCATTCTTACCCAATTTTTGTTCAATAAACAGAGATGTTTATGATCATCATTGGTACTAATCTCACTCTACCACAGGTCTTTAATAAAAGGGATGGTTGGCCTGGGAGTTAAAGTGCCTATTGAGTAGAATCCAATTTAACCCTATTTTTATGCAAAGGTCATTTATACCCATGGCAGAAATGTGGTGAAAGGAATCTTCCGGAACGTGACCCAGAGGGAAAACACCCTTAAAGAGTCCTTGACTTGGTGGCCAGTGCTATATAAGAATTGTTTGGGCATCAAATAAATGGGGTGGAAGAGAGGCATGGAAAATTCTTAGAGATGGAGAAAGGGTCTCCCTTTATTTGTGAACTTAAACTTCAAAAGAATCTCTGTGTGATGCAGCCCAGGTGGGAGTCATCCCTGAATGTGGTAGAACCTTAAACACCCAATAGAAGAGAAAAAAAGTTCTCTCTTTATGAAGAGAAAAGAATTTTATTTCTGTGCCTAATGGTGTTTCCTTGTTCAGAATCTGTCTTGAACTTAGCTAAGTTTGAGAAAACAGTAATTATCTAAATACATTTGCAAAGTGGCCAATGGAATTATGGTTCGGCTTCCAATACCCAGAAAAATGTCTGGGGATATTTGCTATCTGGAAAGTGTCCTCAGTGAGAATAAAAATTAAAGAAAACCTCTCCTTGTAGCACCTGCCCCTGGATGACCGTGTTACTTGCTACTGACCCACGTTTATTTCTTCCCTGGCTCCAAGTTCCCAAAGAGCCCACAGTGCCCACCCTCAGTGGCTCTCAGTCTTGGAAATGTCTGATCCCAGGACTCACATCTCTTCCTCTTCTCACATTCTTAGATTTAGTCTTTTCATGGTGTTTGCTGTGCTGATCCCAACTTTCTAGGAGGAAACACCCTCAAAGGTGACACTGTTTCCTCTGAGCCACTCTCTTTTACTTTCCAAATATCACCCAGAGAAATGTCTTTAAGTCTCCATCCTCCTTAGGAGAATAAGAACTCTTTATTTTCAGTTGTTGCAGTCATTCCGTGGTCCCTTCAGGAATGCTCAGCTCCAAGAGGTGAAGCTCCCACCCTTACTTCTCACTGTGATCTTGACATGCCCACCTTCACAGAAGGCTTGGCTTAAGGCTGGAAAACCAGCCACATCCACAAAAGCTCTTCCCTTACTCCCTGAATAGGCTCATCATCTCGTATCTTTGCTACATAACATCCAAGTGACAAGTTGATACAGAAACACGTTTATTATGTTTACTTTGGGAACAATACCACTGTCTTAATGAAGCTGTTTTAATTCAGGGACATTTCGATAACTCTGATATGGCCAAAGATCCCCCAATAATGATGGTTTCAAGTTATGTTTTTTTCTTGCCCGATGTCAGGAAGCAATAATCCCTTTCTTGTTTGACCTCCCAGGAATATAACTGTCTGTATTGGTAGAATTCAGTCAATGTTTGTGGAGTGAATCCATGAATGGGTCCTTGATTCCCCCTCCATCATTCTTTCTGCTTCCTGAATGGATATCTGATTCAATCAAGTAATCTGGAGAATGAAGATCCAATCAGGATCAATCCAATGGGCAGTATGGAATATAATCAAGGATCCTTTTCTGATTGAGTTAGCAGTTGGCCAGAGGGATGATGGGATTAGAAAGGTGTATAAAAGGCTCAGCCTCTGAAGAAGGAATGCAGAATCTTCTGGGTCCAGAGTCACTGGCTGGGGTCTCCACATGGTCTGAGGTCTGAGCACCCCGCCAACCCCATCATAGCAGTAAGTTACCAACCTCAGCTAAGGACTCCCTCTTCTTACCCATGGTAAGCTGATCTTGAAGGGTAGCATGGATCTCTGGATGGCACAGAGAGTTTTTGAAAAATCATCTTTTTCAGATGAACACATTTCAGGTTTTGGTTTTGCCTCTCAGTGTAGTTTTGCCTAAATCTCAAATACTCTGATTTGTTCTTTGGCTTATCTCATTTTTAAATGTCCCCACCAAGCAGATATTATTTTTTAAAATAGTTATTTATTTATTTATTTATTTGGCTGAGCCAGGTCTTAGTTGCAGCAAGTGGAATCTTCGTTGCGGTATGCGGGATCTTTAGTTGCAGCACGTGGGATCTAGTTCCCTGATCAGGGATTGAACCCTGGCCCCCTGCATTGGGATCACAGAGTCTTAACCACTGGACCACCAGGGAAGTCCTTCAAGCAGATATTCTTAATAAAAAACATCTGTTTGGAATGTTATTTCTTTAAATTTAAATTTAAAATATATATTTTGTGGACAAATAGCATTCATTGTAGGAGTATCTCCTTAATCTTTACCAGCCAAGTTAACTGAGGTAACTGAGGATGTAGGCTGTGTTGGTCCACCTGACACTCCTCTTCGCATAGATTTAGGGCTCTAAGTCATGGTCTGAAAGTCTTTCCCAAATAAAGATTGGAGTCAGTTCTCAGGCTCCTTGGTACCCACTTCCCAGTAGGACGGGAATTAAGCAAAGCAGTGGATGGAACTGAATGAGCTAGTGGTTGCCTTTCCTCCTCATTGGTACTTGTGAGATCTTGTTCTGGATCCAGCAGGGAACATGTTATAGTTTTCTGCCCCTTGAGTCCACAGTGTAATATGGGCTAATTGAGGCACTTCCACCTCTGCCAGAGCAGTGACCTTGGCCTGAGTAGGTACTTCTGAAGGTTTGGGAGACAGTCTGAGGTGTGCTCCTGCTTGGCCTGAAATTGATGCCTTGTTCCCTGGCAGTTTCCACAGGATTCCTTTTGGAATAGAGTCAGGATGAGTGTCCAGACCCCATCCAGACTCCTGGACCTGGCGGGAACAAGCCTGCTGAGGGATGAGGCCTCAGCCATTTCTGCTGTGGAACATCTGCCCACTGAGCTCTTCCCACCACTGTTCATGGAGGCCTTCCATGGGAGACACATTGAGACCCTGAAGGCCATGGTGCAAGCCTGGCCCTTTGTCCGCCTGCCCCTGGGGGACCTGATAGACATGCCTCATGTGGGGCCCTTACAAGCAGTTCTGGAAGCACTTGATGTCCTACTTGCCCAGAAGGTTCGCCCTAGGTGAGTCTGATTTGCATAGCCTGGTAAAATCCTGGGCTTCCTGGAAGAGACAGGTGGGATGAGGGAAAGTAGATGGACAAGGGATGGACAAGTAGATGGACAAGGGATGGACAAGAGGGTTCTGATGATGACAGTGAGGGAGTTCAGAGACCTTGGCTCACTATGGGATATGTAAGGGTACCCTGATATGTAAGGGTACCTAAGATGCAAGGGGGTTGAAAGAACATGCCTCATCTCCTTTCTGTGACGCTTAACAGTACTAGAAGTGAAGAACTAGAAAGGGGGGGAAGGGAAAGGGAGACGGAGGAAAGTGAGGCAGAGAGGGAAGAGGGGGAGTCAGCAGGTGATGACAGGAATGCGAAATAAAAACGCAGGTGGACAGTCTGTTGTCAATTCTGAGACAGTGGTTTTATTCTGTGCGGATTTTAATGCACCCCCACTAATCTGTTCCTCATAGGAGGTGCAAACTGCTAGTGCTGGATTTACGGGGTACTGGCCAGACCTTCTGGAGCATGTGGTCTGGAGCCAGCGCTCACGGGTGCTCAAGCTCAGGAATGGTACCAGTGGCTGAGCACAGGTCAATGACACAGCAGCCCGTGGCTCCCTTGGAGGTGTTCATAGAACTTTGTCTGAAGAAAAGGAGCTTGGATAATTTCCTCACCTACCTCATCAGGTGGGTGGAGCAGAGAAAAGTTTCCATACACCTGTGCTGTAAGAAGCTGAAGATTGTTTCAATGCCCATGGAAAATATTATGACAGTCCTGAGTAGGGTGCAACTGGACTGTATCCAGGAGGTGCAAGTGAACTGCACCTGGCATCTGTCCACCCTAGCCGTGTTTGCTCCTCTCCTGGGCCAGATGGGTAATGTGCAGAGACTCTTTCTCTCCCCCATTCTTGTGTCTGCCTTTGAGGAGCTGGAACAGCAGCACGTTGTCCAAATTACCTCTCAGTTCCTCAGGCTGCAGCACCTCCGGGATCTCCGTATGGAATCTCCCTCCTTCCTTGAAGGCTGCCTGGACCAGATGCTCAGGTGAGAGTGGGCCACTGACCAGGTAACAGTGAACACAACACTAGAATGTCATGTGAACTGTGTCATTTGCTGCTCTATCCTGAAGTGTGATAGCCCATAACCACACAAATCAAAGTAGAGGAACAAACTGCTATAGAGATTCTGTAATGGGACACCATAGTAGAAAGCTATAGATCATGGGGTTAGGATCCAGTGAGGGTGGACATAGGTTCTTCCTTAGAAAGTGATATCTATGTCGGATGACTTAGGAAATTAGGTAAGTGAAGAGGGCATTAAAGAAGGGAAACTACCGGGCTTCCCTGGTGGCGCAGTGCTTGAGAGTCCGCCTGCCGATGCAGGAGACGCGGGTTCGTGCCCCGGTTCGGGAGGCTCCCACGCGCCGCGGAGCGGCTGGGGCCGTGCGCCCCGGCCGCCGCGGCTTCGCGCGCCGGGAGACGCGGGTTCGTGCCCCGTTTCGGGAAGATCCCACATGCCGCGGAGCGGCTGGGCCCGTGAGCCATGGCCACTGAGCCTGCGCGTCCGGAGCCTGTGCTCCGCAAATGGGAGAGGCCACAACAGTGAGAGGCCCGCATAACGAAAGAAAAAAAAAAAAAAAAAAAAAAAAAGAAGGGAAACTACCTCAGACCCGAGCAATTCTAAAGAGGAGTTCTGGGGAATTCCATGGAGGTCCAGCGGTTAGAACTCTGCACTTTCAGGGCTGAGGGCTTGGGAAACTACCAACCCACAAGCTGTGTGGCAGAAAGAGAGAGAGAGACAGAGTCTCTGTGCTTACCAGGTTTGTGAACACAGTGAGCTTGTCTGAAATTCCCAGTCTCTAAAAGGCTGTCTACTGCTCCAGAAAAATTCATATTTAAGAAATGCATGATTCTGAGAGGATGGCAGTGGAGCGGCAGCCACAGATAATAGATGCAGATGATGCAGGGGTGTAAGTGAGCCCCTGCAGACTGGCAACCCCTGTTGATGATGTAGGATCTTGTCCAGTTTGATTCTCTATACATGTCTCCCACCAGCCTCATCTGGCCCAGAGATACAGGTGCCTAGGGCTTAAGCATAGTCTGAAAGAAGCCTGAGTTGAAAGCATTTTAAATTTTCTCTCCCAATATTCAAATTCAGTGATGCCCACACTTGATTGAGACTCAGTGTTAGGCTCTCTGCTGAGTAGGTTCTAGTGCATTTCATTATCTTCATTCATCATTTAAAAGAGGTGAAGTAAGTTTCACCCTGCTTGACCCATGATGAAAGAGAGCTTTCAAGATACTGTAAAGTTGACCCACTCACACAAAGAAGATGACAGGAGTCACTCTAAAATGAGACTGGTCATTCTAGGTATTGACCTTCTTAAGGCAGTTAGTAGGACCTTGGCTTTGGGCAAATCAACTATCTGACAACTTTAGCTCATGCCACCCAGGCTTCTCAGACCTAATTGCTTGTTTTCCCCCCAGATGCCTGAAGAGCCCCTTGGACAACCTCTCAATAACTAACTGCCGGCTTACAGATTCAGACTTGCTCCATCTGTCTCAGTGCCCAAACATCCATCAGCTAAAAGGCCTGGATCTGAGTGGTGTCACGCTGACCGACTTTAGCCCTGAGCTCCTCCAAGTTCTCCTGGAGCAAGTTGCAGCCTCCCTCCAGGAACTGAACTTAGAGCAGTGTGGGATCAGTGACTTTCAACTTGAGTCCATCCTGCCTGTCCTGAGCCACTGTTCCCAGCTCAGGACGCTTAGCCTGTGTGGGAACCTCCTCTCTATGACCATCATGGAGAAGCTGCTGTGTCACACCACTGGTATGCCCCATTTAAGTGATGAGTTTTATCCTGCCCCTCAGGAAAGTTATAGCCCTCATGGAGCTCTCCACCTGGGCAGACTTGCCCAGCTTCGGGATGAGCTAATTGAGATTATGAGGAATTTAGGATGTCCCAGGGCCATCTGGCTTAGCTCCAGCCCATGTCCTCGCTGGGGCAATAAGACATTCTATCAAGAGGAGCCCTTTCTATACCACTGCTATATCTCTGCCTAGTTGGGTGCATCTATCAAAAGCTTTCTTCTGGGCATTTGGAAATAAAAATCTAGACAATAGATGCATCATGAAAGGAAAACAGACCTGTGATTTCAGATATCAGCTCAATGTGAATGGGGAATGAAAGGTGATCCAGCACAGGTGTAGGATTGCACTGGAAATGTAGATGCTGGGAGGTGAGGGGACTTTCAGGGACACGTGCTTATAGCATGAGAAATATGAATCTAAATTTCTGGATGGAAATTTGGGCTGGAGACACACATGTTGGCATTATCCCTTGGAGGGAGGGTGACTGTAAAGAAATGGTCAGAAATAAAGAGACCTTCAGTGTAAATGGACTAATGTCCTCTGTGGTATATTATCCTGTTTTCTCTGTTTTCACCTCAGTAATCTCCAGTTACTGATGAAAGAAAATGCACCAAATTGTCTATGATTGGGAACCCTATTCTTCCCATCAGTTCTCTATTCTGTCTTGGACATCTTTGACTTCCTTACATACTTCTGTGGCTGTTCAGTGGGTTAATACACACAACAAGGGAAAAATACTCAGTGGTCAATGATGAGCTCTTGACAGGGCCCTCACTGCTGACTCAGGCCATGACCCTGGACATGAGCAGTCCCCATAGTTCTTTAAGTGGGTCCATTAGTCCCAGTTCCTGGCCTTCGTGTGTGCTGGGAAAGGGCTTCACTACACAAGTCAAGACCTCCAGTACTGGAAGGGGTCGCCCACACTGCAGATGAACCAAAGTCTCTTGTCCTTGTCAACCCATGCTTGTCATGAGGGGGTAGTGGTCCTCCTTGAATTAAACTAGTTGTGACCAGTAAAGACATACAATTTCCTTTTAGTATAATACTAAAATCATACGGGCATATAACAGGGTTTTAGTATTTCCAAACCACATTAAGAAATTATATCCTTTTGTAGGGTTACGTCATGTCATTGAAAGACTGACATTAATCCTATAACACCTACTATCTCTCCCTATCAGGGAAGACTAATATAGCATGCTTTATTATCAACATATCAGCATGTATAAAAGCACACCTCCTATTTACATCTTATAACTCATAGTCAACCTTCCCTACCCTCAGTTCCGCATCCTCAGATTCAACCAACTGCAGATGGTGTAGGGCTACATTTACTATAGAAAAATATTCGCGGGTAAGTGTATCTGAGCAGTTCAAAGGTATGTTGTTCAAGAGTCATCTGTATACACAGATATATATTAGGAGGGATTTATTATGGGAATGGATTTACATGGTTACAGAGATGGAGGTCTCACAGTCTGAAAGCTAGAGTACGAGCAAAGCCAGTTTTATAACTCAGGTCAAAGCTTAGGGCTGAAAACTGGGAGAGCTGATGATGTAACTCCAAGTGTGAGGCTAAAGGCTTGAGAACCAGGGGGCCACTCATGTAAGTGCTGGAGCCTCAAGTCTCAAGAGCCAAAAGCTGCTATGTTCATGGTCAAGAAGAGAAAGAGGGAGAGAAGAGTGTCTTGTTCACTCTGGCCCCCAAGATATTGGATGATGCCCAGCCACATTGGTGAGGACAGATCTCTTTACTCAGTTGATGGATTCAAATGCTAATCTCTTCCAGAAACACCATCTCAGAAATACCCAGAATCAATGTTACATAAAATTAACCATCACAGAGACCATAAACAAAGGGCACCCAAATGAAGCTTCCTTGCTGAGGATTCAGGGGCTGGTATTGTTGGCTCAGGGGATGGAGTGGATATTGGGCTAGGGGGATCTTAGGCAAGAGGCACAGCTTCTCCATAAAATGGAGGTAATCATGCACAAACAGCATATGGGGTTCCTGTAGAATGAATGCGATGATGCATGTTGAGGTCTTAGCGCTGGACCTGGCATACAGGTCCAATAAATGACTTGTGTTCTTTTTTCCCCTGCTAGCAGACACCCCCAGGATTCTTCATTCCTCAAGCTTACCCTCTATTCTTATAACAGGAAGGAAAGAGGAAAGGACTCATCATTTACATGAGGCCAGCAATGAATCATCATTCACCCAAGCTGCTTTGGCAGCCAGTACTGGGAGGGGCAGGGGGAATGTCATAGGAAAGATTCCATTCCTCTCTGTTGATAGACATTCTGAGCCTCAGGACTCCTAGGCCACCTGCTGGTAGATCAGACCAAATGACATAAACCAGTGTTGCAAGCAGGTCTGTAGTGTTCAGCATTCTAAAAACATCTGCTGGAATGTAAATGCTCGTTTAGTATAAATATCTGTGCTGTAATTTATATAAATATAGAAGATATAAATTGTCTTTTATTTATTTATTTACATCTTTATTGGAGTATAATTGCTTTACAATGGTGTGTTAGTTTCTGCTTTATAACAAAGTGAATCAGTTATACATATACATATGTTCCCATATCTCTTCCCTCTTGCGTCTCCCTCCCTCCCACCCTCCCTATCCCACCCCTCCAGGCGGTCACAAAGCACCGAGCTGTGCTATGCGGTTGATTCCCACTAGCTATCTATCTTACATTTGGTAGTGTATATATGTTCATGCCTCTCTCTCGCTTTGTCCCAGCTTACCCT
>NW_006790015.1:2366712-2372254 GCF_000442215.2 Lipotes vexillifer
TTTTTTTAACATCTTTATTGGGGTATAATTGCTTTACAATGGTGTGTTAGTTTCTGCTTTATAACAGAGTGAGTCAGTTATACATATATATATGTTCCCATATCTCTTCCCTCTTTGTCTCCCTCCCTCCCACCCTCCCTATCCCACCCCTCCAGACAGCCACAAAGAACCGAGCCGGTTTCCCTGTGCCATGCGGCTGCTTCCCACTGGCTATCTACCTTACGTTTGTTAGTATATATATGTCCATGTCTCTCTCTCGCCCTAACACACCTCACCCTTCCCCCTCCCCATATCCTCAAGTCTGTTCTCCAGTAGGTCTCTGTCTTTATTCCTGTTTTACCCCTAGGTTCTTCATAACATTTTTTTTTCTTAAATTCCATATATATGTGTTAGCATACGGTATTTGTCCTTCTCTTTCTGACTTACTTCACTCTGTATGACAGACTCTAGGTCTATCCACCTCATTACAAATAGCTCAATTTCGTTTCTTTTTATGGCTGAGTAATATTCCATTGTATATATGTGCCACATCTTCTTTATCCATTCATCCGACGACGGGCACTTAGGTTGTTTCCATCTCCGGGCTATTGTAAATAGAGCTGCAATGAACATTTTGGTACATGACTCTTTCTGAATTCTGGTTTCCTCAGGGTATATACCTAGTAGTGGGATTGCTGGGTCATATGGTAGTTCTATTTGTAGTTTTTTAAGGAACCTCCATACTGTTCTCCATAGTGGCTGAACCAATTCACATTCCCACCAGCAGTGCAAGAGTGTTCCCTTTTCTCCACACCCTCTCCAGCATTTATTGCTTCTAGATTTTTTGATGATGGCCATTCTGACCGGTGTGAGATGATATCTCATTGTAGCTCTGATTTGCATTTCTCTAATGATTAATGAAGTTGAGCATTCTTTCATGTGCTTGTTGGCAGTCTGTATATCTTCTTTGGAGAAATGTCTATTTAGGTCTTCTGCCCATTTTTGGATTGGGTTGTTTGTTTTTTTGTTATTGAGCTGCATGAGCTGCTTGTAAATTTTGGAGATTAATCCTTTGTCAGTTGCTTCATTTGCAAATATTTTCTCCCATTCTGAGGGTTGTCTTTTGGTCTTGTTTATGGTTTCCTTTGCTGTGCAAAAGCTTTGAAGTTTCATTAGGTCCCATTTGTTTATTTTTGTTTTTATCTCCATTACTCTAGGAGATGGGTCAAGAAGGATCTTGCTGTGATTTATGTCATAGAGTGTTCTGCCTATGTTTTCCTCTAAGAGTTTGATAGTTTCTGGCCTTACATTTAGGTCTTTAATCCATTTTGAGCTTATTTTTGTGTATGGTGTTAGGGAGTGATCTAATCTCATACTTTTACATGTACCTGTCCAATTTTCCCAGCACCACTTATTGAAGAGGCTGTCCTTTCTCCACTGTATATTCCTGCCACCTTTATCAAAGATAAGGTGACCATATGTGCATGGGTTTATCTCTGGGCTTTCTATCCTATTCCATTGATCTATCTTTCTGTTTTTGTGCCAGTACCATACTGTCTTGACTACTGTAGGTTTGTAGTATAGTCTGAAGTCAGGGAGCCTGATTCCTCCAGCTCCATTTTTCGCTCTCAAGATTGCTTTGGCTATTTGGGGTCTTTTGTGTTTCCATACAAACTGAAATTTTTTGTTCTAGTTCTGTGAAGAATGCCAGTGGTAGTTTGATAGGGATTGCATTGAATCTGTAGATTGCTTTGTGTATAGTAGAGTCATTTTCACAATGTTGATTCTTCCAATCCAAGAACATGGTATATCTCTCCATCTGTTTGTATCATCTTTAATTTCTTTCATCAGTGTCTTATAATTTTCTGCATACAGGTCTTTTGTCTCCTTAGGTAGGTTTATTCCTAGATATTTTATTCTTTTTGTTGCAATGGTAAATGGGAGTGTTTTCTTGATTTCACTTTCAGATTTTTCATCATTAGTATATAGGAATGCCAGAGATTTCTGTGCATTAATTTTGTATCCTGCTACTTTACCAAATTCATTGATTAGCTCTAGTAGTTTTCTGGTAGCATCTTTAGGATTCTCTATGTATAGTATCATGTCATCTGCAAACAGTGACAGCTTTACTTCTTCTTTTCCGATTTGGATTCCTTTTATTTCCTTTTCTTCTCTGATTGCTGTGGCTAAAACTTCCAAAACTATGTTGAATAAGAGTGGTGAGAGTGGGCAACCTTGTCTTGTTCCTGACCTTAGTGGAAATGCTTTCAGTTTTTCGCCATTGAGGATGATGTTGGCTGTGGGCTTGTCATATACGGCCTTTATTATATTGAGGAAAGTTCCCTCTACACCTACTTTCTGCAGGGTTTTTATCATAAATGGGTGTTGAATTTTGTCAAAAGCTTTCTCTGCATCTATTGAGATGATCATATGGTTTTTCTCCTTCAATTTGTTAATATGGTTAATCACATTGATAGATTTGCGTATATTGAAGAATCCTTGCATTCCTGGAATAAACCCCACTTGATCATGGTGTATGATCCTTTAAATGTGCTGTTGGATTCTGTTTGCTAGTATTTTGTTGAGGATTTTTGCATCTATGTTCATCAGTGATATTAGCCTGTAGTTTCCTTTCTTTGTGACATCCTTGTCTGGTTTTGGCATCAAGGTGATGGTGGCCTCGCGGAATGAATTTGGGAGTGTTCCTCCCTCTGCTATATTTTGGAAGAGTTTGAGAAGGACAGGTGTTAGCTCTTCTCTAAATGTTTGATAGAATTCGCCTGTGAAGCCATCTGGTCCTGGGCTTTTGTTTGTTGGAAGATTTTTAATCACAGTTTCAATTTCAGTGTTTGTGATTGGTCTGTTCATATTTTCTATTTCTTCCTGATTCAGTCTTGGCAGGTTGTGCATTTCTAAGAATTTGTCCATTTCTTCCAGGTTGTCCATTTTATTGGCATAGAGTTGCTTGTAGTAATCTCTCATGATCCTTTGTGTTTCTGCCGTGTCAGTTGTTACTTCTCCTTTTTCATTTCTGATTCTATTGATTTGCGTCTTCTCCCTTTTTTTCTTGATGAGTCTGGCTAATGGTTTATCTATTTTGTTTATCTTCTCAAAGAACCAGCTTTTAGTCTTATTGATCTTTGCTATCGTTTCCTTCATTTCTTTTTCATTTATTTCTGATCTGATTTTTATGATTTCTTTCCTTCTGCTAACTTTGGGGTTTTTTTTGTTCTTCTTTCTCTAATTGCTTTAGGTGCGAGGTTAGGTTGTTTATTTGAGATGTTTCCTGTTTCTTAAGGTGGGCTTGTATTGCTATAAACTTCTCTCTTAAAACTGCTTTTGCTGCATCCCATAGGTTTTGGGTCGTCATGTGTCCATTGTCACTTGTTTCAAGTTTTTTTTTATTTCCTCTTTGATTTCTTCAGTGATCACTTCGTTATTAATTAGTGTATTGTTTAGCCTCCATGTGTTTGTATTTTTTACAGATCTTTTCCTGTAATTCATATCTAGTCTCATAGCGTTGTGGTCAGAAAAGGTACTTGATATGATTTCAATTTTCTTAAATTTACCAAGGCTTGATTTGTGACCCGAGATATGATCTATCCTGGAGAATGTTCCATGAGCACTTGAGAAAAATATGTATTCTGTTGTTTTTGGATGGAATGTCCTACAAATATCAATTAAGTCCATCTTGTTTAATGTATCATTTAAAGCTTGTGTTTCCTTATTAATTTTCTGTCTGGATGATCTGTCCATTGGTGTAAGTGGGGTGTTAAAGTCCCCCACTATTATTGTGTTACTGTTGATTTCCCCTTTTGTGGCTGTTAGCATTTGCCTTATGTATTGTGGTGCTCCTTTATTGGGTGCAGCAATATTTACAATTGTTATATATTCTTCTTGGATTGATCCCTTGATCATTATGTAGTGTCCGCTACTCCAGTTTTTTGTTTTTTGTTTTGATTTCCATTTGCATGAAATATCTATTTCCATCCCCTCACTTTCAGTTTGTATGTGTCCCTAGGTCTGAAGTGGGTATCTTATAGACAGCATATATATGGGTCTTGTTTTTGTATCCATTTAGTCAGTCTATGTCTTTTGGTTGGAACATTTAATCCATTTACATTTAAGGTAATTATCAATACGTATGTTCCTATTCCCATTTTCTTAATTGTTTTGGGTTCGTTATTGTAGGTCTTTTCCTTCTCTTGTGTTTCTTGCCTAGAGAAGTTCCTTTAGCAGTTGTTGTAAAGTTGGTTTGGTGGTGCTGAACTCTCTCAGCTTTTGCTTGTCTGTAAAGGTTTTAATTTCTCCATCAAATCTGAATGAGATCCTTGCTGGGTAGAGTAATCTTGGTTGCAGGTTTTTCTCCTTCATCACTTTCAGTATGTCCTGCCACTCCCTTCTGGCTTGTAGAGTTTCTGCTGAGAGATCAGCTGTTAACCTTATGGGGATTCCCTTGTGTGTTATTTGTTGTTTTTCCCTTGCTGCTTTTAATATGCTTTCTTTGTATTTAGTTTTTGACAGTTTGATTAATATGTGTCTTGGCGTATTTCTCCTTGGATTTATCCTGTATGGGACTCTCTGTGCTTCCTGGACTTGATTAACTATTTCCTTTCCCATATTAGGGAAGTTTTCAACTATAATCTCTTCAAATATTTTCTCAGTCCCTTTCTTTTTCTCTTCTTCTTCTGGAACCCCTATAATTCGAATGTTGGTGCGTTTAATGTTGTCCCAGAGGTCTCTGAGACTGTCCTCAGTTCTTTTCATTCTTTTTTCTTTATTCTGCTCTGCAGTAGTTATTTCCACTATTTTATCTTCCAGGTCACTTGCCCGTTCTTCTGCCTCAGTTATTCTGCTGTTGATCCCATCTAGAGTATTTTTCATTTCATGTATTGTGTTGTTCATCATTGTTTGTTTCATCTTTAGTTCTTCTAGGTCCTTGTTAAATGTTTCTTGCATTTTGTCTATTCTATTTCCAAGATTTTGGATCATCTTTACTATCATTACTCTGAATTCTTTTTCAGGTAGACTGCCTATTTCCTCTTCATTTGTTAAGTCTGGTGGGTTTTTATCTTGCTCCTTCATCTGCTGTGTGTTTTTCTGTCTTTTCATTTTGCTTATCTTACTGTGTTTGGGGTCTCCTTTTTGCAGGCTGCAGGTTCGTAGTTCCCGTTGTTTTTGGTGTCTGTCCCCAGTGGCTACAGTTGGCTCAGTGGGTTGTGTAGGCTTCCTGGTGGACGGGACTAGTGCCTGTGTTCTGGTAGATGAGGCTGGATCTTGTATTTCTGGTGGGCAGATCCACGTCTGGTGGTGTGCTTTGGGGTGTCTGTGAACTTATTATGATTTTAGGCAGCCTCTCTGCTAATGGGTGGGGTTGTGTTCCTGTCTTGCTAGTTGTTTGGCATAGGGTGTCCAGCACTGTAGCTTGCTGGTCGTTGAGTGAAGCTGGGTGCTGGTGTTGAGATGGAGATCTCTGGGAGATTTTCTCCGTTTAATATTATGTGCAGCTGGGAGGTCTCTTGTGGACCAGTGTCCTGAAGTTGGCTCTCCCACCTCAGAGGCA
>NW_006790015.1:2372287-2420679 GCF_000442215.2 Lipotes vexillifer
GAAGGGAGGGAGGGAGGGATGGAGGGAGGGAGGGAGGAAGGGAGGAGGGAAGGAAGGAAAAAAAGAAAGAAAGAAGATAAAGTAAAATAAAATAAAGTAAGATAAAATATAATAAAGTTATTAAAATAAAAAAAGTATTAAGAAATAAAAAGAAAAAAAAATTAAAAAAAAACGGACAGATAGAACCCTAGGACAAATGGTGGAAGCAAAGCTATACAGACAAAATCTCACACAGAAGCATACACATACACACTCACAAAAAGAGGAAAAGGGGAAAAAATTCATAAACCTTGCTCTCAAAGTCTACCTCCTCAATTTGGGATGATTCGTTGTCTATTCATGTATTCCACAGATGCAGGGTACATCAAGTTGATTGTGGAGCTTTAATCCGCTGTTTCTGAGGCTGCTGGGAGAGCTTTCCCTTTCTCTTCTTTTTTTCTCACAGCTCCCAGCGGCTCAGCTTTGGATTTGGCCCCGCCTCTGCGTGTAGGTCACCGGAGGGCGTCTGCTTTTTGCTCAGACAGGACGGGGTTAAAGGAGCCGCTGACTCGGGGCTCTGGCGCACTCAGGCCGCGGGGGAGGGAGGGGCACGGAGGGCGGGGCGGGCCTGCGGCGGCAGAGGCCGGCGTGACGTTGCCCCAGCCTGAGGCGCGCCGTGTGTTCTCCCGTGGGAAGTTGTCCCTGGATCCCGGGACCCTGGCAGTGGCGGGCTGCACAGGCTCCCCGGAAGGGGGGTGTGGACAGTGACCTGTGCTCGCACACAGGTTTCTTGGGGGCGGCAGCAGCAGCCTTAGCGTCTCCCGCCTGTCTCTGGGGTCCGCGCTTTTAGCCGCGGCTCGCGCCCGTCTCTGGAGCTCCTTTAAGCCGCGCTCTGAATCCCCTCTCCTCGCGCACCGGGAAACAAAGAGGTAAGGAGAAGTCTCTTGCCTCTTCGGCAGCTCCAGACTTTTCCCCGGACTCCCTCCCGGCCAGCCGTGGCGCACTAACCCTTTCGGGCTATGTTCAAGCCGCCAACCCCAGTCCTCTCCCGGCGCTCCGACCGGAGCCCGAGCCTCAGCTCGCAGCCCCGCCCGCCCCGGCGGGGGAGCACACGAGCCTCTCGGGCTGGTGAGCGCCGGTCGGCGCCGATCCTCTGTGCGGGAATCTCTCCGCTTTGGCCTCTGCACCCCAGTTGCTGTGCTCTCTTCCGTGGCCCCGAAGCTTTTTTCCTCCTCCGCCTCCCGCAGCCTCCGCCCGCGAAGGGGCTTCTGGTGTGTGGAAAACTTTCCTCTTCACGGCTCCCTCCCACTGGTGCAGGGCCCGTCCCTATCCTTTTGTCTCTGTTTATTCTTTTTTCCTTTGCCCTACCCAGGTACGTGGGGGGTTTCTTGCCTTTTGGGAGGTCTGAGGGCTTCTGCCAGCGTTCAGTAGGTGTTCTGTAGGAGTTGTTCCACGTGTAGATGTATTTCTGGTGTATCTGTGGGGAGGAAGGGGATCTCCGCGTCTTACTCTTCCGCCATCTTGAAGCTCCCTCCAGTAGTATTGATATTTTAATAGCAATTTAAAGAAATAAGATGCAAGAGTAGTCCCCACAAGACAATGCAAAGGATGTAGGCGTCACAAGGTCTAGAACGTTTACTCCTAAAAATAGTCTAAGAAAGTAAAAAGTCTTTGTTGTATAGGTGGAGGCAACAAAGGTGAAGATGACAAAGACCTCTGAAAGTTGGCACAGCCAAAGATGCTGCTCAGAATCCTACTCTATTTGACTGGTTGTCATATGGACACAATATGTGTACCTTTTGGATGGCAGAGACCAAGCTCTCAAAACCCAGGGGAAAAAAAAACACCTAAGAAGATCAGATAGAACATTTTACCTCTCAAAGAAATGGGGAGATAAATGCACCTTACTCCTAGAAGGGCTTTTGTTTCTGTAAGTTTAGGATTCTGAAAAGATATTTTATCAAGCTGGCTTTTCCTGACTGTGTGTGCAAATCTATAAAATTTGGAATGTCAAAAGAACCCCATTTGGTCACTTAAAATTGAGATCTCGGGCTTCCCTGGTGGCGCAGTGGTTGAGGGTCCGCCTGCCGATGTGGGGGATGCGGGTTCGTGCCCCGGTCCGGGAAGATCCCACATGCCACGGAGTGGCTTAGGCCCGTGAACCATGGCCGCTGAGCCGGCGCGTCCGGAGCCTGTGCTCTGCAACGGGAGAGGCCACAACAGTGAGAGGCCCGTGTACTGCAAAAAAATTAAAGAATAAAAAAATAAAATAAAATAAAATTGAGATCTCTCTTAATATAATTTCCCCAAGTAAGTAGTTTCTTGCAAATGTAAGCTCCATGCATATTGTAAGTGAATCAGGCTCGGGTGTTAGTCGGAAGTCGGCTTTCTAACACCCCTCATTTCTCTATTTGAGAGACTTTGTTTCCCATTTTAAAGTTGAATTTGTTGGGAATAAAATTTACTAAAGGAATTGTGTGGTGAGCCCATGTGCCGCTTGTGAGCTTACCTCCTGCAGGTGTCACTGTAGAGTGATTTCAACTGTCTTTTGCGTCTTTGTTTCTCCCTCTGGCCATCCAAAACCACTGTGGGAGCTCAGATCACTGTATGGTCAATTCATATACATGATCTGAGGATGAGCAAGTCTTTTAATTAATGAATGGTTTTCCCTATGGGACCACTGCACAGTATGAGGACTCTGCCTCGACCACTCCCTCAAATTTTTCAGTTTCCAGAGAAAGCTGTGACTGAGTGGGAGGAATTTAGTCCCTCTTTTTCAGAGCAAGTCTTTCATGTCATATTTTCACTTTTATCCCTACAAATTCTGTTAACACCAGGGAAATATGGAAATTAAATCATTATCTCAAAAAGATTTCTGGGACCTCATATTCAATGCTGCATTATTTACAATAACCAAGATACGGAAGCAACCTAAGTGCCCATCAATGGATGATGGAGAAAATGTGATATATTAATATAGAGGAATATTACTCAGCTATAAAAAAGTAAGAAATCCTGCCATTTGCATCAACATGGATGGACCTTGAGGACTTTATGCTAAGGGAAATAAGTCAGAGAAAGACAAAAACTGTAAGATCTCACTTATATGTAAAATCTAAGAAAAATAGAATCATAGATACAGAGAACAGATTAGTGGTTGCCAGAGGCAGGATGGGAGGATATAGGAAATAAATGAAGGTGGTCAAAAGATACCAACTTCCAGTTATTAAAAAAATAAGTCATGGGGATGTACTGTATATAGTGCTCTATAGTGTGTTTGACAGTTGCTAAGAGAGTAGATCTTAAAAGTTCTCATCAGGAGAAAGAAAAGTTTTTGTAACTGTATGAGGTTATGGATGTTAAGCAAATTATACTCCACCTTTGAGAACAATGGTTCCTCTCTTCAGATGCCAGCATTTCAATTTTAAGATTAATTTTTTTCACTCATAAAGCAGGTCACATTGATCAAATGCTTTCTCTGTACATGCATGACTGACCAAAAAAAAATCTTCGAAGAACGTTATGTACAATAATAACATGTCAATATGATACACAAATTCTTTGTCACAAAAATGTTATGAAATTGCATCTTACCTCCTGAACAATGGAAGAGTTCTCAGAGCTTCTGAGGATCTGTTTCCTGGTTATAATCCTCAGTTTGGCTGAAATAAAAATATCTTTTCTTTCTTCTTAGTTCATTTGCTATTTGACTTATTGTCAACATCTTCTTAGCATAGTTGGCAGGATATCAGAGACACCCGCCAGAGGATACCTGGAGTCTACCCCAAATCGGCACTTTGGTGTCAGCGTGGGACCTTTGGGCTCCAGTGGCTTCTTCATAGTCCTCAGGTGCTTTGGTGAGTTCTCCTGATACCCGTTTTAAATGACAGCCTGAATTTCACTTGAAATGTTTTTGCTTTAACTTGGAATCTTAAGGGGCACCAATGAATTTCCCAAAATGGGCACCTAGGAGGATCTGGGCAGGAAGCCTAGAGAAACATAAAATCTTTGTTCATTTTGGCTTAAATTGAAAACAAATTATCATACGGTCAGAACAAACTATTTGCTATTGAAATAAGAGACTCTACCTGCTCAGCTCCAAAGAAAATGTGACATCTGACCCTTCTGGCCACAAGGCATTCTCAGGCAATTGAGAACCTAGCTCTGAAGTGTCTGAGGGTCAATTCTCATGACATTTAACAGTCCCACAGAGGATCCTGCTACAATCATTAAGTAAATTCTGCTTGCCACGTGACATAAAAATGCTGATCACCTAGTGTCCCAGGCACCCATGGCAGTTTTAGATTGTCAGAGGGAGAAACGAAGACATTTAAGACAGTTGAACTGACCCAAAAGTAACTCGTTGTGAGCTAGATTCAGAAGCAGCACATATCCAATCCATCACATTGTCCTAGAAATTTGTTCAGATCATATTTCATATCTGAATTAGACTACCAGATGAATAACGGGAAACTGTGCCTTGAAAGCCAGACAGCTCCCAGAGGGATAGCCACCTATGGAAACACCAGGTAATTTTAGATATAATACTTATGGAACAGACACTTGCAAGTATTTAACTAACAAAATTTAACCAATTTTATTTAATTAAATTGGACATTTCTTATTTATCTGAATTGATTTATTTGCATGATCAATTAAAAAAAGCCAGCTATAAAATCAAACAACCAGACTGGGAGGTATATTTTAATTGTTACTTGGAAGCCTCAATGAGGGAATAATAAAATGGCTTCATTGCAAGAAACAAGCTGAAAATTTTTAGAAATGGTGGCTAAATTAGAAAAAGCCTCAGAACCAATGTTTCTTTTCTACAACTTTATCCTCAACCTCCTTCTCAGGCTTCTTTATATCCTCTCCTCTATGAGTTCCCCAGCCCTGACCTTCCTGCCCTCCCTCCCACCAAGAGAAAAAAAAATTATTGAGTCCACTGTAGAAAATGAAAGGAATTCCAAGGTAATGGCAGCTCCCTTAAAGGGCACAAGCAGAAGGGAGAACTGCCATTACTTATACCCTTTGGACAAGGACAGGACTTAGGAATTTAACTAAGGATTTTCCAAATCCTTTACATGATCCTTTAGATTTTGCTAAGGAATTTGATCTTACATTAAGAACTCAGGAACCTGGATATTCAGACTTGTACCAGCTCATTGAGCAAAAGAATGGCTCCAAGACATAAACTGAAAGACATCTATGAAGGATTTTTATGAACATGAGGCTACAGATCACCGGAAATTTAAATAAAGCCCAAAACTTATATCAGGCTATCCCCAAAATTTTCCCTCAGAAAATAGATTGGGCCAAGGTCGATCAACACAATCAGAGGCCAGGAGAAACTATCTCTGATTATTTTAAAAGGTTTGAAAAGACATACAAACAGCACTCTGGCATTGATGCAGAGAATTCCTTGAACCATCAGAATGATCCAATATTAAGTTCCATTGTTCTAGAAGGATTAGATGAAGAACTGTCCAGACTAGTGAAAAGACATGAACTTTATGGGACTTCCCACTGGTGGTCCAGTGGTAAAGAATCCACCTTCCAATGCAGGGGACATGGGTTCGATCCCTGGTTGGGGAATTGAGATCCCACATGCTGCAGTGCAACTAAACCCACGCGCCACAACTATTCAGCCTGTGCGCTACAACTAGAGAGAGAAAACCTCACGCCATGACTAGAGAGAAAGCTGAGCACCCCAAGGAAGAGACCACGCACCGTAAGGAAAAAATCCCACATGCCTCAACAAATATCCCGTGTGCTGCAACTATGACCCGATGCAGCCAAAAAATAAAAAGAAAAGAAAATAAACAAAATAATAAAAAATAAAAGGCATGAACTTTATTGTACTACCGTGCGTACTAATGCCCTTATCACAACCGCTGGCAAATTTCTAAAACCTTACAGAAATGAGAAAATGAAAGAACTGCCAAAATTATGAATGTACAGATACAGCAGTTTGGGGGCCTTCCAAAACTAACCTCCCCAAGTTCCAGCCAGCCTTGAGATGAGTGCACCTGTTTTATTGCAAGAGACCTGGACATTTAAAAAGAGTTTGCCACAAATTCAAGCGAGTCTTTAAACAGGCAAAATTAAAAAGGAATCCGAACCCTTTGAGGATTGTGAGAGGGCATTCCCCTGTTCCTCATGAATACCTTAGGGGAAATTGAAATAACAATTAGAGGAGAAACTTTTAAAGCTCTTGTAGACACGGAGGATACATTATCTGTTTTGTTTTGTTTTGTTTTGTTTTTGCGTTACGCGGGCCTCTCACTGTTGTGGCCTCTCCCGTTGCGGAGCACAGGCTCCGGACGCGCAGGGCAGGGAGGATTGTGAGAGGGCATTCCCCTGTTCCTCATGAATACCTTAGGGGAAATTGAAATAACAATTAGAGGAGAAACTTTTAAAGCTCTTGTAGACACGGAGGATACATTATCTGTTTTGTTTTGTTTTGTTTTGTTTTTGCGTTACGCGGGCCTCTCACTGTTGTGGCCTCTCCCGTTGCGGAGCACAGGCTCCGGACGCGCAGGCTCAGCGGCCATGGCTCACGGGCCCAGCCGCTCCGCGGCACGTGGGATCCTCCCAGATCGGGGCATGAACCCGCATCCCCTGCATTGGCAGGCGGACTCTGAACCACTGCGCCACCAGGGAAGCCCCATTATCTGTTTTTAACCCTTCCCTTATTCATTGCCCTCTCCCTCAGAATAATCAATCTATTCAAATTATAGGGGTTTAAAATTTTTCTATGCAGGTTTTAAAATCAGAGTTAATAACCTTTCAGTTAGGAACTGTCACAGAAAGACACGTGTTCCTTTCGGTGAAATGTGTTCCAATTCATTTCTTAGGAAGAGAATTTTTAGAGGCATATAATAAGGTGAAGAGATTTTAGATTTAGAAGATGTAGGTGCAGATCAGAAGAGAATTACTGATAAATCGATGGTTATGAAAATGAAAATTCAGACATATCAAGAGGAAGTTAATGATTTACTGTTACAAATGCCTGAGGAATTATGGTCACCTTTCATCAGGTACTGGGAAAATTAAAATAGCTATTCTTATTAAAGTAACTATTGATAATTCCAAGCCTCTACCCAATATCTGACAATAGCCACTCAGACCAGAGGCATTAAGTGAAATAAGACCCATTATTCAGAAATTCCTTAAGAAAGACTTATAATTTGTTACACCAGTCCTTGCAGTACTCCCATTTTACCAGTAAGAAAGCCAAATGGAAAAGGCTGGAGATTGTTCAGAACCCGAGAGCTATAAATAACATTGTGATCCCTTGCCAATCTGAGATTACTAATCCTCACTCTCTGCTCTTAGCCGTTCCAGCAGACACTTGTTATTTTTCAGTAACAGACCTATGTAGTGCATCCTTTAGTACTCCAGGAGAACAAGAAAACAATACATGCAAAGATTGTCAGTGTACCTGTACGGTTATGCCACAAGGCTATACTGAGAGCCCTATTTATTTTTCTCAAACACTTGGAGCTGATTTAGCTGATGTACACTTTCTTAATGTCTCTGCTTTAATTGAATAGGCAGGTGATTTGTTTTTGTGCTCTAGAACTGAACAGGACTCTCAAAGAGACACTATTCACCTATTTCAACAATTAGCTTCTCTGCGGTATAAGGTGTCCAAAGACAAATTACATTTCTACTTATCAATTGTGAAATATTTAGGTCATTTAATATCTAAAGAAGGATTATTGATTCATTCTGAAAGAAATAAGGGAATCCTAGCTTTCTCATTTCCCAAAACAAAGAACAAAGAGGATTTCTAGATCTAACCAAGTATTGACATAATTAGGTACCAATTTATTCCCTCATTGCCCAAACTCTCTGTGTATTACTTAGGTCTGACCAACTAGACCCAATTGAAAGGACAATGGAAAAAGAAAAGGTTATAAATGCTTTAAAATCTGCATTAGCCCAGGCTTCAGCATTAGGCCATCCTAATGATAAATTACCATTTTTCCTCTTTGTGCATGAAGATAGAGGAAATGCCCTTGGGTGTATTAACTCAGTGGTATTGTGACAAGCTCCAACCCATAGGATGTTATAGTCCATATGTTTAATTGCTGTATGAAGGCTATATCAATGACATATCTCTTATGCAAAGCTACTGCAGAACTCATAATGGAGTTGAATCTCCAGTTGAATCTCCAGTTGAATCTCTTTTCAATTCTCATCATACTCAAAAATATGCTGTGACTTGATTGGCCCCTTATGAAGTGTTCTTATTCTCTTCACTCAATATTACTTTGGTTTTTGATTTCATAGACTTAACCCCCAAACTTTACTTCCCACAAATCAAGATGACAATAACCATGATTGCATTGTGCTGACTATCTTCTTACTCCTAGTACTGACTTACAGGAAGTTCCATTGCTAATGCTGATTTAAGTCGGTTTACAGGTGGATCCTATTTAAAGGAGGAGCAGGGACATTATCAAGCTGGGTAGGCAATAACTTCCATAGTAGAAATAATCAGAAGTTCTTATTTACTGGACAGCAAATTGACCCAAAATTGATTTCATTAATTAGGGTTTGTCAATTAGTCAAGGATAAACGCGCAAGTATTTATACTGACAGCTGCTATGCCTTCGGAGTAGCTCAGAATTTTGGAATGCTATGGAAACAGAGAGGATTTCTCACCTTTTCTGGCCAGCCTATAAAGAATGGACAGCTAGTCTCAAAACTATTAAAGTCCGTTCAATTGCCCAAACAGCTGGCCATCATTAAAATACCTGGACATTCCAAATAAAAATATGATTCAGCAGAAGCCAAAGGAAATTGACTGGCTGATGCTGCAGCTAAACAAGCTGTCTTAAGCCTTACCTCTGCCCAGTTTAGAAGATGTCCTCTGCTCAGACATAACTGTTATGAAACCGTTAGTAAATTTCCTTTTCAGGCTCAAGGACTTGTTTCAGAAAATGAAAAGTAGACCTGGAAGAAAAAAGGGGGATTTGCCAATCCCATATCACAAATGAGGTTTGGACCAAATAAAAGGCCTATAATACCTATAAATACCCCAGTAACCTTACTCCAGCATGTACATTCCTTGACCCACTGGGCACCTGAAAGCAATATATTTGAAGAACTTCTCTCACTATAGCCCTTAAGTTTTATAACCAATGTTCTATTTGTGCAAAATGTAATCTTGGTAAACTCCTTCATGGTTCTCAAGGTCACTTTCCCCTCCCCAAGGGACCTTTTGAAGTTTTGCAACTGGACTTTATCTAGGTGCCTTCCTCTCAAAGCTACAAACACATCCTGGTAATGGTCTACATGTTTTCACACTAGGTGGAGGCATTTCCTTACAGATGAGCAATGGCCTTAACAGTAGGCAAATTACTATTGGAAAGAATATTTCCAGTTTGGGGAACTCCTTCGGAGTTGTATAGTGACCAGGGAACCCATTTTACTGGACAGATTATTTAATACAATTGTAAGATTTGGCTGAAAATGTAACATTTTCACTGTGCCTATCACCCTCAAACCTAAGGCTTAGTAGAAAGGAACAGTAGCACAACTAAAATACAATTGGCTGAATTTTGAGAGGTATTTAATATTCCATGGCCAAAACCTCTTCCTTTGGTATTCCTTAACCTGAGGTCTACCCCCTTTGATAAACATCAGTTGTCTCCTTTTGAAATAATGACTGGGCAACCTACGCATCTGATGAACCAGCACTTCTTGAATGTGATATTTCACATTATTGTTTGGGACTCATCAAAGCACTTAAAGACTATGAAAGATCAGTAACAAATTCCTTCCACAGTGAGCTCCTGGGAGACCAAGACCTTAAGGACCATGGGTTACAACCTGGAGATTTTGTCTATTGGAAAAATACACCAAATAAAGGACACTTTACAACCTCATTGGAAAGAATCATACCAGGTATTGTTAACAAAACCCTGTACTGAAAAAAGTCAGCACCTCTTTAAAGAAGTAAGGTCTTGGGCTTCCCTGGTGGTGCAGTGGCTGAGAGTCCGCCTGCCGATGCAGGGGACACGGGTTTGTGCCCTGGTCCGGGAAGATCCCACATGCCGCGGAGCGGCTGGGCCCGTGAACCATGGCCGCTGAGGCTGCGCGTCCAGAGGCTGTGCTCTGCAACGGGAGAGGCCACAACAGTGAGAGGCCCGCGTACCACAAAAAAAAAAAAAAAAAAGGAAGTAAGGTCTTGGATTCACATTTCTCACCTCAAAAAGCCTCCTGTCCTGAATGGGCTGCAACTCTTATTTCTGACACCTGGATACGATTAACTAAGCAAAGCCCCACCATACCAGGACGAGAAGATTACAGCAATTGTAGACAGCTAACCCAAGAGTCTGGACCAGGCTTGTAAGATCGATCTTACTAGTTCAAAGTGTACTATTTATCAAATGTCTGCTCTCTATTAAAATTGAAAGTTATTGTTTACTTACTAGCTATGTTTTGTTCCCAATGTTTGGGATAGAAAGAAAACTCTTTAGTAAAACATCACAAAGGATAGCTACTAAGGACAGTTTAACTGATAGTTTGATATTTCATCAAATTCCTTGGTCAATACAAGGTCGATTTAAACACCTCATAATTCCTGTCACTGACCTTTCAAATGTTCCTAATGTTACCACTTATTTAGATCAACCTCTGTCTGGCTTAACCTTTCAGGTTCAAATTCTCCAACATATTAATATGTCCATCTCTTGTCTGACACTTGTTCTTAGAGACCAGTCACAATTTACCCTGGGACCTCACTCCATATCTGACTTCTTAAAGAAAAAAATACAAGTCACTCGTGTCAGCAACTGTCTCGCATCAAATATCATACTGATAGCTCTTAGAAAGCCTGCAAGTGAGATGACCAATGGTCTCATACTGTCTTAACAAAATTTTCAATTAACAAAACTATCCATGAAAGCATTCAGGGAGGAATCAGTTGTGCTCCTCTAGACTTTGCCTTTATATGTGGTGTGGGAACTGACCCACCTTCCCAAGGGTGGACACATATGTGTCTTAATAGATGGCAAGTAGAAGGTTTATGCTTATTGGGACATTATGTTACCCCATTGTCTAAATACAAAGAGACAGATGGACCTACCTTTTTTCCCCCATTACAGAGTCAAGAGATCCATGCTAGCAGGATACTAAGATACCTGATTGCAAAGTCTTTTGGTAATCTAGGTTCCAAGTGCATGAATATATGTAAACAGGGATACGCTTAGAAATCAGTCAGTCACCATTGGTCAGATGGCATAAGAAACCACAAAGAGCATTCCAGGACAACTGAAATGTGTAAATTCCTTAGCCCAGGTAGTGTTAGATAATAGAATTGCCTTAGACTTTCTACTGGCCAAACCAAAATGCATTTGTGCTATTGCTCACACTACTTGTTGCACCTTCATCAATACCTCTGAAGAAGCTGAGACACGCCTAGAAAAAAAATTTCCAAAAGGCAAAAAGGGTTACAACATGTAAGAAAGCCTTACCCTTTGGATGACTTGTTCAGATGGTTCCCCTCCGGTCCAGGCAGTGTTATCTGCTCTGCTTTACAGACAGTAGTTATTTTCATAATATGTATTATTACTCATTTCCTAGCTATCAACTTACTCATGATATATACCACTGCTTGCTTTAAGGCTGCTGCCAAAAGCACACCTACAATGATTGTACAGCAAACTGAGATGATTGAACTAGCGTATAACTATAAAACTTCTTTCTCTCTCTAATATACACACAGATATACACATATATACATATATATTTCTATGTTTGCTTACTGCATTTAGTTAATAGACTACTTCTAAAGTTCTGTGATGAGAAAAATAGTAATGCTTAAATGAATTGTAACTACTGATCACATCTCTAGTTCTGCGTAAGGTAATGGACATACAAAAAGTACATAAAAGTTAACATTAAAATAAGGTCTATTGGATAGACCTTATTGGAATTGCCTGTCAGTCCTTGACAAGTATCCTACTAACATAACCCCCTAAAAGGAAAGAAATAACTGGGCTATCAAGATCAAGCATTGAGAGACATAATGGATCCAGAGCAGGTATGCAACCACCTTGCCATTCTAAGGGTTGTCTTTTTGTTTTGTTTATGGTGTCCATTGCTGTGCAAAAGCTTTTGCATTTAATTAGATCCCATTTGTTTAGTTTTTATTTTCATTACTGTAGGAGGTGGATCAAAAAGATCTTGCTGCAATTTATGTCAAAGAGTGTTCTGCCTGTGTTTTCTTCTAAGAGTTTATAGTGTCCAGCCTTACATTTAGGTCTTGAATCCATGTTGAGTTTATTTTTGTGTATGGTGTTAGGGAGTGTTCTAATTTCATTCATTTACATGTAGCTGTCCTGTTTTCCCAGCACCACTTATTGAAGAGACTCTTTTCTTTACTGTATATTTTGGCCTCCTTTGTTATAGATTAATTGACCACAGGTGTGTGGGTTTATCTCTGGGCTTTCTATTCTCTTCCATTCATCTGTTTCTGTTTTTGTGCCAGTACCAACCATACTGTTTGATTACTGAGGGTTGGAGTATAGTCTGAAGTCAGGGAGCCTGATTCCTCCGGCTCCATGTATCTTTCGCAAGATTGCTTTGGCTGTTTGGGGTCTTTTGTGTTTCCATACAAATTGTGAAATTTTTGTTCTAATTCTGTGAAAAATGCCCTTGATAATTTGATAAGGATTGCAGTGAATGTGTAGATTGCTTTGGGTAGTAGAGTCATTTTCACAATGTTGATTCTTACAATCCAAGAACATGGTATATCTCTCCATCTGTTTGTGTTGTCTTTATAATTAATAATAATTATAATCATTATAATAAATTTAAAAATCTTATAATTTTCTGCATAAATGTCTTTTGTTTCCTTAGGTAGGTTTATTCCTAGGTTTTTTATTCTTTTTGATGTGATGGTAAATGAGATTGTTTCCTTAATCTCTTTTTCTCATCTTTCATTGTTAGTTTATAGGAATGCAAGAAATTTCTGTGTATTAATTTTGTATCCTTCAGCATTACCAAATTCATTGCTGATCTCTAATAGTTTTCTGGTAGTGTCTTTAGGATTTTCTATGTATAGTATCATGTCATCTGAAACCAGTGACTGTTTTACTTCCTCTTTTCCAATCTGGATTCCATTTATTACCTTTTCTTCTCTAATTGCCATGGCTAGGACTTCCAAAACTATGTTGAATAATAGTGGTGAGAGTGGACATCCTTATTTCATTCCTGATCTTAGAGAAAATGCTTTCAGTTCTTCACTGTTGAAATGATGTTTGCTGTCATATATGGCTTTTATTAAGTTAAGGTAAGTACCCTCTATGCTCACTTTCTGTAGATATTTTTTTTTTTATCATAAATGGGTGTTAAATTTTGTCAAGCTTTTTCTGCATCTATTGAGATGATCATATGGTTTTTATTTTCAGTTTGTTAATATGGTGTATCACATTGATTGATTTGCATATATTGAAGAATCCTTGCATCCCTGGGATAAATCCCACTTGATCATGGTGTATGATCTTTTGAATGTGTTGTTGGATTCTGTTTGCTAGTATTTTGTTGAGGATTTTGTGTCTATGTTCATCAGTAATATTGGTCTGTAAATTTCTTTTTTTGTGATGTCTTTTTCTGGTTTTGGTATCAGGATAATTGTGGCCTTGTAGAATGATCTTTGGAGTGTTCCTTCTTCTGCAATTTTTTGGAAGAATTTGACAAGGATGGGTGTTAGCTCTTCTCTAAATGTTTGATAGAATTCACCTGTGAAGCCACCTGGTCCTGGACTTCTGTTTGTTGGAAGATTGTTAACTGCAGGTTCAATTTCATTACTTGTGATTGGTCTGTTCATTTTTTCTATTTCTTCCTGGTTCAGTCTTGGGATGTTGTACCTATCTAGGAATTTGTCCATTTCTTCCAGGATGTCCATTTTATTGGCATATAGTTGCTTGTAGTAGTCTCATGATCTTTTGTATTTCAGTGGTCAGTTGTAACTTCTCATTTTTCATTTCTAATTTTATTGATTTGAGTCCTCTCCCTTTTTTTCTTGATGTATCTGAGTAAAGGTTTATCAATTTTGTTTACCTTCTCAAAGAACCAGCTTTTAGATTCTTTGATCTTTGCTATTGCTTTCTTCATTTCTATTTCATTTATTTCTGCTCTGATCTTTATGATTTCTTTCTACTAACTTTTTTTGTTGTTGTTGTTCTTCTGTAGTTGCTTTAGGTGTAGGTTGTTTGAGATTTTTCTTGTTTCTTGAGGTGGGATTGTATTGCTGTAAACTTCCCTCTTAGAACTGCTTTTGCTGCATCCCATAGGTTGTGGGTCATCATGTTTTCATTGTCATTTGTTTTTAGGTATTTTTAATTTCCTCTTTTATTTCTTCAGTGATTTCTTGGTTATTTAGTAGCATATTGTTTAGCCTCCATGTGTTTGTGTTTTTTTACATTTTGTTTTGGTAATTGATTTCTAATCTCATAGCTTTGCGGTCAGAAAAGATGCTTGATATGATTTCAATTTCTGTAAATTTACTGAAGCTTGCTTTGTGGCCCAAGATGCGACCTATTCTGGGGAATGTTCTGTGTGCACTTGAGAAGAAAGTGTATTATTCTGTTTTCAGATGGAGTGTCCTATAAATATCTATTAAGTCCATGTGGTCTAATGAGTCATTTAAAGCTTCTATTTCCTTATTAATTTTCTGTCTGGATGATCTGTCCATTGGTGTAAGTGGGGTGTTAAAGTCCCCCAATATTATTGTGTTACTGTTGATTTCCCCTTTTTGTGGCTGTTAGCATTTGCCTTATGTATTGTGGTGCTCCTTTATTGGGTGCAGCAATATTTACAATTGTTATATTCTTCTTGGATTGATCCCTTGATCATTATGTAGTGTCCTTGTGTTTTGTAACAGTCTTTACTTTAAAGTCTATTTTTTTTGATATGAGTATTGCTACTCCAGTTTTTTGTTTTTTGTTTTGATTTCCATTTGCATGAAATATCTATTTCCATCCCCTCACTTTCAGTTTGTATGTGTCCCTAGGTCTGAAGTGGGTATCTTATAGACAGCATATATATGGGTCTTGTTTTTGTATCCATTTAGTCAGTCTATGTCTTTTGGTTGGAACATTTAATCCATTTACATTTAAGGTAATTATCAATATGTATGTTCCTAAAGATATTTTCTTAATTGTTTTGGGCTTTTTCTTATAGGTCTTCTTTCTTCCCTTCCTCTTTTGTTCTATTGTCCTGTGTTTCTTAACTAGGGTACTTCCTTTAACATTTGTTGTAAAGCTGGTTTTGTGGTGCTGAATTCTCTTAGCATTTGCTTGTTTGTAAAGGTTTTGATTTCTTGATCGAATCTGAATGAGATCCTTGCTGGATAGAGTACTCTTGGTTGCAGGTTTTCCCCTTTCATCACTTTAAATATACCATGCCACTCCCTTGTGACCTGCAGAGTTTTTGCTGAAAAATCAGCTGATAACTTTATGGGGATTCTCTTGTATTTTAGTTATTGCTTTTCCCTTTTTCTTTTAATATTTTTTCTTTGTATTTAATTTTTGTTAGTTTGATTTATATCTGTCTCGGTGTGTTCCTCCTTGGGTTTATCCTGTATGGGACTCTGCACTTCCTGGACTTTCTTCCCCATATTAGAGAAGTTTTCAAGTATAATCTCTTCAAATATTTTCTCAGACCCTTTCTCTTTCTCTTTTTCTTCTTCTTCTGGGGACCCTAT
Source organism: Lipotes vexillifer (assembly GCF_000442215.2). Taxonomy (NCBI): domain Eukaryota; kingdom Metazoa; phylum Chordata; class Mammalia; order Artiodactyla; family Lipotidae; genus Lipotes; species Lipotes vexillifer. The sequence continues at coordinate 2,387,991 of NW_006790015.1, forward strand.
ACTTTGACTGTTGGTGCATTTAATGTTGTCCCAGAGGTCTTTGAGACTGTCCTCATTCATTTTTTTCATTCTTTTTTCTTTATTCTGTTCTGTGGCAGAGATTTCCACCATTCTGTCTTCCAGGTCACCTATCCCTTCTTCTGCCTCAGTTATTCTGCTATTGATTCCTTCTAGTGTATTTTTCATTTCATTTATTGTCTTGTTCATCTCTGTTTGTTCTTTAGTTCTTCTAGGTCTTTGTTAAACTTTTCTTGCTTCTTCTTAATCCATGCCTCCATTCTATTTCTGAGATCTTGGATCATCTTTACTATCATTACTCTGAATTATTTTTCAGATACATTGCTTATCTCCTCTTAATTTAGTTGTTCTTGTAGGTTTTTATCTTGCTCCTTCCTCTGCAGTATATTTCTTTGTTGTCTCATTTTGTCAAGTTTACTGTGTTTGTGGTCTCCTTTCCACTGACTGCAGCATCATATTTCTTCCTGCTTCTGGTGTCTGCCCCCTAGTGGGTGAGCTTGATCCAGAGGCTTGTGCTGTTATCCCCTTGATAGGGAGTTTGATTTGTGTTGTGGTGATCGGAGTCTGCTCTAGATATTGAGCAGGGCCTCCCCTTTGCTCTGTGGTTGTCACCGCCCTGTCAGGGTCAGGGTCTGCTCTCTATTTATTGGGGTAGGGGCCCCCAGATCTGTTTCTTAGCTGTAATTCTGATCTGTGGTGTGAGGTAGGCAGGATTGGAGCACTCCCACTGGGAGAGAAGCCAATGAGTATTCCTCCTCTGGAGCTGTTCACCTGTAAATGTGCTCTGTTGTGTCCCCTTTCACCCATTGTTCAGGCTCACAAAGTATACTCTTACTGGCACTGCTCTCAGTCCCGCCTTAGCTGTGGGTATGCTGGCAATTGGCCCTGGTGAGCCTCAGGCATTGTTTTCTCCTTACCACCAGCACAGATTCACTGAAGTCAGTTCCCAGGACTGCAGTAGTCATGCACCTGGACCCACTGTGGGAGCTATGGAGGCAGCTTGGACTCTGGTGTGTCCCAACCCCCATATATATGTGCACACAGAGCCCATAGCTGCTAAAGCCAGACCCGTCCTAGCTGAAAGAGCATTTGTTTTTCTTTCAGATGTTTTGCAGGTGCTAGATTTAGGAAGCCATCAGCAGAGGTGTAATTCTGCAATTTGTGCAGCCATGAGAAGAGATTTCAGCTCTTCCTCCTTAGTCACACAGCCCCTGGGGCTCAGCTGCAGCTTCAGCCTCTCCTCTGGGCAGATTTCCTAGTGGGAGGAGCTATTTGCACCCTCCTGGACAGCAGGGCAGATCTTGGCACCCGCTTATGGATTTCCTACTAGGGAGTTATCCATGCCCTTCTGGGACTGCAGGGCAGGTTCCAGCATCCACTGGCAGATTTCTCAGTAGTGAGAGCTACCTGCATGCTCCCAGGACAGCAGGGTGGGTTCTGGCCCCCAGTGACAGACTTACTAGTTGTGGAAGCTATCCACCTCCTCCCAGGACTGCAGGGTGGGTTCTGGCACCCACTGGCAGATTTCCTAATAGCAAGATATCTCTGTGCCCTCCCAGGACAGCAGGGCAGGTCCTAGCACCCACTGGTGGATTTCCTAGTAGCGAAAATTTCCACATGCTCCCAGGACAGTGGGGCGGTTCACAGCACTCACTAGCAGATTTCCTAGTGGGGAGAGTTATCTGCACACTCCCGGGACAGCAGGGTGGGTTCTGGCACACACTGATGGATTTCCTAGTTGCAGAAGCTCTCAGCCCCTTCCCAGGACAGCATAGGTGGGTCCTGGGGCCCACTAGTGGAATTCCTAGTTGCTGGATCTGTCCACATCCTTCTGGGTCAACAGGGACAGGTCCTGTGGTCTGCTGGCAGAATTCCTAGTGGGGAAAGCTGTCTGTGCCCTTCTGGGACAGCAGGGACGGGGTCTGGTGTCTGCCCATGGGTCCGGAAGAGGCCGCCAGTGCCCACCTCTGGAGCCCAAGGTGGTGGCAGTGACTGGCGACTGCCCCTGGAGCTCCTGTAGATGGTGTCCTGTTGCCTGGGAGTGCTCAGAGGGAAAGAAGTTCTTATGGTGGTCCCACCTCTCTCCTCGTGCACCTCCCAATGATGGTGCCTTACCTCTCTGGTGGGCCCAGGTTTCTTCCTAGAACAACTTCAGTTGCCACAGCCCAACCTCTTCAAGTTCTTTCTGCACCTAACCCTGGTCCTCTCCCTGGGATTGAGCTTCAGAGTCTAAGCTTTAGCACACCTCCGCCCCCCAACTGACAGAAGAATATCTCAGGTTGGGGAGCACAAGGTGGTGGGCCTGACCCTCTGTGCATGTTACTCTCCATTTTGCTTGCCACAAACAGGTTGCTGCTCTCCCCTCTTAGGCTCCAAAACTACCCCTCCATCCGGTCTAATCTCTCCTCTAGTTAGGAGACTTCCCAAGTGGCAGGAAGCTTTCCTCCTTCAGAGCTCCCTCCCTGGGGCACAGGTCCCATCCTGTTTCCTTCTTTTTCTTTTTCCTTTTATTCTTCCTCGTTACATGGAGGTTTTCTTGTCTTTTTGAACATCTGAGATCTTCTGTTGGCAGTCAGTAGCTGTTCTGTGTGAATCGTTCCACTTGTAGATGCATTTTCAATGTTTCTGTGGAGGGGGGTGAACTCTGCTTCCTACCCCTCCACCATCTTGATCCTGACCTTTCACCTCTGGATCTTCTTGAAGGTCTTCATTTTGTAGCAGTATTGGAGTAAAACAATGATTATCTATAAAAAACATAAGAATTCAAATGGCATGGTTAAAGATCTGATTACAACACAATTGAGAAGAAACTTGTTTTTTTCTGTGACATACAAAATTTTGTATATAGATAAGGACTAGAGTTATGACTGATAACATTGTACCAGGACATATCAGATTTTTAGGGATTCCATATAAAATTTGGCATGTCTATATTAATGACAGTTACCCACACAATGTAACCTAAGAAGTTTTTATCACCACTTATTTGACAATGTTTCCATGTAATTTAACACACCAGATAAACTTAATTAGTTTAATAGCTCTCTGTGGGGTGCTTTGGGAGCCTTTGGAAGCAGCCCAAAGTTAGCTGGGTCAAAAGAATTTTATTTAGAATTTGGCTTGGGGGAGTTTGTCAAAAGCACCAAAAGGTTTAAAACACATGGTCAAATAGAGTCATAGGTAAATGTGAGACAATATTAATTCATTCAACCACAGTGACAATAGAAGATTTTAAAGGCAAAGACAGATCATTAGAAGGCAGATCTGTTATCAAAAGTAGTTCAACTTTCCAAGAAAACTTTGTTCTCTTAACAGAGAGGGAAAAATAAAATACAGACCTGCAGCAGCCCACCCTCAATAACAAAGTTTATTTACCTAATTAAATTCAATCCAGTTACAGCCTGACTTTGTACAAAACTCTCTTCTCAGGGATCTCTTTTCACAAAATTTTCATAGCTTTCTGTATTTATATTAGTCTATCCCTTAGTTCTTTCCCATCCAGAAACAACCAGCTTTAGCACAAAATCACTTTCTTTTCCCGTAGCTAAATGCATTTCTATTCCCCATGCCGCTGTTTTTTTTTTCTGAAAACACACATCTACTTTCTTTGCATACTGAAAATTTCTAGTAGCTTTAATTACATATTTCAATGGGAATTCTCAACACTTAAAAGACCTTAATCTCTAGCAAAAACCAAGAAGCAAGCAATTGTGAGCATACACCCACTTCTGATTGGCAAATGTAGGTATCCATCCCATAACCTCTAGAACAATATATTTACTCACAGTAGGACTTCTTTCCTCAATGTGGTAGAAAACTTTTGTCTAATGAACCCAGACATCATTAGATTTTATGTCATAAGGAGACAAAACTAGGTAAACTTAGACCTCTTTAGCAATTAATGGCCATTTTAGAGTGAAATCTCTTTTAGTATAATTTCTCCAATTAAGAAGTTACTTGCAAGTATAAGCTCTGTACGTATAGTAAGTGAATCAGGCTGGGGCATTAGTTGAAGTTCGGCTTTCTTAAACACTCCTTCTTTCTCTGTTTGGGAGACTCTCTTTCCCATTTTATAGCTGACTTTGTCGGGGATAAAATTACTAATGATATTGTGTGATGGGCCAGTGTGCTGCTTGCGAGCTCACCTATTCTAGGAATCACTGTAGAGTGGATTCAGGTCTCTAATGGGTCTCAGTTTCTCCCTCTGGCCATCTAAAACTGCTGTGGGTGCTCAGATCACTGAATGGCCAATTCTTATATATAATCCCTGGACAAGCAAGTCTTTTAATTAATGAGTGGTTTTCCCTATGGGACCACTGCATGATATGAGGACTCTGCCTCCACCACTCCATAAATTTCTCAGTTGCTTGGGGAAGCTGTAATGGAGGGGAGGAGTCTTTTCCCTCTTCACTGCAAAGTTCTTATGTAATATTTTTACTTTTATCCTGAAGAATTCTATTAAGGCAGCTGCACTGAGGAAAAATATCAGGTTAGCCTCCTACATAACTGCTCAGCCAAGATTGCTAAATGTCTTTCAACTGAGCAAATCCCAGTGTCTTTCAAACCACCTCCTTCAGTATCTTTTACCTGGGGCCACTCCCCAGTATCTTTCAACTGGGAGGCCAGATACCATTATATACCACCAACTAAAACTCAGGATCATCAACCAATAATCAGGAGATCCAAGAACCAGGAGAGACTAACCCAAAAGAGTCTGGACATGCCGAGGAGGGGGACAGGCACAAGTGGCCTCTGCTGGTACCAACGATCTGGTTTTTTGCAGAGTTCAGGTGAAAGAAGTCAACTCTCATTCCTTTCATGGTCACCAAAAGTATTGCCTTAAAAAAGTGCAGGGCTTCCCTGGTGGCGCAGTGGTTGAGAGTCTGCCTGCCGATGCAGGGGACACGGGTTCGTGCTCCGGTCCGGGAAGATCCCACATGCCGCGGAGCGGCTGGGCCCGTGAGCCATGGCCGCTGAGCCTGCGCATCCGGAACCTGTGCTCCGCAATGGGAGAGGCCACAACAGTGAGAGGCCCGCGTACCGCAAAAAAAAAAAAAAAAGGGCAGAAACTAAAAGTTGAGAATTATGTTTTATTCAGTGCCCTTACTTATAGCCGAGGGAAACAACTTTTCAGATAGCTCTGAGGAACTGATCCAGAGGTAAGGAATGAACAAGGATATACAGCAGTTTTTGCTCAAAAAAAAAAAAATGTAGTCAAATATCAAAAGTTTACTGCTAGTCACAGAAACCAGACATCTCAAGTTAGTGATCCTACGGCTTTTCTATGTATGAGAAGATATAAGAGTCTGGGCTTATTGAAGCCATTCCTTTGATATGCATCTTAACTGTCTAGGACTAGTATCCTGTTTTCTCCATCCTGAATTCCCCTCAGGGTGCACTGTCTGGGGCTGCTTCAGTGGCTGATGGCTTTTTGGCTGCAACAGCTTTTACTGAAGTGGCAGGTGACATTCTTTGTCCACAAACAAAAGCATAGAAGACCAAGGGTGTTACCAAGAGAGAAAATCTAGCTGAGTCCCCTCTGAGATACACCTGCTGGCTGGGTTACGGAAACGGAGCTGGAAATGAGAGCAGTTGCCTTCAGGCCTAAAAATCTACTTTAGGAATTCCCATCAGACTGTCATCCAGTATGTGCAACAGAGGATGCTGGGCTGTGTCTGGGTCACTTCTCAATGACATCTTTGGTCCTGGACTCTGAGTCACTTCTTCCTGCAGGCTCATCTCTTCCATGGGCAGAGGTCAGGTATGAGGGGTTCCTGGAAAGAGAGGTGACATCAGAATAATACACAGGGTGTCAGTGACACTAACAGGAATGAGAGATGGGATTTGGAGCTCCCTCAGCTCTAAGGACAATGTTGCAGCATCTCAGCCCACCACACGTGTCCACTTTTCCTAGGCCTAAAGTACTATGTCCTGAAAACATGGGTGGAAAGAGGTCTGAAGCGGCCTCTGTGACTGTACACAGTAAGAACCATGGGTGCTGGGGTGGAAATTCCAATCATAGAGATGAGGACTTGGGGTTCTACTCATAAGTTCAGGGAACCTTTTCCTTTCCAAGACCCCTGTCACTTTTGTTGACTTGGTTTTTTGGTGGTACTTCAAGAGGCATGGTGTGTTCCAAGGGTAAAGCACACTAACGAAAGGGCAGCCCAGATGACCCGTTCAGGCACCACTGGGCTGGTTGTTGGGCCTGGGTCAGAACTATGTGATGGAACTTATTCTGTTGGGTCCCACAGATGAGAAGCTTCCTGGGGAAACCACTCCTCACCCCAGACCCCAGGTTTGACCTGACCTACAAAAACCACTGCAGATTTACCTGCATCCCTGATTTCTCTATACTCTGCCTGACTGAAGGTAAGTGCATGTTTCTGACATCAGGATTCATACTAAATATCATCCTGGCAAAGAAGACATACAGATGGCCAACAGGTACATGAAAGGGAGCTCAACAGCACTAATCAGGGAAATGTAAACCTAAACCTCAGTGAGATATCACCTCACACCTTTCAGAATGGTTGTTATCAAAAAACAAAGCAAAACAAACAAACAAAACCAAGAGATAACAAGTATTGGGGAGGATGTGGAGAAAACAAGCCTTTGCATTCTTGTTGGGAACATAACAATGCAGCCAGTGTGGAAAACGGTACGGTGGTTCCTCAAAAAATTAAATATAGAATTACCAAATTGTCAAGCAATTCCACTTCTGGGTGTATAAATGTAAAGGGAATGAAATCGCTATCTCAAAAAGATATCTGCACCCCCATGTTTATTGCAGCATTATTTACAATAGCCAAGATATGGAAACAAACTAGGTTTCCACCAAGGATAATGGACAAAATGTGAATATATATATATAATGCCTTCTTTTGTGGCATATATAGTTAGGGTTAGGGTTAGGGGAAGTGAATAAAGGTGGTCCAAATGTATACTCTTCCAGTTATAAAATAGTAAGTCGTGAGGATGTAATGTACAGCATGGTGACAAAAGTTAACAATGCTGTATCTTGCATTTGAACACTGCTAAGAGAGTGGATCTTAAATGTTCTCACCGCAAGAAAAAAATTTGTAACGATGTGACATGATGGATGTTAAGTAAATTTATTCTGATAATCTTTTTGCAATATATACATATATCAGATCATTCATTTGTACACATAAAACAAATACAATGTTATATGTCAATTATATTTCAGTAAAACTGGAGAAATATTATTCTGGGAAATTATGGCAAAAGGAAGAGAGAAAAAAGAAATGAGAGAGGCAAGGGTTTTACCATGAAGAAGACAGTAACAAATATTAGCACTTTTGATTGGCTTAGCTGTATGAACTAAGACAGGCAACTGAGAAGGAGCAGAGAGAGTGTGGCTGTGTCACCCTGTGCTAACCCTCACCACTCAGACCATACCAGGTGTGCTTGGGTGGTGTGCGCAGGATTATATAACCGTAAAACATGGAAAGAAGGGTCACCTAACTTTCTCACTGGCAGGGAAAAACCACTGCTTTCATTTCTGCTAAACTTTTTCCTAGCTCTGCAGTTCTCAAATTGTTGATCTCATGACTCCTTTATTTTCTTAAAACGTATTGAGGATCCCAAAGAGCTTTTGTGTATGTGGGTTATATCTACAACATTTTCAATATTAATTAAAGTGGGAGGATGTTAAAAACTCATTTATTAATTCAATTATGCATAACAACTCCTAACCCATTCACCCAGGTGAATATAAATAATACATTTTTACCAAAAGTAGTTATGTTTTCCAAAATTAAAAAAAAAAACATAGTGTGAAGTGTCACATTTAAAAAAATATAATAGTTTTATTGGGATAAAATTTACATATCGTGCAATCCATCCAATTCAAGCACACGGTTCAGTGCTATTTAGTATATTCACAGAATTGCAGATATGTCACCACAGTCTGAGAACACTTTCATCACACCCAAATGAAACTCTGTACCCACTGAGAGTAATGCCCCATTTTCTCACAAACCTCTCAGGTCCTGACAACCACTGATGTACTGTCTGTCCTTGTGGATTTCCCCATTTGCACTGACCTTCATGTGAAGTCTGTTAGTCAGTCCTTTCCAACATTTAGGATGTCTGACAACTCAGTGGTGGTGGTGGTGGGGTCCTTCTGAGCCTCTCACCTGAGGGAACCTACCAATTGCTCACTGCCTGGAAGTGGGCAGTTTCTTCTCCCTGGCCCAGAACCCGGTTCACCAGCCTAAAAATAGGGAAAAGGGCAGTGACATTTACATTTTCTGTGAAGGTTATTTGAAGAAGTGGATGAAAAGTGCCCACCTTGTGAGTGTTCAACAGAGATGTTTATGATTAGCCTTGTTACTAATCTCGTTCTACTGCACCTCATTAATAAAGACAATTGAAAGGCTGGGAGTTAAAATGTCTATTGAGTACAGTCCAGCTTACCTCATTTTTATGCAAAGACCATTTATACCCAGGATAGAAATGTAACGAATGGGATCTTTCCAACAGATACCAAGATGGAGAACACCCTTCAAAGAATCCCAGCCTTGGTGGCCAGTGGTATATAAGAAATGTTTGGGCATCACGTTGAATGGGGGAAAGAGAGGCATGGAGTATTCTTTGGGGTTGAGGAAGGTTCTCACTTGCTTTGTGTCTTGAAATTTTAAAAGAATCTCCCTGTGATGCAGACCAGTGTGGGAGTCATCCCTGAAAGTGACAGACACTTAAACACCAAATATAGCTTCTGAATTCTGTGAGGGAAATGGGTTGAAATTTGTGAACAGTGCTAAATATGAGGAGAAAAACAGAATTTTATTTCTGTGCTTAATGGCATTGCCTCAGTCAGAACCTGTGTTGAACTTAGCTAAGCTTGAGGAAACAGGAATTATCAAAATATACTTGGAAAGGGGCCAATGGGATTATGGTTTGGTTCCCAAAGCCCCTGGAAAATGGCTGGGGCTAATTGCCATCTGGGAATCATCCTCTTTGGGAAGAACCTAGAAGAAAATACTTCCTGGTAGCAGCTGCCACGATGAGGATAGGGTTATTTGCAACTGACCCATGTTTACTTTTTCCCTGGCTCCAAGTTCCCAAAGAGCCCACAGCGCCACCCTCCGTGGCTCTTAGACTTGGAAATGTCCAAATTCCCAGGGCTGGGTGCCTCACTCTCCACTCACATTCTCAGATTTAGTGTTTTTAAGCCAATTTGCTGAGCTGAGCCCATCTTTCTGGGAAGTAAGGAGCTCAAAGATAACATTGTCTTCTCTTAGTTACTCCCTGTAAAATTCTAGACTCCATCCAGGGGAAAAAATTTAATCTCAAGCCTGCCGAATAGGGAAGAAAACAAACATATTTTACACTGTTTGGGTCATTCACAGGGTCACTTAATGTATACTCAGCTGCATACTCCTCAGCCCCCACCCTTACTTCTCATTGTGATTATTACCTGACCACCATCAGAGAAGCCATGACTTAAGCCTGGAGGACCAACACATCCCCAGTTGCATTTCTCTTGCTCCTTGAATCAGTTCATGATCTGCTACGTTATCCACATAACACTTAAATGGCAACTTGACACAAGGACTTCTTTTTTAACCTTTTTATTGGAGTATAATTGCTTTAAAATCGTGTGTTAGTTTCTGCTTTATAGCAAAGTGAATCAGCTATACATATACATATATCCCCATATCTCCTCCTTAGGACTTCTTTATATTGGGGCTTTGGGGGGAAAGAAACCACTGTTTTTAGAAAGTTTTTAAAATTCTGGGACATTTTGATTATTTTGATCTGGCTGAAGATCCCCCAACAATAATGCTTTTGGTATTATTATTCTCATTCAGGAAGAGATTAAACCCTTCCTGTCTCACACCCAGAGCTACAACTGTCCATATTAGTAAAACTCAGTCAATGTTTGTGGAGTGAATCAGGAGTGATTCCTTGACTCTCTTGCCCCCCCCCCCATTCTTTCTCTTTCTTGAATGAATATCTGATTCAGTCAACTCACCTGAAGAAAGACAAAGATCCAATCAGGATTAACCTGATGGACAGTCTAGAATCTAATTATGTATAACTTTCTGATTGGAAGATAGTAATTGAAAAGGGGGATGATGTGATTAGAAAGTTCTACAAAAGCCTCAGGTACCAAAGAAGAGATGCAGAATTTTCTTGCTCTGGTATCACTGCCTGGGTTCTCCAACAGAACTGAGGTCTGAATGCCCTGCCAATTACATCAGAGCTGGTAAGTTAACAATCTCAGTTAAGGACACCCAAATCTCATCTATGGTAATCTGGTCTTGAATGATGGCTTGCAGCTGGGGATGGCAGGGAGATTCTCCTTTTTCTTCCTTTTCAATGAATGGATTAAAGGTTTTTGTTTTGCCTCTAAGTGTAGTTTTGCCTTAATACCAAACATTTTGATCTGCACTTTGATGTATATCATTTTAAAATATCTTAACCAACAAGATTTACTTTTGAATGAGAAACATCTATCTATTTGGAATTTTATTTCTTGACATTTAAAATATTTAGTTTGTACACAAATGACACTCATTTTAAGGGTATCTCCTTAATCTTTCCCAGCCAGGTCAACTGTGGGAACTGAAGATGGAGGCTGTGTTGGTCCACATAGCTCTCCTATTCCCATAGTCTTAGGACATTAAGTGATGGTCTGAGAGTTTGCCCCCAAAAAAGATTGGGGTCAGCTTTCAGGCTCATGATACCCACCTCCCAGCAAGACATAATTAAACAAAGAAATGGATGGAAATGGATAGGCTAGTGGTTGATATTTCCATCTTCATGGTACTTGTGAGACTCTTCTTATGGTGCCAGAAGGGGCAGAGCTATGACTCTGTGTCAACAGAGCCCAGAGTGGAATTTGGATAAACGGAGGCTCTTCCACTGCTGCTGGATCAGTGACCTTGGCCCTGAATTGGTTCCTCTGAAGGGTAAGGAGACACATGAAGGTCTGCTTATGCTTGGCTTGAGAAGGATGACTTATTCCCTGCAAATATTCACAGGATTCCTTTTGGAGCAGAGTCAGCATGAGTGTCTGGAACCCACTCAGACTCCTGGACCTAGCAGCAATGGACCTGCTGAAGGATGAGACCTCGGTCATCTCCATTTTGGAGTATCTGCCCACCGAGCTCTTCCCACCACTGTTCATTTTGGCCTTCTATGGGAGACACAGTGAGACCCTGAAGGCCATGGTGCAAGCCTGGCCCTTTGTCCGCCTGCCTCTGGGGGGTCTGATGCAGATGCCTCACCGGGGGACCTTACAAGCAGTGTTGGACGGTATTGATGTCCTAGTTGCCCAGCAGGATCGCCCCAGGTGAGTCTGATCCAGGTATCCTGGTAGAGTCCTAGACATCCTTGAGAGGCAGCTGGTGTCATAAGAGTGGATGGCCAGTTGATGGACTAGAGGCTTCTGATGATGCCAAATGAAGAGGCTCAGAGGCCTTGGCCATTGCTGAGTTCACTTTGGGAAATGCCTTCCAGAAATGTAGGAGTACCTAAGATGGAAGGGCACCTGGAGGAACATGTCCCCACATCTTTCTAGTGATGCTTAAGGTACTAGAAGTGGAGAACCAGGAGGGATGGAAGGGGAAACAAGATGGAGGAAGGTGAGGCAGAGAGGAAAGAAGAGGACAAGGCAGCAGGTGATGTCAAGGATGAGAAGTAAAAGCTCAGGTGGGAAATGAGTGTTGCTTAAATGCTGAGACTGTGGTTTCATTATGTGTGGCTCTTAAACCATCGCTGCCAATCTTCTGTTTCCCCACAGAAAGTGTAAGCTGCGGGTTCTGGATTTAAGGAATACTGGACAGTATTTCTGGAGGATGTGGTCTGGATCCAATTCCTATGTGTACTTAAGCTCAATGATGGCACCAGTGGCTGAGGACAGTTCAAGAACAAAGCAGCCGTTAGCTCTGTTGGAGGTGTTTGTAGAACTTCACCTCAAGGAAAGTAACCTGGATGAATTCCTCATCTACCTTATCCGGTGGGTGGAGCAGAGAAAAGGTTCCATACGCCTGTGCTGTAAGAAGCTGAAGATCATTACAATGCCCACAGAAAACGTCAAGGAAGTCCTGAGTAGGGTGCAGCTGGACTGTATCCAAGAAGTGCAAGTGAATTGCACCTGGCATCTGTCCACCCTGGCATTGTTTGCTCCTCTCCTGGGCCAGATGAGTAACCTGCAGAGACTCCTTCTCTCCCATGTCTACTTGTCTGCCTTTGAGGAGCAGCAGCAGCATGTTTTCGAATTTACCTCTCAGTTCCTCAGACTGCACCACCTCCGGGATCTCTATATGGAATCTCCCTCCTTTCTTGAAGGCTGCCTGGACCAAATGCTCAGGTAAGTGTGGCCACACTGGCTGAATAACACACAACACAATAGAATGTGAATGCATTGTCTTCTTTGCTGCTCTATCTTTTTTTTTTTTTTTTTTTTTTGTGGTACACGGGCCTCTCACTGTTGTGGCCTCTCCCGTTGCGGAGCACAGGCTCCAGATGCGCAGGCTCAGAGGTCATGGCTCACGGGCCCAGCTGCTCCGTGGCATGTGGGATTTTCCCGGACCGGGTCATGAACCCGTGTCCCCTGCATCGGCAGGCGGACTCTCAACCACTGAGTCACCAGGGAAGCCCCAGCTGCTCTATCTTGAAGTGTGGTATAACATAACCACACAAATCAAGGTAGAGGGCTAAACTGGCAGAGAGGCTCTGGAAAAGGACACCATGCTAAAAAGGTACAGATTAGACCATTCAGATCTATCAGTGGAGGTTTTGTGATTTCTGACTTAAGAAGAGATATCTGTCTTTAATCAGGTGACCTAGTAAAATATGTAAGCTGACCTGAACATTTCTAAAGAGAAGCTCTGTGCTCACCCGTTTAGTGACCACAGTGAGCCTGTCTCAAATTCATTTCAGCAAAAGTTGTGTTGTGTTCCAGATAAGGTAATTAACATATGGGAAATGTATGATTCTGGACAGGATGGTTAAGGATCTGGAGCCAAAAGGATTATAAAAAGGGGTAGGTGGGTTTCCCTGGTGGTGCAGTTGTTGAGAGCCCGCCTGTGGATTCAGGGGACGCGGGTTCGTGCCCCGGTCCGGGAAGATCCCACATGCCGCGGAGCAGCTGGGCCTGTGAGCCATGGCCGCTGAGCCTGTGCATCCAGAGCCTGTGCTCCGCAGTGGGAGAGGCCCGCGTACTGCAAAAAAAAAATAAAATAAAAGGGGGTAGGTGATTTTCAGGTGATGCAGTGGTGTAAGTGAGCCCCTGTAGACTGGAAAACCACAGTTGATGATTTGGGAGCTTGTACAGGTTGGTTTTCTATGCTTATCACCCAGGACTGTCACTTGGCCTGAGATATAGGTGCTAGGGGCCCAAGCATGGACTGAAGGAACCTGAGTTGAAAGCATTTTTTTTCGTGTCTCCCAGTATTAAAGTTCAGTGATGCCACTTGATTGAAACTCTGTGTAAGACTCTCCTCTGAGCATGTTTTAGTCCATATGCCATAATCTTCATTCATCCTCATAAGGGAGTAGAGTAAATGTTACTCTGCTTGACAGATGAGGAAAGAGAGCTTTCAAGATTCTGTGAACTTGACCCAGTCACACAAGGAAGGTGAAAGCACTCAGGATAAAATAAGATTGGGTATTCTGGGTATTGACCTTTATCTGATGGTCAGAACAACCTTGACCTTGGGCTTTTCTCTCACCTGGAGTTCACCTGCCACTCCAGTTTTCAAGACTTAATTCATTGGTTTCTCTCCAGCTGCCTGAAGACGCCCTTGGACAACCTCTCAGTAACCAACTGCCTGCTTACAGAATCAGACGTGACACATCTGTCCCAGTGCCCGAACATCAGTCAGCTAAAAGGCCTGGATCTGAGTGGCGTCACTCTGACCAACTTTAGTCCTGAACTCCTCCAAGTTCTGCTGGAGAAGGTTGCAGCCACACTCCAGAAACTGGACTTAGATCTGTGTGGGATCATGGACTCCCAACTTGAGGCCATCTTGCCTGCCCTGAGCCACTGTTCCCAGCTCAGGACCTTCAGCATGTGTGGGAACCTCCTCTCCATGGCCATCATGGAGAAGCTGCTGCAACATACCTCTGGGCTGCTCAGTTTAAGTCAAGAGCTGTATCCTGCCCCTCTGGAGAGTTACAGCCCTCAGGGAGATTTCCACCCAGAGAGACTTGTCCAGCTTCAGGCTGGGCTCTTGAAGATTCTTAGAGACTTAGGACGTCCCAGGACCATCTGGATTAGCTCCAGCCCCTGTCCTTACTGTGGAGAAAACACATTCTATCATCCCGAGCCTGTTGTATACAGCTACAATATCCCTGCCTAGTTGGTATTCTGCCTAGTTCTCTATCAAAAACTTTCTTCTGAGCACCTGGACTCTGAAATCTAGGCAAAGGTGCATCCTGAAGGGAAAACTGACCCATGGTTTCCAACATCTGATCAGTGTGAATGGGGAAAGGAAAGGTCATCCAGCAAGGGTGCAGGATTGCAGGGGGAAATCTTGACTCAGGTAGTTGATGGGACATTCAGGAGTATGTGTTTATAGAGTCTGAAATATTGATCTCAATTTCTGGAAGGAAGTTCAGGCTTGAGATACACATGTTGGAGTTATCCCTGGGTGGATGGCAGTAAATAAATGGTCAGAAATAAAGAGACCCCCAGTGTAAACCGACTGCTGCCCCCCATGATGTATTATTCTGTTTTTGCAGTTTATACCTCAGTCATCTTCAGTTACTGGTTAAAAAAAAAAAAAAAAAAAAAAAGCACTGAGTTGTCTTTTTTTGAAACCTTACCCTTCCCGCAAATTCTTTGTCTTTTTTTGAAACCTTACCCTTCCCGCAAATTCTTTATTCTATCTGGGGCATCTCTTACCGCATTGCTTATTTCTGTGGCTGTTCAGTGGGTTAATACACACAACAAGGGGAACATACTCAGTGGCCAATGAGCCAATAGCGTGAAGAGCTCTTGGCAGGGTCCTCACTGCTGACTCAGGCCATGATCCTGGACATGAGCAGTCCTCACGGTTCTTCTGGTGGGTTCTTTAGTCTCAGTTTCTGGTCTTTGTATGTGCTGGGAAAAAGCTTCACTACACAAGGCAATGCCCATGGTTCTGGAAGGTGTATCTATACAGCTAAGCTGAGCCTCTGGTCCTCACCAACCCATGCCTGTCATGGGTGGGTAGTGGTCCTTCTTGAATTAATCTAGTTGTGGTCAGTATAGACATCCAAATTCCTTTTAGCAAAATTTTAAAACCATGTAGACATGTAACATGTTTTTAGTATTTTTATAGTGTGTTAAAAATTATACCATTTGGGCTTCCCTGGTGGCGCAGTGGTTGAGAATCTGCCTGCTAATGCAGGGGACACAGTTTCGAGCCCTGGTCTGGGAGGATCCCACATGCCGCGGAGCAACTAGGCCTGTGAGCCACAACTACTGAGCCTGCGTGTCTGGAGCTTGTGCTCCGCAGCAAGAAAGGCCACGATAGTGAGAGACCCGCGCACCGCAATGAAGAGTGGCCCCCGCTTGCCACAACTAGAGAAAGCCCTCGCACAGAAACGAAGACCCAACACAGCAAAAATAAATTAATTAATTAATAAACTCCTACCCCCAACATCTTCTAAAAAAAAAAATTATACCATTTGGGGGGACTAGTTCATGTCAATTAGAGATTGACTTTATTCCTTTAATACCTCCTGACTCTCCCTGTTATGGAAAACTGGCATAGAATGTTTTGACATCAGCATATCAGGATATATAACAAATACCTGTTATGTACCTCATACAACTCATAGTCTGCTGTCCCCGCCATCAGTTTCACATCCTTGGATTGAACCAACTTCAGATGGTTTAGTGCTATATTTACTGTTGAAAAATAGCTTCATGTAAGTGGACCCAAGCAGTTCAAACCCATGTTTCCAGTGTCAGCTGTATATATAGTTGTGTATTAGAGGGGAGTTATTATGGGAATGGGCTTACATGGTTCCAGAGGCTGAGAAGTCCCACAGTCTGCTGTCTGTAAGCTAGAGAACCAGCAAAGCTGATGGTATAACTCAGACCAAAGTTTAAGGCTGAAAAATGGTGGAACTGACAGTGTTATTCCAAGTCTGAGGCTGAAGGCCTGAGAACCAGAGGACCCCTGGTGTAAGTTCAGAGTATGAAGGCTCTAGAGCCACAAGCTTCAATGTTCATGGGCAAGAAGAGAGAGAAGGTGAGAATTGGACTTCTTGTTCCATTCAGGCCCCCAAAGGATAGGATTATGCCCACCTACATTGGTGAAGGCAGATCTCTTCCCTCAGTCTATGGATTAAAATGCTAATCTCTTCCAGAAACACCCTCCCAGACACACCCAGAATTATTGTTTTACCAGATATCTGGGCATTCATTCACCAAGGTGACTCAAAATTAACCATCACAGTTGCCCTAAAGAAAAGGCACCCATATGAAGACTCCTGTTACAAAATCAAAGACTGGTGTTATTGGGGGCGGGGAGGAATAGGATATAAGGGTGGGAGGACTTTAGGCAAGGGCCTCATTTTCCCTGTAACATGAAGATAATGGCGCACACTCAAGTTACAGGATTTCAGCACAAATCAAAGAGACAATGTTAGTTGGTAGCCTGGCACAGGACCTGACATGCAGTAAGAGCTCAGCAATAGGGTCTTTCTCTCATTTTTCCCTCCTGGTGGACACCCCCACTATCTTCATCCTGTAGTTGACCCTCTATTCCTGACAACCTCAAGGAGAGCAGAATCCAGGGTGTGAAGTGGGACTCAGCTTATACCTGTGACACCAAAGAATCCTGATTCCCCCAGGGTGCTTTAGCAGCCAGTGCAGAGAGGGGGACAGAGAAGAGATTGGATTCATCTCTAGTGATTATTAGGTAGACATTCTGAGCCTCAGAACTTTTAGGCACCTACTGGTAGACCAGACCAGAGGATATAAATTAGTTTTGCAAGCAGAACTATATAATTCAGTATTTAAAAAAGATCTCGAAACCACTATGTGGCGTTTTGGGGGGCTCTGAAGAGCTTGGGTCCTTCATGTCCTCCATGCAGAAAGAATTCAGTGAGAGGCAAAGTGAAAGATAAGTGATTTATTAGAATAGGATGCTTGTGAGGCTTACAAGTGGGTGGGCAACAGGGTGCTGGCCTGGAGAACTTAGTGGGCTACAGTTAAATAATCAAAGGAAAAGTGGGGAGGAAGAAAAGACCACCTTCTTCTTCATTCTTAAGTAGATGTGATGCCTCCATTATCAGCTCCTCCTCCAGGTTGGACAGGGGAGTTTTCTTGTCTCTACATGGTCAAGCCTGGACTGTCATGGCGCTATGGAAAAATTATTTTAGGTCTCAGTACAATGAGGGTCTTTCACTTTGAAATGCCACCTTTCCATAAATTATTGTTTTTCATGTGGGTAGAGAGCATGTCCTAGGGGCCATTAACTTACTGAGCTCACTGGGCAGGATGTGGGTCTCATGCCACCATTTTTTTATTGTTTGGGGGCATGTCTCATGTTTCTGTTGCATGGTTCTCTTGCTAAGCATGCCTGCTTGGTTTTGTGGTCAAGCAAACCTGTTTTCTTAAGTGATCATTAACTTACAGGGGTTCCCATATATTTTTTTTACTTAATCCCCTAGTGGGATTAACTATTTAATTACCTACTTTGTCCCTTTACTCTGTCCCTATCAATCTTATATTATGTAAATGATAGTTGAGTAAATAATTGCACTGTGATTTCTATAAATAATAAAGATATAAATGTTCCTTAAAAATTATAAAGTATCCTTTATCAAAGATACGGTGACCATATGTGCGTGGGTTTATCTCTGGGCTTTCTATCCTGTTCCATTGATCTATCTTTCTGTTTTTGTGACAGTACCATACTATCTTGATTACTGTAGCTTTGTAGTATAGTCTGAAGTCAGGGAGCCTGATTCCTCTAGCTCCGTTTTGCTTTCTCAAGATTGCTTTGGCTATTTGGGGTCTTTTGTGTTTCCATACAAATTGTGAATTTTTTTGTTCTAGTTCTGTGAAAAATGCCAGTGGTAAGTTGATAGGGATTGCATTAAGTCTGTAGATTGCTTTGAGTAGTAGAGTCATTTTCACAATGTTGATTCTTCCAATCTAAGAACGTGGTATATCTCTCCATCTATTTGTATCATCTTTAATTTCTTTCAACAGTGTCTAATAATTTTCTGCATACAGGTCTTTTGTCTCCTTAAGTGGGTTTATTCCTAGGTATTTTATTCTTTTTGTTGCAGTGGTAACTGAGAGTGTTTTCTTGATTTCACTTTCAGATTTTTCATCATTAGTATATAGGAATGCAAGAGATTTCTGCATTAATTTTGTATCCTGCTACTTTACCAAATTCATTGATTAGCTCTAGTAGTTTTCTGGTAGCATCTTTAGGATTCTCTATGTATAGTATCATGTCATCTGCAAACAGTGACAGCTTTACTTCTTCTTTTCCGATTTGGATTCCTTTTATTTCTTTTTCTTCTCTGATTGCTGTGGCTAAAACTTCCAAAACTATGTTGAATAATAGTGGTGAGAGTGGGCAACCTTGTCTTGTTCCTGATCTTAGTGGAAAGGCTTTCAGTTTTTCACCATTGAGGACGATGTTGGCTGTGGGTTTGTCATATATGGCCTTTCTTATGTTGAGGTAAGTTTCCTCTATGCCTACTATCTGGAGGGTTTTTATAATAAATGGGTGTTGAATTTTGTCGAAAGCTTTCTCTGCATCTATTGAGATGATTATATGGGTTTTCTCCTTCAACTTGTTAATATGCTGTATCACATTGATAGATTTGCGTATATTGAAGAATCCTTGCATTCCTGGAATAAACCCCACTTGATCATGGTGTATGATCCTTTTAATGTGCTGTTGGATTCTGTTTGCTAGTATTTTGTTGAGGATTTTTGCATCTATGTTCATCAGTGATATTGGCCTGTAGTTTTCTTTCTTTGTGACATCCTTGTCTGGTTTTGGTATCAAGGTGATGGTGGCCTCGTAGAATGAGTTTGGGAGTGTTCCTCCCTCTGCTATATTTTGGAAGAGTTTGAGAAGGATAGGTGTTAGCTCTTCTCTAAATGTTTGATAGAATTCGCCTGTGAAGCCATCTGGTCCTGGGCTTTTGTTTGTTGGAAGATTTTTTTTTTTCATTTTATAAATTTATTTATTTATTTTGGCTGTGTTGGGTCTTCGTTTCTGTGCGAGGGCTTTCTCTAGTTGTGGCAAGCGGGGGCCACTCTAAATCGTGGTGCATGGGCCTCTCACTGTCGCGGCCTCTCTTGCTGTGGAGCACAGGCTCCAGATGCGCAGGCTCAGTAGTTGTGGCTCACGGGCCCAGTTGCTCCGCGGCATGTGGGATCTTCCCAGACCAGGGCTCAAACCCGTGTCCCCTGCATTGGCAGATGGACTCTCAACCACTGCGCCACCAGGGAAGCCCAGGTAAAGGTTTTATTTTGCGGTACGTGGGCCTCTCACTGTTTTGCCCTCTCCCGTTGCGGAGCACAGGCTCCGGGCGCGCAGGATCAGCAGCCGTGGCTCACAGGCCTAGCCACTCCGCGGCATGTAGAATCTTCCCGAACCAGGGCACAAACCCATGTCCCCTGCATCGGCAGGCGGACTCTCAACCACCGCACCACCAGGGAAGCCCTGTTGGAAGATTTTTAATCACAGTTTCAATTTCAGTGTTTGTGATTGGTCTGTTCATATTTTCTATTTCTTCCTGGTTCAGTCTCAGAAGGTTATGAATTTCTAAGAATTTGTCCATTTCTTCCAGGTTGTCCATTTTATTGGCATAGGGTTCTTGTAGTAGTCTCTCATGATCCTTTGTATTTCTGCCGTGTCAGTTGTTACTTCTCCTTTTTCATTTCTAAATCTGTTGATTTGAGTCTTCTCCCTTATTTTCTTGATGAGTCTGGCTAATGGTTTATCAATTTTGTTAATCTTCTCAAAGAACCAGCTTTTAGTTTTATTGATCTTTGCTATTGTTTCCTTCATTTCTTTTTCATTTATTTCTGATCTGATCTTTATGGTTTCTTTTCTTCTGCTAACTTTGGTGGGTTTTTTTGTTCCTCTTTCTCTAATTGCTTTAGGTGTAAGGTTAGATTGTTTATTTGAGATGTTTCTTGTTTCTTGAGGTAGGATTGTGTTGCTATAAAATTCCCTCTTAGAACTGCTTTTGCTGCATCCCATAGGTTTTGAGTCATAATTGTTTTCATTGTCATTTGTCTCTAGGTATTTTTTTATTTCCTCTTTCATTTCTTCAGTGATCTCTTGGTTATTTAGTAGTGTATTGTTTAGCCTCCATGTGTTTCTATTTTATACAGTTTGTTTTTCCTGTAATTGATATTTAGTCTCATAGCATTGTGGTTGGAAAAGGTACTTGATATGATTTCAATTTTCTGAAATTTACCAAGGCTTGATTTGTGACCCGAGATATGATCTATCCTGGAGAATGTTCCGTGAGCACTTGAGAAGAAAGTGTATTCTGTTGTTTTTGGATGGAATGTCCTATAAATATCAATTAAGTCCATCTTGTTTAATGTATCATTTAAAGCTTGTGTTTCCTTATTTATTTTCATTTTGGATGATCTGCCCATTGGAGAAAGTGGGGTGTTGAAGTCCCCTACTATGAATGTGTTACTGTCGATTTCCCCTTTTATGGCTGCTAGTTTTTGCCTTATGTATTGAGGTGCTCCTATGTTGGGTGCATAAATATTTACAATTGTTATATCTTCTTCTTGGATTGATCCCTTGATCATTATGTAGTGTCCTTCTTTGTCTCTTCTAATAGTCTTTATTTTAAAGTCTATTTTGTCTGATATGAGAATTGCTACTCCAGCTTTCTTTTGGTTTCCATTTGCATGGAATATCTTTTTCCATCCCCTCACTTTCAGTCTGTATGTGTCCTTAGGTCTGAAGTGGGTCTCTTGTAGAGAGCATATATATGTGTCTTGTTTTTATATCCATTCAGCCAGTCTAGTCTTTTGGTTGGAGCATTTAATCCATTTACATTTAAGGTAATTATTGATATATATGTTCCTATGACCATTTTCTTAATTGTTTTGGGTTTGTTATTGCAGGTCTTTCCCTTCTCTGGTGTTTCCTGCCTAGAGAAGTTCCTTTAGCATTTGTTGTAAAGCTAGTTAGCTGGTGCTGAATCCTCTTCGGTTTTGCTTGTCTGTGAAGGTTTTAATTTCTCCATCGAATCTGAATGAGATCCTTGCTGCGTAGAGTAATCTTGGTTGTAGGTTTTTCCCTTTCATCACTTTAAATATGTCCTGCCACTCCCTTCTGGCTTGCAGAGTTTCTGCTGAAAGATCAGCTGTTAACCTTATGGGGATTCCCTTGTATGTTATTTGTTGTTTTTCCCTTGCTGCTTTTAATATTTTTTCTTTGTATTTAATTTTTGACACTTTGATTAATATATGTCTTGATAAAGGAGGCAAGAATATATAATGGAGAAAAGACAGCCTCTTCAATACGTGGTGCTGGGCAAACTGGACAGCTTCAGGTCAAAGAATGAAATTAGAACACTTCCTAACACCATACACAAAAATAAGCTCAAAATGGATTAAAGACCTAAATGTAAGGCCAGACACTATCAAACTCTTAGAGAAAACATAGGCAGAACACTCTATGACATAAATCACAGCAAGATTCTTTTGACCCAGCTCCTAGGGAAATGGAAATAAAAACAAAAATAAACACATGGGACCTAATGAAACTTAAAAGCTTTTACACAGCAAAGGAAACCATAAACAAGATGAAAAGGCAACCCTCAGAATGGGAGAAAGTATTTGCAAATGAAGCAACTGACAAAGGATTAATCTCCAAAACTTACAAGCAGCTCATGCAGCTCAATATCAAAAAACCAAATAACCCAATCCAAAAATGGGCAGAAGACATAAACAGGCATTTCTCCAAAGAAGGTATACAGATCGCCAACAAACACATGAAAGAATGCTCAACATCATTAATCATTAGAGAAATGCAAGTCAAAACTACAATGAGATATCATCTCACACCAGTCAGAATGGCCATCATCAAAAAATCTAGAAACGATAAATGCTGGAGAGGATGTGGATAAAAGGGAACCCTCTTGCACTGTTGGTGGGAATGTAAACTGATACAGCCTTTATGTAGAACAGTATGGAGGTTCCTTAAAAAACTAAAAATAGAACTACCATATGACCCAGCAATCCCACTACTGGGCATATACCTTGAGAAAACCACAATTCAAAAAGAGTCATGTACCAAAATGTTCATTGCAGGTCTATTTACGATAGCCAGGACATGGAAGCAACCTAAGTGTCCATTGACAGATGAATCAATAAAGATGTGGCACATATATACAATGGAATATTACTCAGGCATAAAAAGAAACGAAATTGAGTTATTTGTAGTGAGGTGGATGGACATGGAGTCTGTCATACAGAGTGAAGTAAGTCAGAAGGAGAAAAACAAATACCGTATGCTCACACATATATATGGAATTTAAGAAAAAAAAATGTCATGAAGAGCCTAGGGGTAGAATGGGAATAAAGACACAGACCTACTAGAGAATGGACTTGAGGATATGGGGAGGGGAAAGGGTAAGCTGTGACAAAGCGAGAGAGAAGCATGGACATATATACACTACCAAACATAAGGTAGATAGCTAGTGGGAAGCAGCCGCATAGCACAGGGAGATCAGCTCTCTGCTTTGTGACTGCCTGGAGGGGTGGGATAGGGAGGGTGGGAGGGAGAGAGACGCAAGAGGGAAGAGATATGGGAACATATGTATATGTATAACTGATTCGCTTTGTTGTAAAGCAGAAACTAACACATCATTGTAAAGCAATTATACTCCAATAAAAATGTTAAGAAAAAAAATTATAATGTAAATTTAATACTTTTAAAGAATGAATGTTTACTTTTAGGAAAAGTTTAACTTCATTTGGAGCCTCTAAACAAATGAGACTTTAAAACTGATTTTAAACATTAATGAACAAGAATGGTTTCTTCTTTAAAAAAATTTAGAATAATAAAATTTTAGGGCTGGAAAGTTTACAGTTATATATTTTTTACAGTAGACTTTATTTCTTGGGGCAGTTTTAGGTTCATCTTGAAAATGAGCAGAAAGTACAAAGAGTTCCCATTTAACTCCTACCCCACCACATGTACAGCCTTCAGGACTATAAACTTCCGTCACCAGGTTGGTACATTTGTTACATTGATGAACATACATTGACACATCATTATCACCCAAAGTCCATAGTTTACATTAAGGTTCACTCTTGGCGGTGGTGTAGTTTCTATGGGTTTTGGCAATCATACAATGACATATATCCATCATTATCATATCATAGAGAGGAGTTTCACTGCTATAAAAGTCCTATTTGCTCTTTTTCATCCCTCCCTCTCCCCCATTCCCTGGCAACCACTTATCTCTTTTGCTGTCCCCAGAGATTGGTCTTTTCCACAATGTCACATAGTTGGAATCATACAATATGTAGCCTTTTCAGATAGGCTTCTTTGAATTATTAATACAAATTTAAGGTTCCTCCAGGTATTTTCATGGTTTGATAACATACCATTGTCTGAATATACTGCAGGTTATTTATTCATTTGCCTACTGAAGGACATCTTAGTTGCTTCCAGGTTTTGGCAATTATGAATAAAGCTGTTATAAGCATCTGTGTGCACATTTGTTGTGGACATAAGATTTAAACTCATTTGGGTAGATACCAGGGAGTGAGATTGCTGGATTGTATGATTAGGGTGTGTATTACAACTATTTACCTTGACAATCTCACCTGTTAGAGATTGTCCCATAAAGCGCAGGTACTGTGTCTCTCACATTGTGGTAGTACAGCTGAACACAAAGCCTGAACTGCATGGTGTGTGGAAATTTTTAACATCAGTTTATAGCCAAATGATACTTTTCACTGAAATGCAGATTTGTGCAAAATCAACATTTTCTGCCTACCAATAACATAGATAAGTTGATATGGAAGAAATAGCAATTGTAGTCTATATATTTGTACATGTAAATGTACATGAAAGAAAAGTTTTGTTTTCCATACTTTTTATTTGTTTTGCCCAAAGCAATACAAGACACATTCTCAATGTACAACATTCTAGTAATACAGATAGAGCAGGCATCTCCACTGAACTTTCCCTCGGGCCCCTCTCCAGAGGGCAAAGTTTAGTGTATTTTCCAGACTTCTCTCTGACTTTCTATACATTTATACGTGCATGTAGAAATATCTGGTTTGTCTTCCCTTATAGAGAAGATGTCTTAGTGTGGTTTTGATCATCTTGCTTTTTTCACTTAAGGGTAGGTCTTAAAAATCTGTCCTTATTCGTATTAACTTGCATATTGTATTCCATAAAAATGAATGGTCCACAGTTTAACCCTTTGCCTGTTTGTGTAAATTTAGTTTGTTCCATTTTTGTTCTTGTTGTTATTACCAACCATATACTACAAAAATCGTTATGCTCAGGAAAGCTTCTCTTTGGTTTCTCAATGTTTTCTCCATCTCTCTAAATTATTCATTTTATCCTATCTTAGATCAATTTCATCAACTTATGACAGGCTCTCCACTATCTTCCATTAAAAAAAAATAGCAAGAAGGAAGAAAAGAAAATCCTCACATGACTTCATCTCATCCTCCAGTTCTTGTATCCATGGGCTGAACTGCTCTACTTTTATTTTTTTAATCTGTGCAATTTCTTTAATAGATTCTGTGGTTAAAACAAGGTAGTGAATATCTGGACCAGATTCTCTCTCAGGTCCTCCAGCAAGGTAGGAGTCAAATGACTCCAAAATTTTATTACAAATGTTAAAGTGAGCAGGGCATTGCCAGGATCTGAATAGTGCAATATTCAAGAGCACTGACAAACAGACGGGACAGAATTCCAGTTTTAACACTTACTGGTGTGTGTCCTTGAAGAAGTTTCTGTCCTTCTCTGAATCTATGTCTTCCCCTATTGAATGGGTACCATGATGATCTCTAACTCAGATACAAACACTGAGGCCAGAACTTGTTGCAGAATAAATCCTCCAAAAATGGCAGCAGCTGTTTCTTGACATTCAAAGACCACAGGCATAAATAGCCAGGCCCCAGGGAATGACCCAGCTCTGCAGCAGCGTCCAGTAACCTGCCAGCTGGTCCCTCTGCCAAGATGTGATGGTTTGACTGTGGAACCCAGCACCTTAGGAGCCAAGCCTGGGTGACCCCCTAGAGTTCAGCCCGTTGGCTGGCACAAGACCCCTGGTGGCCAATTTGACACCAATTTGCCGGTGGCTATGGCTTCAGGATCAGGGTTTGTCTGATTGGCGCTAACTCATGGGAGCAGATGTGAAAATAAGTCAACACCTGATTGCCCCCTGCCCCCACCCAGCGATTTTCTATTTCTTCTTGGCAAACATCTGGGGGCTGCTGGTGAACTCCGGTGCGCCAGTGCTCAGATAATTCATCCATGCATTTGAAGGCATAGCCGTGTTGACCTGCAAACCCTGTGGGGCTCACTCCGAGGTCCCAGTTCTGGTCAGACATTTCTTGCTGGCACATTTCATGCTCTGGGCCTCCGGTTCTTTGTCTGAAAAGAAACCGTCTCTGAGGTCCCCAGTTCACTGTAGTTTCTAGATATACTCCTGAATCTGGATTTTGTGCTAGATTTTTTTTTTTTTCTTGAACTAAGGTTCCCATAGTCACTGGAGTAGGAACAACTTGGCTAAATGCAGTTTCTGTAGCCTAGGTCCCCAAATCCCACTTTGGGGTCTTCCCACCCTTTGCCCACTGCAGGAGTGGGTGAACAGTTTCCTTCTCTCCCAGTCTCAGGTCAAATTGCCTGGGCATCTTCCTACGTGAGACACAAACCCCACAGAACCCAGGGCCAGGCAGGGGGTGAGTGAAGGATTGCAGGCAGGGACCATGGAGACCTGGAGGGCACGAGTCCCCACATCAGGGAAGCTGCCTCTCAGTTCATGCCCAGTGATACCCCTTAGGGATGTGGGTTCAGTGACGCTACATTTTTCTTTTAAGATTTTTTTCTTCAAGGGATATTGGGGAGTAAATTATGATACAAAACTTGATTTTTAACCTCTGGCCACAAATCTTATTTGTTAAAACATTGTCCCAAAACATGTCTGTAGGACACATTTGGCTTCTGGAGTGCCACCCTGCAGCCTCTAATATGGAGAAAAAAATGTCCTGCATAGCATTCTGACCTGACCCACGGTGATGCTGAAGACAACAGAAAAGAAACCACATGACTTTGTTTTTCTGGGCCAGAGATTGACCTTAGTCAGGAGCCTGGCTTTGAAACTGCAGGGCCTATAATCCCCTTTGCACCCCACAGTACTGCAACACCCTGTATAAATATAAAGTCCATGGGAGGCATTTGCAAATAGCTCTTAGATAAGAATATATATGATTTTATATATATTTCAGGTGTTACTCTGTACTTCTTTTTTTCATAAAATGATGTAATCATCTGAAGAATAACATGGCCCAGCAGACTCTTTACCTTTTTTTCATACTGCTCCTTTCCGATTCCTCCCAATTTTAAGAAATCACCACAAGGCTCTAGGAGGTCCCTCAATCCCTGTTTTACCCTCATGCCCCACCTTCACTCTAAAAGCAAAGTGCTGATGATTCTGCCTCCAAGTGTCCCTGAAGTTGTCCCCAAGGTACCTAAAGTGCAAGCCAGGATCTGCCACCAGGAGCCACCAAGGGTCTCCTGCTGGCATCCCTGCTTCCTTGTTAACTCCCCCAGAACACTAACCAACAGCAACCAGGGGGCTGGGAAACACCCATCAGGTTATGTCACAACCCTACTTACAAAATTCCTGGGTCCCCTAACAAGCCCCTGCCTGGACAGTCTCCCCGCATCACCCCAGCCTCCACTCCCTGGCTGCCCGCTAGTTCAAGGTCATGAAATCTCTCTCACCTCCCTCCTGGAACCCTGCACTGCAGCCAATTCTGGGCCCACAGTGTCCCCTGGTGGCTGGAGATGCAAGATCATCTAGACTGCTGGGCATGTGGTGAGGCCTGGAGGAAGAAAGGTGAGAGAGGACAGGATAGTAGATTTGGGGAAAGACTTGGAAGAGCAAAAGCTTAGGAGAAGACCAAGAGTGTCAGACAGAAAGGAAAGTCTAACTGAGTCCCCTCTGGGATGGCCCTACTCTCTGGATTATGGAAATGGAGCTGGAACAAGAATGCTGTTGGCCTCAGGACGGGCCTATAGCTCTTCTCCAGGGCCTCCCATCAGACCAGCGCCCATGTCTGTGCAGGAGAGGACATTGGACTGTGTCCGGGTCAGTTATCAAGGAACTTTCTGTGTCTTGGACTGAGTCACCTCCTTCTTTATCAGAATATTACACAGATGGTAACAGGGATGGGGGATGGGAGTTTGGGGATTTGAGACAGCCCTGAGGACAACCTTGCAACCCTCCCCATGTGCCTGATTTTGCAAGATCTGAAGAACTGTGTCCTGAGAACAGGGATGGGAAGAGTTCTGAGGTAGCCTCAGTGAGTGTACACAGTGAGAACCAGGGATGCTTGGGAGGAAATTCCAGTTACAGAGATGAGGTCTTGTGCTTCTATTCATTAGTTCAGGGGACAGCATTTACTTCCCAAGACACTTGCGACTTTTGTTGATTTGCTTTTTTGGTGGCATTCCAGGAGGCAGTGTGTGTTCCAAGGGTAAAGCACAATAATGAAAGGGCAGAACAGATGACCCGTTCAGGTACTCCCGGGCTGGCTTGAAGCCAGGGGATGGAACTGAGTCTCTTGAGCCCCACTGTTGAGAAGCCTCTAGGGGAACTACCCTCCACCCCAGACCCCACATTCTCCACCTGGTTTGCCGTATCCTACAGAAAAAACACACTTCTGGTTGACCTGTATCCTGTATTTCTCTACACTCTACCTATCTGCAGGGGACTGCCCATTGCTGACTTCATTCTGGCAAAGAAGACATGCAGATAGCCAACAGGTACTTGAAAAGATGCTCAGCATCACTAATCAGGGAAATGTAAATCACAACCACAAGGAGATATCACCTCACACCTTTTAGAATGGCTGTTATCAAGAAGACAAGAGATAATGAGTGACGGTGAGGGTGTGAAGAAAAAGGAGCCCTTGTGTGGCCACTGTGCTGGGAATGTAAGAATGTGGAAAACAGTATGGAGGTACCATAAGATCCAGCAATTTCAGTTCTGCGTATATATATATGAAGATAATGAAATCACTTTCTCAAAAAGATATCTGCAGCCCTAAGGTCTCTGCAGCATTATTTACAATAGTCAAGAAAGGGAAACAACCTAAGGGTCCATCAATGAATGATGAAGAAAATGTGAATGTATATATAATACATATATATTCATATATATATATATATGAATATTATTCAGGATTAACACCATAAAAGAGAAGAAAATCCGGCCATTTTCAACAATATGGACAGATCATTAGGGCATTATGTTAAGTGAAACAAGTCAAAGAAAGATTTATGGGGAAATGAATAAAGGCGGTCAAAAGGTACAAACTTCTAGTTTTAAAATAAATGTGTCATAGGGACGTAAGGTATAGCACAGTGACAAAAGTTAACAATTCTGTATTGTGTACTTGAAAAAAAATGCTAGGAGAGTAGATCTTTAAAGTTCTCACCACAGGAAAAAAATTTAACTATGTGAAGTGACGGATGATAACTAAATTTATTGTGGTGATAATTTCACAGTGTATACATATATCAAATCATTATGTTGTACACCGAAAAAGAGGTCAATCATATCTCAATAAAACTGGAAAAATTCTTCTAGGAAAATATGCCAAAAGAAAACTGAAAGAAGAAAAGAGTCAAGGCTTTTACAATGGAAAAGAGAAAAACAAATATTTGCACTTAGGGTTGATTTAGCTGTATAAACTTAAAAGAACCAACTGAGAAGGAATAGAGAGAGTGTGGCTGTGTCACCCTGTGCTAACCCTCACCACTCAGACCATACCAGGTGTGCTTGGATGGTGTGTACCAGAATAAATAACAATATAAGAATAAAACAATCTTCCCCTAACTTTCTTCACCAGTAGGGAACTTCCGATGGATCCTTCCTGAACTGCCTGCACCTCTGCCCAGCCTCAGTGGCTTTCTTCCTGTTCTCAAGTTGGCCAAGCTCTTCACTACATCAGGATTTGCACAATGCACCCATGGCTCCAACACGATCCCCTCAACTGGCATGTGCACTTGAAAACTCTAAGTCAGTCTCCTGACCTTCTGCTAGGCCCATCTGTGCACATCCTTGTAAAATCCAGCTTTAGGTAGAACCCTGATTAGTCAGTTTTAGAAGAATCCACACCTTTGATACCTGATATTCCAATAGTATCTGATCCCCACTCTTGGTATCTGATCACCCTGGACAGCCTTCGGTAGGAATCCTGTTACACTGGTTTAGCCAGATTTCCCCCAGAACTGAAGTCTCCTCATAGTAATTTTCCAGCCACAAAACCCCCTGCTTGTTGGTTGTGAATCCCCAAATGTCTTCATTGTATTGTGAATGGAGACCAGTTCCATACTGGTGTATCTTTTTCTTTGTTGCAATAATCCTGAATAAAATTCGCCTTTACCATATAAACCTGTGTCTGTCTCTGGTTTTCTTTGACACAGCTCCCACAGTTGTTTACTGCTCAGGCAAGAAAGCTCCTTCCCAGTATCCTGCAAATTCCCAAATATCCCAGAGAGGCTCAACTTCGAGTCTGCCCACTTTGGATCTTTCCATTTCATCGCTGGAGTTTTCTTCAGAGAATTAGTTACAACCTGCCACTTTAAAACAATGGTCTTGGGCTTCCCTGGTGGCGCAGTGGTTGAGAGTCCACCTGCTGATGTAGGGGACACGGGTTCGTGCCCCGGTCCGGGAAGATCCCACATGCCGCGGAGCGGCTGGGCCCGTGAGCCATGGCCGCTGAGCTTGCGCGTCTGGAGCCTGTGCTCCGCAATGGGAGAGGCCAGAGCAGTGAGAGGCCCGCGTACCGCAAAAATAAATAAATAAATAAATAAAATAAATTAGAAAATAAAACAATGGTCTTTTTGGATCTCATGGAAGCTGCAAACCCATAGAAACATCTCCACCTGAGACACTGCACTTTCCCCATTTCCACTAACATTCAAGTGAAGTCTCTCAGTCAGTCCTCTCCAAAATTTAGGTTGTTTGACAACTCAGGGTTCCTTGGTTCCTTCTGATCCCGTCAACAAAGGGAATCTACCAGATATTCACTGCATGGCAGTGGGCAGATTCCTCTACTGAGTAAAACCCCAATCCACCAGGTTAAAAATGCAGAAAAATAGCAGTGACCTCTAGATTTTCTGTGAAGGTTATCTGAACTAGTGGATAAAAAGTGCCAGCACCATTGCTCACCCAGTTTGTGTTCAATAAACAGATATGGTTATGATTATTGTTGTTACAAATCTCACTATACTGCAACTCATTAATAAAGGAGCTTGATGGCCTGGGAGTTAAAAGTCTATTGAGTACAATTTGGTTTAGCCCAATTTTATGTAAAAGCCATTTATACCCATGGTAGAAATATGGTGAAAAGAATCTTTAGTGGCACAGGGATACCGGCTCGGTGCTTTGTGGCTGCCTGGAGGGGTGGGATAGGGAGGGTGGGAGGGAGGGAGACAAAGAGGGAAGAGATATGGGAACATATGTATATGTATAACTGATTCACTTTGTTATAAAGCAGAAACTAACACACCATTGTAAAGCAATTATACCGCAATAAAGATGTTAAAAAAAAATAAAAAAAATAAAAAAGAATCTTTAGGAAAGATACCAAGATGGAGAACAATCTTCAAATAATCCTTGCCTTGGCAGCCAGTGGTATACAAGCATTGTTTGGGCACCGTATTGAATGGGGGGTGGGAGGCATGGAAAATTCTGGGGGTGGAGAGAGGGTCCAGCTTTCTTTGTGTCCTGAAACTTCAAAAGAATCTCTGTGTGGTGTAGCTGGGGTGGAACTCATACCTGAACGTGGCAGATCCTTAAACACCAAATATAGCTTCTGAATTTTGTTTGAAAGAGGTGTTGGTATTTGTGAACAGTGCTTAATATGAAGAGAAAAACAGAATTTTATTTCTGTGCCCATTGCTATTACCTTGATCAGAATCTGTGCTGAACTTAGTTAAGTTTTAGAAAACAGTAATTATCAAAATATACTTGGAAAGGGGACAATGGGACTATAGTTCAGCTTCCAAGACCCCTGGAAAATGGGTGGGGCTATTTGCCATCTGGGAATTATCCTCTGCGGGTGTGTGGGGGGAACCTAAAGGAAAACATCTCTTCTTAGCAGCTGCCCCTGGATGACAGGGTTATTTGTGACTGACCATGTTCATGTCTCCCCCTGGTTCCAAGTTCCCAAACAGCCCACAGTGCCCACCCTCAGTGGGTCTCAGTCTTGGAAATGTCTGACTTCCCAGGGCTCCCAGACTCTCCCTCTGCTCACATTCTCAGATTAACCTTTTCATGCCTGTTTGCTGTGCTGATACCATCTTTCTGGGAGGAAACACCGTCAGAGATGCCACTCCCTTTTAATTTCTAAACTCCACCCAGAGAATAGCCTTTAAATCTTCCCCCTTCTCGGGAGAAAACAACAACAACAACAACTATGTTTTCCACTGTTTGGCTCATTCACATGGTCCCTTTAGGAATGCCCAGATCCATGCTGCCCAGCCCCACCCTTCTCACTGTGATTTTGACCTGACCTCCTTCAGAGAAGCCTTGACATAAGGCTGGAAAACCAAACACATCCCCAAAAGAACTTCCCTTGCTGCCTGAATAAGCTCATGATCTCCTATGTTTCCGACATAACACCTAAGTGACACTTGATACAGGGATGGCTTTATTGTGTTTCCTTTGGCAACAACACCACTGTCTTCATGAAGCTGTTTTCATTCTGGAACATTTTGACAATTGTGATATGGCCAAAGATCCCCCAACACTGATGCTTTAAATTTTTGTTTTTCTTATCCAATATCACAAATCAATAACCCCTTCCCTGTCACATACCCACAGGTATAACTATTGGTATTGGTCAAACCCAATGAATATTTGTGGAGTGAATCAAGGAACGTGCCTTTGACTCCAATACCCCTCCTTCGTTCTTTCTCTTTCCTGAATGAATATCTGACTCAATCCATTCCTCTTGAGATAGACAAAGATCCGATCAGGATTAACCTGATGGACAGTCTGGAATCTAATCAGGTGTGCTTTCTGATTGGAAGTTAGTAGTTGGAAAGAAGGAAGTTGTGATTAGAAAGGTATATAAAATCTTCATGTACCAAAGAAGAGATGCAGAATCCAGTCACCTCCTGGATTTTCCGAGGAGTCTGAGGTCCTAGCACCACCCCGCCAATATCATCAGAGCTGGCAGTTACATACCTCAGCAAAGGACACCCTCATCTTACCCATGATCTCTGTGCCTTGAATGGTGGCATGTAGCTTGGTATGGAAGGTTTCTTATTTCTTTTCAGATAAACTGATTTAAGATTTTGGTTTTACCTCTAAGTGTAATTTTGCCTTAATCCCCAATACTTTGATTTTTGTTTTGGTTTATATTATTTTTGAATGTCTTAACCAAACAGAGATTCTTTTTTTTTTTTTTTTTTTTTTTTGG
>NW_006790015.1:2421972-2431804 GCF_000442215.2 Lipotes vexillifer
CCGGACGCGCAGGCTTAGCGGCCATGGCTCACGGGCCCAGCCGCTCTGTGGCATGTGGGATCCTCCCGGACCGGGGCACGAACCCGTGTCCCCTGCATCAGCAGGCGGACTCTCAACCACTGCCCCACCAGGGAAGCCCCAGATATTCTTCTTAATGAAAAGTATCTCTTTGGGATTTTATTTCTTGGCGTTTAAAATATTTATTTTGTGCAAATAGCTTTCATTTTAGGGGTATCGCCTTCATCTTTCTCAGCCAAGTTAACTGTGGGAATTGAGGACGGAGGCTGTTCTGGACCACATGATGCTCCTATTCCCATAGTTTTGGGGCCCTAGGTGATGGTCTGAAAGTTTTCCCCCAAGAAAGATAAGGGACATTGTTAAGGCTCATGGTACACACTTACCACTGGGACATGAATTAAGCAAAGCAGTGGGTAGAAATGATGGACCAGTGGTTGCCTTTCCTTTTCCTTGGTACTTGTGAGATACTTGTTATGCTGCTAGTAGGGGAAGAGTTGTGGCTTTGTGCCCACCGAACCTAGAGTGGAATTGGGGGAAATTGAGGCTCTTCTACCACTGTGCTAAGTCCCTCTGAAGGGTGGGGAGACAATGGACGCTTGCTCATGCTTGGCATGAAAAGGATGTCTTGTCCACAGGTTTCCTTTTGGAAAAGATCAGAATGAGTATCTGGAATCCACCCAGACTCCAGGACCTGGTGGGAATAAGCCTGCTGAGGGATGAGGCCTTGGCCTTTGCTGCTCTGGAGGATCTACCAACAGAGTTCTTCCCATCACTGTTCATGGAGGCCTTCCATGGGAGACACAGTGAGACCCTGAAGGCCATGGTGCAAGCCTGGCCCTTTGTCCGCCTACCTCTGGGAGGCCTGATGGAGACGCCTCATGTGGGGACCTTACAAGCAGTGTTGGATGGGCTTGATGTCCTGCTTGCCCAGAAGGATTGTCCCAGGTGAGTCTGCCAGGTAGGCTGGTAGGGTCCTAGACATTGTTGAAGAGACAGCTGGTGTCATAAGAGTGGATGGCCAAGGGATGGACCAGAGGCTTCTGAGGATGCCAAGGAAGAGGCTCAGAGGCCTTGGCCATTGCTGAGCTCACGTGGGGAAATGCCTTCCGGAAGTGTAGGAGTGCCTAAGATGCAGGGGAGCCTGAAAGAACATGTCCCCACAGCCTTCCAGTGATGATTAAAGGTACTAGAAGTAGAAAATCAGAAAGAATGGAAGTGGGAAAGATCTGGAGGAAGGTGAGGCAGAGAGGAAAGAAGAGGACAAGGCAGCAGGTGATGTCAGGGATGAGAGGTAAAAGCTCAGGTGGGAAGTGAGTGCTGCCTAAATGCTGAGACTGTGGTTTCATTATGTGTGGCTCTTAAACCATCCCTGCCAATCTGCTGTTTCCCCCACAGGAGGTGCAAACTGCGGGTGCTGGATTTAAGGAATACCAGCCAGGACTTCTGGAGCATGTGGTCTGGATCCAATGTCCGTGTGTCCTCCAGCTCATCAATGGCACCAGTGGCTAAGGACAGGTCAAGGACAGAGCAGCCCTTGGCTCCCTTGGAGGTGTTTATAGAACTTTGCCTCAGTGAAGGGACCATGGATGAATTCTTTATCTACCTCATGCAGTGGGTGGAGAAGAGAAAAGTTTCCATACACCTGTGCTGTAAGAAGCTGAAAATTGTTACAATGTCCATGGAAAATATTATGAAGGTCCTGAGTAGGGTGCAACTGGACTGTATCCAGGAGGTGCAAGTGAATTGCACCTGGCATCTGTCCACCCTGGCCGTGTTTGCTCCTCTCCTGGGCCAGATGAATAAAGTGCAGAGACTCCTTCTCTCCCACATCCATGTCTCTGCACTTGAGGAGCTGGAACAGCAGCACGTTGTCCAAATCACCTCTCAGTTCCTCAGGCTGCAGCACCTCCGGGATCTCCGTATGGAATCTCCCTTCTTCCTCCAAGGTCACCTGGACAAGATGCTCAGGTGAGGATGGCACCACTGACCAAGTAACAGAGAACACAACACTAGAAGGTCACGTGCATTGTTTCCTTTGTTGCTCTACCTTGAAGTGTGGCATCACATAACCACACAAATCAAGGTAGAGGGACAAAGTGCGATAGAGGCTCTGGAAAGGGACACCATGCTAGGAAGCTATAGATTGGAGGGTTCAGATGTATCAGAGTGTTTGTGATTTCTTTCTCAGGAAGAGATGTCTTTGTTCAGGTGACTTAAAAGAAAAAAAAACAGGTAAGAGGGCACTGAAGAGGGGAAACAACCTCAGACATGAGCATTTCTAGAGAAGCTCTGTGCTCAACCGTTTTGTGACCACAGTGAGCCTGTCTCAAATTCCCCATCTGTAAAATGTTGCTTGTGCTCCAGATAAGGTAATTAATATACGGGAAATGCATGATTCTGGTGGTAAGGAATGGGGAGCCAAAAGCAAAATAAAAAGTGGTAGGTGGTTTGAAGATGATGCAGGGATGTAACTGAGCCCCTGCAGACTGGAAACCCCAGTTGTTGATGTGGGATCTTGTCCAGGTTGGTTCTCTGTGCATGTCTCCCTCCAGCCTCATCTGGCCCAGAGATATGGGCACCTGGAGCTCAAGTAGTGAGCTAAAGGCACCCTGATTTGAGAGTATTTTTTTGTTTGTTTTGACTCTAAATATGAAAATTCAGTGATGCCCACTCTTGATTGAGACTCTGTGCTAGGCTCTCCTCTGAGCATGTTCTAGTGGATTCCACTCTTTTCGTTCATCCGCAGAAGGAAGTGGAGTATGTTGTACCCTGCTTGACTGATGAGGAAAGAGAGCTTTCAAGATTCTGTGTACTTATCTCAGCCAAACAAAGAAGATGACAGGAGTCAGGCTAAAATGAGATTGGGGCTTCTGGGTATTGGTTGTTATCAGATGGTCAAAATGACCTTGGCCTTGGGTAAATCACTTATCTCCCACCTTGACCTCACGTTCCATCCCAGTTTCCAAGACCTAATTCCTCAGTTTCTCTCCCAGGTGCCTGAAGACTCCCTTGGAGAACCTCGCAATAACTCACTGTCTGATTACAGAATCAGACATGAAACATCTGTCCCAGTGCCTGAACATCAGTCAGCTAAAGGGCCTGGATCTGAGTGGTGTCACACTGACTGACTTTAGTCCTGAGCTCCTCCAAGTTCTGCTGGAGAAAGTTGCAGCCACGCTCCAGGAACTGGACTTAAATCTGTGTGGAATCATGGACTGTCAACTTGAGGCCATCCTGCCTGCCCTGAGCCACTGCTCCCAGCTCAGGACCTTCAGCATTTGTGGGAACCTCCTCTCCATGGCCATCATGGAGAAGCTGCTGCGTCATACTGATGGACTGCCCAGTTTAATTCTAGAGCTGTATCCTGCCCCAAGGGAGAGTTACAGCTCTCAGAGAATTCTACACCTGGGGAGACTTGCCCAGCTTCAGGCTGAGCTGATTGAGATTATGAGGAACTTAGGAAGGCCCAGGACCATCTGGATTAGCTCTAGCCCCTGTCCTCGCTGGGGCAATGAGATATTCTGTCATGAGAAGACCATTATATACTGCTGTTTTGTCCCTCCCTAGTTGGTTGTCTCTATGAAAAGCTTTCTTCTGGGCACTGGAAACTGAAACCTAGGAAATGGGTGCATTGTGAAGAGAACACAGACCTATGGTTTCAGGCATCTGCTCAACGTGAATGTGAAAAGGAAAGGTGACCCAGCAGGGGTACAAGATTGAAGGGGAATAGTTGACTCAAGGAGTTGATGGGAAATTCAGGGTGTTGGTGCTCCAGGGATGGAGTGGATATAGGGGTGGAGGAACATTAAGCAAAAGCCTCGGATACCTTGCAAAAGGAAGATAATGATACAAACCCAGCTCATTAGACATTTGTAAGTTCCAATGAGATGATGCACTTGAGGGCTTGGCCCTGGAGCTAGCATACACTAAGAGATAATTAAATGAGTCTTTCCCTTCTTTTTCTCTCCTAGTGGAAACCTCAGTATCTACATTCCTCTAGCTTACCCTCTATTCCTTACAACAGGGTGGAGAGCAAACCCAGGGCCTGAAATGGGTCTCACCTTTCATATGTGGACACCAATGAATCATGGTTCACTCAAGCTGCTCTATCAGCCAGTGCAGGGAGGAGGAAGGGAGGGCATAGGAGAGATTGGATTCATCTCTAGTGATAGACATTCTGAGCCTCAGGTCTCCTAGGCCACCAGCTGGTAGATCAGACAGGAGGATATAAATTGGTTTTGTAAGTGGGACTGTATACGTCAGTACTTTTTAAAAATTTTGCTGTCCTATTAATACTAGTTGAGTTTAAATATTTGCACATTTATATGAATATTAAATACATGAAATTTCTTTGAAAATTATAGAGGTAATTTAGTACTTGTAAAGAGCGCATGTGGATTTTTAAAAAAATGTTGAACTTCCTTTAACGTCTCAAGACAAATAAGACATGAAAACTGATTTTAAAGATCAATGAATGAGATTTTTTCTCCTTTAAAAATATTTAGAATAATAAAATTTTAGAACTAGGATTACAATTATATTTTTTAAAGTAGACTTTATTTTTTAGAGCAGTTTTAGATTCACAGTGAAACTGAGCAGAAAGTACAGAGAGTTCCCATTTGTCTCTTGCCCCCACGTGTACAGCCTCCCTGGATATCCAAATCTCCCACCAGAAGAGTACATTTGTTATAATTCGTGAATCTACATTGAGACATCCTTATCAACCAAACTTCATAGTTTACACCAAGGTTCACTCTTAGGGTTGTACGTTCTATGGGTTTTGACAAATGTATAGTTGCATGTATCTACTAGTGTAGTATCATATGGAGTATTTTCACTGTCCTAACTTATAAGAACCTGCTGTATAGCACAGGGAACTCTACTCAATACTCTGCAGTGGCCTATATGGGAAACAAATATATTAAAAAAAAAGAGAGAGAGAGAGTGGATATATGTATATGTATAACTGATTCACTTTGCTGTACAACTGAAACTAACACAACATTGTAAATCAACTATATTCCAATAAAATTTTTTTTAAAAAATCCTCTTTGCTCTGCCTATTTATCTTTTCCACCCCCCTAGTCCCTGGCCACCACTGATAATTTTGCTTTCCCCAGAGTTTTGCCTTTTCCAAAATGTCATATAGAGTTACAGATGTAGGAAACAATGTTATGGTTTCCAGGGTGGAAAGGTGGGGGAGGGATAAATTGGGAGATTGGGATTAACATATACACACTACTATATATAAAATAGATAACTAGTAAGAACCTACTTTATAGCACAGGGAACTCTACTCAATACTTTGTAATGACCTATATGGGAAAAGAATCTAAAAAAGAGTGGATATATGTATATGCATAACTGATTCACTTTGCTGTACAGCAGAAAGTAACACAACATTGTAAATCATCTATGCTCCAATAAAAATTTTTATAAAAGAAAAAATGTCATATTTCTGGAATCATACAGTATGTAGCCTTTTCAGATTGACTTCTTTCACTTATTAAGTTTCCTCCATGTCTTTTCATGTTTTGATCCCATTCCTTGTCTGAATACACCACAGTTTATTTGCTCACTCATATACTGAAGGACAGCTTTCTTGCTTCTTTGGTTTGCTGCTAAGATCATCTATGTGCATGTTTGGTTTGGACATAAGTTTTCAACTCATTTGGATAGATACCAAGGAACGAGGCTGCTGGATCATATGAAAAGGGTACGTATTACAATTTTTTCTGTTGACAAACTTACCTGTTAGACAATGATGAAATAAAATTTATATTTTAAGGCAGGACAAGAAAAAAATTAAACATAAAAGTCTCTCTCTGTGTTTGTTTGGGCCTCCTGCCTACCTAATATGCAATGAGCTCCTCAAAGATGGGAGTGCCTGCTCAACATTAAAGATCAATTTTTTTTTCTTCTGATGCTAGCAATATAACTTCTTAAAAGAATAGTGTTCTTTCCCAGCTCTGTAGGGGTTCACGGTGATTTGCTGCTCACTTTGTATGTGCTTACCTGGACTATGTATCCTTGGTGAACTTTATGTAAAATATCAGGATGTCATTTTGATGTATGATCCTTTGACTCAAAAATGTATATTACTATGCCTTTGACTTCTAACACATGGAACAGTCCCCAGGGCTTTTTGAGAATCTGCTTCCTGGGTTATAATCCTCAGTTTGGCTCAAATAAAATTCCCTTTTTTTTCTTCTTAACTTGAGGGTTAATTGAATTTTCATCAACAACATTAATAGTCTCATAAAGTGCAGGGACTGTGTCTGTATCACCCTGTGGTCCTGCAGCTGAACAAGAAGCCTGGTGTGGCAGTAAATGCTTATAACTGTGGGTGCATGGACATATTTAACAACAGTTTACAGCCAAACATTATTTTGCACTGAAATGCACATTTGGGGAAAGTCAACACTAGCTGTCTACCAATAACTTAAATAAATTGGATATGGAAGAAATAGCACTTGTGGTCAATGCATTTGTACATATAAGTTGTACTTGGAAGTGTAACTGAGCAGAACCCTATGGGCCCTTCCCAGGACAGACTCCCCCTCATGTCCTGCACCTGCCTCTTGTTTGTAGGAAAGCTTTATCCTCCTAGGCCTATCCTGAGTTCTAAAGAATAAACAGAAAATATGACAAAATGCAGAAACAAAGGAAAATAATCAAGCAGGACAAAATAATAATAGCTTAGCCATTAAACAAATTCAAAGACCTTTAGTTCCTCCTCAAGGGCTATAGATAACATTCTGAGCCATATCCTTGTGCTACTTTGAAAACACTGAATGAAGTGAACTCCAGGCTGACTACAAGCACATAGAGACCAGAGGGGTTGGAAGCAGAAGCTTGATGATATTTATTCCTGATTACCTCATCACCAACAACCAGAAGAATGTCCATGAGCTGATCACACACCCTACAATACTCTCTCTCACCCTGTCTTTAAAAATCTTTTCCTGAAAGTCATCAGGGAATTAGGGCCTTTGGAGCAATAGTTACCCCTGTTCTTTGCTTGGTGCCTGCAATAAATGCTATGCTTTCCTTCATCACTCTCAGTATCAGTAGATTGGTTTCACTGCACACAGATCGGTGGACCCGAGTTTGGTTCAGTAACAAAAGAAACCTTCATTTGTTTCCCATACTTTTGTTGGTTTTGCCCAAGTAAGACAGGACTATACCCTCAATGTAAAACATCCCAACAATACAGATAGAAGAAACATCTCCCCTGAACTTTCTCTTCATCCCAGGCCCCCCTCCAGAGAGGTCAATTTAGTTACTTTCCAGACTTCTCTCTGACTTTCTGTACATTTATGTTTGCATGCGCTAACATCTGGTTCAGCTTCCCTTATAGAAACGGTGTCTTAGTGATTCACATCATCTTGCTTTTTTACGTTTAAGGGTGGGTCTTAAGGATCAGTCCTCATTCATATCAGCGGGCATATATAGCCCATAAAATGAATGGCCCACATTTTAACACCTTGTCTCCTTATGTAAATTTAGGTTGTTCCAATGTTCTGCTGTTCTTGCCAACCATAGAGTAATAAAAATCCTTGTACTCCCCAAAGCTTCTCTTTGGTTTCTCAATGCTCTCTCCCTGTATACAGCCCTGTTGTTCCTGAATTATCCATTTCATCCTCTTGGAAGATAATCTTCATCAACTTATGTCAAGCTCACCACTATATTCTATTTTTTTTAATTAGCAAAAAGGGGGAAGAGAAAATGTCACTGGATTTCAAATCATCCTCCAGTGCTTCTATCAGTAGGCTGAGCTGCTTTACTTTTTTTTTTTTTAATTGAGGTATAGTCGAAGCACAATGTTATATAACTTTCAGGTGTACAACATACTAAATCACAATTTTTAAAGTTTATACTACTTTTATAGTTATTATGTTTTTTTTTTAACATCTTTATTGGGGTATAATTGCTTTACAATGGTGTGTTAGTTTCTGCTTTATAACAGAGTGAATCAGTTATACATATACATATGTTCCCATATCTCTTCCCTCTTTGTCTCCCTCCCTCCCACCCTCCCTATCCCACCCCTCCAGGCAGCCACAAAGAACCGATCCGGTATCCCTGTGCCATGCAGCTGCTTCCCACTAGATATCTACCTTACGCTTGTTAGTATATATACGCCCATGTCTCTCTCTCGCCCTATCACAGCTCACTCTTACCCCTCCCCATATCCTCAAGTCTGTTCTCCAGTAATATTGGCTATATTCTCTGTGCTGTACAATATATACTCCTAGCTTATTTATTTTATACATTGTACTTAGTATCTCTTAATCCCCTAACCCTATCTTACCCCTCTCCCTTCCCTCTCCCTACTGGTAAACACTAGTTTGCTCTCTGTATCTGTGAGTCTGTTTCTCTTTTGTTATGTTTATTATTTTATTTTATTTTTCAGATTCCACATATAAATGATGTCATACAGTATTTATATTTTCTGTCTGACATTTCATTATACATAATACACTCCAAGTCCATCCATGTTGTTGCAAATGTTAAAATTTCTTTCTTTTTTATGACTGAGTAGTATTCCATTGTGTGTGTGGAATATACCACTTCTTTATCCATTCAACTGTTGATGGACACTTAGGCTGCTTCCATATCTTGGCTTTTTAAATAATGCTGCTATGCACATTGGGATGCGTGTACCTTTTAGAATTATTGTACTTGGGGTTTTTAGGTATATACCCAGTAGTGAAATTGCTGAGTCATATGATAGTTATATTTTTAGTTTTTAGAGAAACCTCTGTCCTGTTTTCCACAGTGGCTGCACCAATTCACATTCCCACCTACAGTGTATGAGGGTTCCCTTTTCTCCACCCCTGGCCGACATTTGTGATCTATGGTTTTTCTGATGATCGTCCTTCTGACAGGTGTGAAGTGATATCTCATTGTGGTTTTTATTTGCATTTCCCTGATGATTAACAACACTGAACATCTTTCAGTGTGACTGTTGGCCATCTGTATGTCTTCTTTGGAAAAATGTCTATTCAAGTCTTCTGCCCATTTTTTTTTTTTTTTTTTTTTTGCTGTTGAGTTGTATCAGCTGTTTATATGTTATTTTGGATATTATCTCCTTATTGGTCATATCATTGGCAAATATTTTCTCCCATTCAGCAGGTTGTCTTTTTATTTTGTCCATGGTTTCCTTTGCTGTGCAAAAGCTTTTAAGTTTAATAGGGAACATTTGTTTATTTTTGCTCTTGTTTCCTTTGTTTTAGGAGACATATCAAAAAAATATTGTTATGATTTGTGTCAAAGAGTGTTCCACCTAAGTTTTTTTCTGGGAGTTTTATGGTTTTGGGCCTTACATTTAGGTCTTTAATCCATTTTTTGTTTATTTTTGTGTATGGTGTTATAAAATGTTCTAGTTTCATTCTTTTACATGTAGGTGTCCAATTTTACCAGCACCAATTATTGAAGAGATTGTCTTTTCTCCATTGTATATTCTTGCCTCCTTTGTCATAGATCAATTGACCATAGGTGTGTAGGGTTTTTTTCTGTGCTCTCTATTCTGTTCCATATTTTTATGTTTCTGGGTTTGTTTGTTCATTTTGCCAGTACCATACTGTTTTGATTAGTGTAGCTGTGCGGTGTAGTCTAAAGCAGCAGCATGATACCTCCAGCTCTGTTCTTCTTTCTCAAGATTGTTTTGGCTATTTGTGGTCTTTTTCTGTTTCTGTACAAATTTTAAAATAATTCTAGTTCTATGAAAAATGCTGTTGTTTTTTTTTTTTGTTTTTTTTTTTTCTTGCGTTATGCGGGCCTCTCACTGTTGTGGCCTCTCCCATTTGCG
>NW_006790015.1:2432036-2435897 GCF_000442215.2 Lipotes vexillifer
AACCCGCGTCTCCTGCATCGGCAGGTGGACTCTCAAGCACTGCGCCACCAGGGAAGCCCGCTGTTGTTATTTTGATAGGGGTTGCACTGAATTCCTAGATTGCCTTGGGAAGTATGGTCATTTTAACAATATTGATTCTTCTAATCCATGAACATGGTATACCTTTACATCTGTTTGTGTTAGTTTCTGGCTGGAGACCCAAGATCTTCTGGACAACTGGGCAAGGGGTGAAGCCCAGAGGTAGCCAGATGAGAGAGGATAGGACACTGGACTAGGGACAGGCCTTGGAAGAGCAAAAGCTTAGAAGAAAACCAAGAGTGTTACTGAGTGAGGAACGTCTAATTCAGTCCCCTCTGGAATGGTGTCAGATTGCTGGGGTTATGGAAATAGAGCTGGAACTGGAGAGTAGTTGACCTCAGGGTGGACCTAAAGCTCTTCTCCAGAACCTTCCATCAGAGCAGCATTTATGTCTATGCAGGAGAGCACACTGGGCTGTGTCTGGGTTAGTTGTCAACCACATTCCTGGGTCCTGGGCTCTAAGTCACCTTCTTCCTGCAGGTTCTTCTCTTCAATGGACAGAGGCTGGTATGAGGGGCTCCTGAAAAAAGAGGTATCATCAGAATACTACACAGGGGGTCAATGATGCTAACAGGAATGGAGGATGGGAGTTTGGGGCTGACTCGTCAGCAGTGTTGCAGCATCCCAGCACTCCTCATGTGTGCACTTTTCCAAAGTCTGAAGAACTGTGTCCTGAGAACATGGATGAGAAGTATTCTGAGGTGGCCTCAGTGACTGCACAGTGAGATCTAGGAGTGCTGAGGATGAAATTTCAGTTATGGAGACGAGGATTTGTGCTTCTATTAATAAGTTCAGGGGGCATAATTTACTTCCCAAGACCAGTGACTTTTGTTGAATTGCTGTTTTGGTGGTGCTCCAGGAGGGAATGTGTGTCCCAAGAGTAATCCACAATAATAAAATTGCAGTGCAGGTGACTAGTTCAGGCACCACCAGGCTAGGTGTGTGGTTCTGGGTCAGAGCCAAGGGATTGGAACAGAGTCTCTTGGGTCCCACCATGGAGAGGCCTCCAGGGGGAGTTACCCTCTTACCGCAGACCACAAGTTTCTGTCTGGTTTGCCTTATCCTACAGAAAACACATTTCAAGTTCACCTGCATCCCATATTTCTCTACATTCTGCCTATTTGCAGGGGACTGCATGTTTCTGACCTCACAATTCATACTAAATATCATTCTGGCAAAGAAGACATGCAGATGGCCAACAGGTACTTGAAAAAATGCTCAGCATCACTAATCAGGGAAATGCATATCAAAACTACAATGAAATATCACCTCACAAAATTTAGTATGGCTGTTATCAAAAGGACAAGAGACAAGAAGTGCTGATGAGGGTGTGGAGAAAAGGGAACGCTCCTGCACTGTTGGGAATGTAATTTGGTGCAGCCAGTATGGAAAGCAGCATGGATGTGAACTTTAAGTAAAAAACAGAACTACCATTTGATC
This sequence comes from Lipotes vexillifer, assembly GCF_000442215.2. Lineage (NCBI taxonomy): Eukaryota > Metazoa > Chordata > Mammalia > Artiodactyla > Lipotidae > Lipotes > Lipotes vexillifer. The sequence goes on from NW_006790015.1 coordinate 2,433,555, forward strand.
CAGGAATTCCACTTCTGGGAAGGAAATGAAATCACTGTCTCAAAAAGATATCTCCACCCCCATGTTCATTGAAGCATTACTCACAGTAGCAAGATATGGAAACAATCTAAGTGCTTGTCAATGGATGATGGAGAAAATGTGAATAATATACAATATATATTATTCTGGTTGGTCAGATACACCACACTAATACTGGTAGGAATGTTTCCCTCCTGCTGTTCCAGCAACTTGCTGACTAGAGCCCTTTCTCCTTCAAAGGAGCCAACCTTCACAGGGAGACAACGTGGTGAGGTGTCTTATGTGGATAAAAGGCACGTAAATTCAGACCCTGCTCCCTCCATTTTCTTGCATGTGACCTTGAACCAGTCAAGGGCGACCCTCTCTCCATGGTCTCTGCTCCTCTCAGGCTCACACCCCTCTTCTCCCAGAGCTGCAGGAAGGAAGAAAGCCCCTGAAGAAAAGATAAAGAAGCCCCGGAGGAAGTGACATGGGCTGGAAATTTCAGACTAACGAAACTCTCCGGGAATTTCATGACGTCGGAAGGATGAAGGATCAAATGTGGGGGTCTGATCCAAACTTAGAAAGGAGGATGACAATTTACACAGCATAGAAACGATGTTGGCTCCCCGTTGACAATTATGCCATGGGAAGAAAGCAGTCCCTGATCATACTACTCTTGATAAGTTTATTACAAAGAAATACAACACTTTAATTCTCAAAGTTTTAAAATCCAGTGTACTAAATAAATATTCCTTTTACTGTTTTTACATTTACCTATACATTTATAACTACAGCAAGTGAGTTCTTAACTTTTTTAAAGTAATAATGTAATAATCATAATCATGTAATAATCATAATTTTCATAATAATAATAATCACAATAATGTAATAATCATAATTTTTACTATTAATTATTAAGATTTGCTGTAGCTTCAGTTTGCATGTTTATTTTGATCATTTTTGGGGAGGAAAAATGTTTTCTCTAACCTTCAATGTTCTTCAGCTGGTATAATAATCAAGTTAATCAGAGAAAAAAAGAACAAAATTAATTACAAACCTACAGGAGTCAGACAAGTGCAGTGAAACCCAAGGAGAAGCCAAACAATTGAGGCTCTTGTGTGATCTCAGGACACGGGATGGGAGAGAGTGCCAGGTCTTCAAGGGAAGAGTGTGATTCACAGAAGAGCTAGTAATTTGTTTGGTAATTAGATGTTTGTCCTGCCATACAGATACACCACTCAGATAAAGTTATCTCTTGATAATAGCTCTCTCCCTGGCCCAGGCCCCCTTTCTAAATTCTTTTAGGTAGTTCAGAGAGAGGTAAAAGTCTTTGTTTGTTTCAGTCTGCTGTGTCTTGATTGCCTACAGCTCAAAACAGTAAGTATACCAGTGTTGCACATTGGGAAGGGCTCTTTTTTAGTCCCTTTACCTTCCTGCACTACTGTGGTCTAGGTACACATCTGCCTGTATTAAATTCATGTTTCAGCTTATGTGTTTTTTGTCTGCCTCAATAGAATGTAAAGTCTGTACATATGAGATAACATGGTAGTGGGACATATCACATTAATTGGATGTTTCCCTGGTACCCAGATTAGCAGTTGGTACACTGTAGATACTCAGTAAACACATTTTAATTGAATGATAATTGACAACTATAATTGTAGGTATTTAAAGTGTGTAATGTGGTGATGTGATATACATATACACTGTGAAATGATTACCAAGGTCAAGATAATTAACACATCCACAACCTCATAGTTAACTCTTTTTGTGTGTGTGGTGAGAATGCTTATAAGATCTACTCTCAGCAAATTTTAAATATACAATATTGTATTATTAACTATAGTCACTGTGAGTGTACTAGATCCTTAAAGAGACGTCTGAACACCCATGTTCACTGCAGCGTTATTCACAATAGCCACAATATGGAAACAACCTAAAAGTCCTTTGATGGACGAATGAATAAAGGAAAAGTTGTATATGTTCATACTGGTATATTATTCAGCCATAAAAAGGAAATTCTGCCATTTGTGAAAATATGGATAAACTTGGAGGATGTTATGCTAAGTGAAGTAAGCCAGAGAGAGAAAGACAAATACTACGTCGTATTATTTATACGTAGACTCAAAAAAAGGAAAAGAAAATCAATTTCTCACGAACAGACTAAAATGGTGGTTGACAGGGGCTGGGCCAGAGGGAATGGAGAGAAATATGTCAAAGGGTACAAATTTTCAGTTACGAGAAGAATAAATAAGACTTTTTTTTTTTTTTTTTTTTTGGTATGCGGGCCTCTCCCTGTTGTGGCCTCTCCTGTTGTGGGGCCACGGCTCCGGCCCCGCGCCG
>NW_006790015.1:2435915-2438795 GCF_000442215.2 Lipotes vexillifer
CCTCTCACTGCTATGGCCTCTCCCGTTGCGGAGCACAGGCTCCGGACGCGCAGGCTCAGCGGCCATGGCTCACGGGCCCAGCCGCTCCGTGGCACGTGGGATCTTCCCGGTCTGGGGCACGAACCCGTGTCGCCTGCATCGGCAGGCGGACTCTCAACCACTGCGCCACCAGGGAAGCCCTAAATAATACTTTTAAGTGAATCAAGGAGAAAAGAGTGAGAGGGCAATACTGGGTAAGAGTATTAGGCTGTGTCACATGTGCTGGAGACACCCCAGTGAACTTGTCCACAGAGCCCTCCCTCCACCGCCACCACCAGAAGTTCCTGCTGGTCCTCAGCCCGGGACATTAGAGGATTTTCCCACAAGAGGGAGGCCAGTACAGGTCCCCGTGCTCCTCCTTCATTTGTGCTGGACAAGCAATGGGTACTGCTTTGACTTTCATCTCCTATGACCTTCATAAGGATTAAAGTAGGCAATCTGCTGTCAATTGGATGACGGAGACACAGTAACAGACCTCATTATTTCTCATTTTCTCCTGAAAAACACAATTCTCAAAGTCTGGAAGCTGTGATGAGTGAGGAGACAAAACTGCAAAATTTCCAAAGAGCATCCCTTCCTCTGGCATAAATGTCAAAGTGAGGATCCTCGCCTTCCCTCCTAACCTGCCCCTGGTATTTGCATCCAGACTGGATGCTCACCACTCTTTCTCTCTCCAGACTCTTTGCTGGCCAGACACTGTACCCTTGTGGTGAGTGCGAGAGCAGCCACGGGAGCCTAATGCCAGTCAGGGCAAGCAAATCCAGACCCTGGGAACTCACAGCCCCAAATCCAGGGTCTCAGTGTCCCCAGTGGCCTCAGACACAAGTCCCCAGACTTGATGGGACACAGTCCTGTGAGAGCCAGAGGACATGATCTCCTGCTAGGCTGCCATTTCTCTACTCCCCCGCTCATTCTGGGCCCTACAGCAGCTCCTCTAGATATTCTCTGCACTCCTCTCTCTTCTTTCCTTCATTCCCTGTGGCCCAATCCCACTTGGAGAGAGTCCCAGACATCCTCCCCACCCACCATGTCTCTGCAAGCCTGTCCCTTGGGATTAATTGCCTGGACCCAGGGTAATGTTCTCATCAAGTCTTTATTGATGAGGAAGAAAGAGCAAGAGCTCCTTGTTTACAGCAAGATATCAGTGGATCGAGAGTGGAGCCAGAGCCTGTTGAGAACTAGAGGGGGCGGGCAATGGGGGCCAACACAGACAGCTGGACTTTTAAAACGGCACAGAGGACAAGACATCTCAGGGCAAGAAGGGATCTGAGTTGGGAGGGAAAAAAGACTTCCTGGGCTTGAGGAGAACTTTGTCAGCTCAAGGGCTGGAACAAGAGAGCCACGGAGGGGAGAGCCTCTGCAGGGGACTGGTCCCCAGGGCCTCCCATCAGCTGTCACCTCCAGGAAGACCAGAGGAGTCAGGGTCCACCTCTGTAACCCAGGATGTGCCGCCCCCAGCATTCCTGGGTGCTTTGATGGATCCAGAGATGCAACAGGGGAACTCTATGCATTGGGGTTAGTCAATTTGTCCAAAATAGCACAGAGGAATTAGAGAATTACTTGATTTTTGCTGATCCCATTGGAAGTGTGTCCCAGCATTGTAACCAGGCTCCAGGTTCCCAGAGAGGTGATGTTGGTGGGCTGCAGAAAGAGAGGGCTGCCAAGTCAGTTCATGCTGGGAGAGGGAACTGGATGCACAGAAATATGCTAACCCCCTGAGCAAAGACCCTGGAGCAATGTTTTAGAATGTCACTTGGGATCGTGTGACTGGAGAAGGGGGAAGGACAACCCCCTGATGGGCTCAGGGAGCTGCTCCGACCTGGGCAGCAAACAAGGTCTTGAAACAGGCAATCAGGACAGGGTAGAAATGTCAAATCCAGGCTTCTCACCAGACCCCAGGAGTCCTGCAGGCCCCGAATTGGGTGGGAAGGATGGCACCTCTGTGCACATGTGCTCCCTCCTCCTTATTGCCCAGTATGTCCCCTGAGCAAACAGGCTCTGTGTGGAGTTGGACAGAGGAGGTGCCCTCTACTCAGGGGGAAGGGAGAGGGCTGGGCTTTTATAATTTCTAGAACATTCCAACACTTTGACCCCTCCTACCTCCTTCGATTTCACAGAAACTGGGAAACATCCCCAGCTTGGAGTCTGCAGTTTCCCCCTTTCCACTGACATCATGTGAAGTCTGTCAGTCAGTCCTTCGTGACACTCAGGGGGCCTTCTGAACCCCTCACCTGAGGGAATCTACCAATTATTCACAGTGTGGTAGTGGGCAGGTTTCTATCCCAAGCCCAGACCCAGGTCCACCAGGCTAAAAATGGAGAAAGAGCAGTGAACCTTTCATTTCCTGTGAAGGTCAATCGAGGTAGTGGATAAAAAGTGCTGACACCATTGCTCACCACGTTGTGTTCAATAAACAGAGAGGTTTATGATTATCATTGTTACTAATCTCACTCTATTGCAGCTTATTAATAAAGGGGTTTGGCGGCCTGGGATTTAAAATGTCTATTGAGTACAATCCAGTTTACCCCAATTTTATGCAAAGGCTATTTATACCCATAGCAGAAACGTGGTGAAAGGAATCTTCTGGAAAGATACCAAGGTGGAGAACACTCTTCAAAACTCCTAGCCTTCTTTGGCAGTTTTATAATTGAATTACTTGGACATCGCAGTGAATGGAGGAAAGGAAGGCATGAAGAACTCTTAGGGGTGGAGGGAAGGCCACACTTTCTTTGCATACTGAAACTGTAAAAAAATCTCCATGTGATGAAACCCAGGCTGGGTGTCACCCATGAGCATGGCAGATCCTTAAAAACCAAATATAGCTTCTGAATTTTGTAGGGA
>NW_006790015.1:2438862-2469206 GCF_000442215.2 Lipotes vexillifer
GTAGGGAAATGTGTTGGTATTTGTGAAGAGTGCTTAATATGAGAAGAGCAGAAATTTTATTTTGTGGCTAATGACGTCACTTTGGTCAGAATTTCTGCTGAACTTTCCTAATTTTGAGGAAATAGTAATTAGCATAATATACGGGGAGAGGGGCCAATGGGATTATGATTTGGCTACCAAGCCCCCAGGAAAATGGCTGGAGCAAATGGCCATCTGGGAGCGTCCTCTGCAGGAAGAACCTAAAAGAAAATGTTTACTGGTAGCAGCCACCACGATGAAGACAGGGTTTGGTGCACCTTATCCACGTTCATGTCTCCCCTTGTATCCAAGTTCCCGAACAGCCCACAGCACCCACCCTCAGTGGCTCTCAGTCTTGGAAATGTCTGACTTCCCAGGGCTCCCAGCCTCTCCCTCTGCTCACATTCTCATATTTAATCTTTTCATGCCAGTTTGCTGTGCTGATCCCATCTTTCTGGGAGGAAACACCTCAAACAAACACTGGTTCCCTTTTTAATTTCTAAACTCCACCCAGAGAAAAGTCTTTTAGTCTCCATTTTCCCAAGAGCAAAAGAATATACCCATACTATACACTGTCTTGATTCATTCAGTGTCCCTTTAGGAATGCCCAGCTCTACACTGTCCAGTCCCCACCCTTCCTTCTTATTGTGATTTTGACCTGACCTGCTTCAGAGAAGCCCTGACTTAAGCCCGGAGTGCCAAGCATATCCCCCATTGCATTTCCCTTGCTCCCTGAATAGGCTCATGATCTGCTATGTTTCTTTTTTTTTGTTTTGCGGTACGCGGGCCTCTCACTGTTGTGGCCTCTCCCGTTGCGGAGCAACAGGCTCCGGACGCGCAGGCTCAGCGGCCACGGCTCACGGGCCCAGCTGCTCCGCGGCATGTGGCATCTTCCCGGACCGGGGCACGAAGCCGTGTCCCCTGCATTGGCAGGCGGACTCTCAACCACTGCACCACCAGGGAAGCCCTGCTATGTTTCTTATATAACACCTAAGTGACAACTTGATGGAGATAGAAGTTTATGTTGCTTCCTTTGGGAATGACATCACCATATTTTTATAATGTTTTAATTGTTGGACATCTTGATGAGTTTGATCTGCGCAAAGACTCTCCAACAATGATGCTTTCTAGTTTTGCTGTTTCTGTCCAGTATCAGGAACCAATAATCTCTTCCCAAGCCCATGGCTATAACTGACCCTATTAGGAAAGCTCAATCAATGTTTGTGCAGTGAATCAATGATTGAGTCCTTGAACCCCCTACCCCCATTTATTCCCTCCTGAATGAAAATCAGATTCAATCAATCCATCAGGATGTAGGCGAAGATCCAATCATGATTAACCTGATGGACAGTCTGGAATCTAATCAGGCATCGCTTTCTGATTGGTTGTTAGAAGTTGGAAATGGGGAAGACGTGACTAGAAAGGCCTATAAAAGCCTCAGGCATCAAAGAAGAGATTCAGAAACTTCTTTCTCTGGAGTCACTGTCTGGGTTCTCCACCCGGTCTTAGGACTGAGCACCCTGCCAACCACATCAGAGCTGGTAAGTTATAGACCTCAGTTAAGGACACTCTCCTCTTATGTATGGTCAGCTGGTCTTGAATTGTGCCATGTAGCTCAGGATGGCAGGGAGAGGGGTTTCTTTATTTATTTCTTTTCCGATGAACAAATTTAATGCTTTGGTTTTGCCTCTCAGTGTAGTTTTGCCTCACTCTCAACATTTTGATTTGTCCTTTGGTTTATATCATTTTTAATTATCTTAACCAATAAGATTTTCCTTTTAATGAAAACATCTAACTGGTTACAATTTTATTTCTTGACATTTAAAATATTTAGTCTGTACACAAAAGAGTTTTCATTTTAGGGGTATGTCCTTCATCTTTTCCAGCCCAAGTTAACAGTGGGAATTGTGGATGGAGGCTGTGTTGGGCCACATAATGCTCTTATTCCCATAGTTTTAGGGACCTAAGTGATTTTCTAAAAGTTTTCACCAAAAAGATTAGGGTAAGCCTTCAGGCTCATGGTACCCAATTCCCAGTGCAATCCAATTAAGCAAAGCAGTGAATGGAAATGAATGGGCAAGTCATTGGTTTTCTACCTCCTTGGAAGGAGGCTTGCTCTGGTTCCTGCAGAGGCAGCATTATGGATTTGTGCCCACAGAGACTAGAGTAGAATTCTGCTAAACAGAGGCTCTTCCACTACTGCTGGAGCAGTGATTTGGCTATGAATTTGTTCCTCTGCAGGGTGAGAAGATAGATTAAGGGATGTTCGTGCTTGACTGAGAAATATGTCTTGTTCTCTGCAAGTTTCCACAGGATTCCTTTTGGAGCAGAGTCAGAATGAGTGTCTGGAACCCACCCAGACTCCTGGGCCTGGCGGGAATGAGCCTGCTGAGGGATGAGACCCTGGTCATCTCCATTTTGGAGTATCTGCCCACCGAGCTCTTCCCACCACTGTTCATTTTGGCCTTCTGTGGGAGACACAGTGAGGGCCTGAAGGCCATGGTGCAAGCCTGGCCCTTTGTCCGCCTGCCTCTGGGGGGTCTGATGCAGATGCCTCACCGGGGGACCTTACAAGCAGTGTTGGACGGTATTGATGTCCTAGTTGCCCAGCAGGATCGCCCCAGGTGAGTCTGATCCAGGTATCCTGGTAGAGTCCTAGACATCCTTGAGAGGCAGCTGGTGTCATAAGAGTGGATGGCCAGTTGATGGACTAGAGGCTTCTGATGATGCCAAATGAAGAGGCTCAGAGGCCTTGGCCATTGCTGAGTTCACTTTGGGAAATGCCTTCCAGAAATGTAGGAGTACCTAAGATGGAAGGGCACCTGGAGGAACATGTCCCCACATCTTTCTAGTGATGCTTAAGGTACTAGAAGTGGAGAACCAGGAAGGATGGAAGGGGAAACAAGATGGAGGAAGGTGAGGCAGAGAGGAAAGAAGAGGACAAGGCAGCAGGTGATGTCAGGGATGAGAAGTAAAAGCTCAGGTGGGCAATGAGTGTTGCTTAAATGCTGAGACTGTGGTTTCATTATGTGTGGCTCTTAAACCATCGCTGCCAATCTGCTGTTTCCCCAAAGGAGGTGCAAACTGCAGGTGCTGGATTTAAGCCATACTGGACAAGACTTCTGGAGAAAGTGGTGTGGAGATGGGGCCCATGGGTACTCAAGCACTCTGATGGTACCAGGGGCTGCGGACAAGTCAAGGGCAGAGCAGTCCTTGGCTCCCGTGGCTGTGTTCATAGAACTTCACCTCAAAGAAAGGACCATGGATAGATTCCTCACCTACCTCATCAGGTGGGTGGAGCAGAGAAAAGTTTCCATACACCTGTGCTGTAAGAAGCTGAGGATTCTTTCAATGCCCGCGTAAAATATTATGACGGTCCTGAGTAGGGTGCAACTGAACTGTATCCAGGAGGTGCAAGTGAACTGCACCTGCCATCTGTCCACCCTGGCCGTGTTTGCTCCTCTCCTGGGCCAGATGAATAAAGTGCAGAGACTCCTTCTCTCCCACATCCATGTCTCTGCACTTGAGGAGCTGGAACAACAGCACGTTGTCCAAATCACCTCTCAGTTCCTCAGGCTGCACCACCTCCAGGACCTCTGCATGGAATCTCCCTCCTTCCTTGAAGGCTGTCTGGATGAGATGCTCAGGTGAGTGTGCACCACTGACCAGGTAATGATGAACAGAACACTAGAATGTGAAACATACTGTCCGCTTTGCTTCTCTATCCTGAAGTGTGGTATCACATAACCACACAAATCAAGGTAGGGACCCAAGCTGGGATAGGGGATCTGGAAAGGGACACCATGCTGGGAAGGTATAGACTAGAGGTTAGGATCTAGTGGGTGTGAGTATGTGATTTCTTCTTTAGGAAGAGATATCTTTGTTTAGATGACTTAGGAAAATAGGTAAAGGAAGGGGGCCTTAAAGAAAGAAAACTCCATCAGGCTTGAACATTTCTAAATGGAAGCTCTGTGCTCATCAGTTCTGTGACCACATTGAGCCTGTCTCAGATTCCCTGTCTGTAAAAGGTTGTTTCATGCTCCAGATAAGGTACTTAATATATGGAAAATGCGTGATTCTGGAGATGATGGTAATAGAGCAGGAGCCTAAGGGATAATAAAAATTGGAAGATGGTTTGCAGATGATGCAGGGATGTAACTAAGACCCTGCAGACCGGCAACCCCAGCTGATGTTGTGAGATCTTGCCCACGTTGGTCCACTATGCATGTCACCCAGAAGCCTCACCTGGCCTGAGTTATGGGTGCCTGTGGCCCAAGCATGGGCTGAAGGAAGCTTGAGTTGGAAGAATTTTAGGGATGTCACTTACTATTAAAATTCAGTGATGCCCACTCTTGATTGACACACGGTGTCAGGCTCTCCTCTGAGCATGTTCTAGTGCATTCCATTATCTTCATTCATCCTCAAAGGAAAGTGGAGTATGTTGTACCCTTTTAGCAGATGAGGAAAGAGAGCTTTCAAGGTTCTGTGGACTTGATCCAGTCACACAAAGAAGGTGAAAGGACTCAGGTTAAAATGAGACCACACATTCTGGGTATTGATCATTATCAGATGGTGAGACCAAACTTAGCCTTGGGCAGATCACTTGTCTCCCACCTTAAGTTCACTTTCCACCCCAGTTTCTAAGACATAATTCCTCTGTTTCTCCCCAGGTGTCTGACAACCCCCTTGGACAACCTTGCAATAACTCACTGCCTCCTTTCAGATTCAGACTTGAGCCATCTGTCCCAGTGTCCGAACATCAGTCAGCTAAAGGGCCTGGATCTGAGTGGCGTCACCTTGACCTACTCTAGTCCTGAGCTCCTCCCGGTTCTGTTGGAGAAAGTTGCAGCCACCCTCCAGGAACTGTACTTAGATCAGTGTGGTATCATGGACTCCCATCTTGAGACCATCCTGCAACCCCTGAGCCGCTGCTCCCAGCTCACGTTCTTCAGCCTGCGTGGAAACCTCCTCTCCATGGCCATCATGGAGAAGCTGCTGCAACACACCCCCGGGCTGCCCAGTTTAAGTCAAGAGCTGTATCCTGTCCCTCAGGAGAGTTATAGCTCTCAGGGAATCCTCCAACCTGGGAGACTTGCACAGTGTCGGGCTGAACTGTTTGAGATTCTGAGAGTCTTAGGACATCCCAGGATCATTTGGATTAGTTCCAGCCCCTGTCTGCACTGTGGAGATAAGACATTCTCCCATCCCCAACCCATCGTACACCGCTGAAATACCCTAACTACTTGGGTGCATCTGTCAAAAGCTTTCTTCTGAGCACTTGGAAACTGTTATCTAGGACGTAGTTGAATCATAAAGGGAAAACAGACCCAGGGTTTCAGATATCTGCTCAATGTAAATGTGAAAAGAAAAAGTGATTAAGCAAGGGTGCAGGATTGCAGAGGGAAAAGTTAACTCTGAGAATAGGCCTTTAGGGGACATGTGTCCTATAGAGTCAGAAATATGAATCCAAATTTCTTTAGGTGGATTCGAGCTTGAGACACATATGTTGGAGCTCTCCCTGGGTGGATTTTGTAAAGAAATGGTCAGAAATAAAGAGACCCTCAGTATAAACTGACTGCTGCTCTCCATGATGTATTATTCAGTTTTCTCAGTTTACAACTCAGCAAACTCCAGTTACTGATGGAAAAAAAAAAAAAAAGGCACTGAGTTGTCTGTGATCTGAAACGTTACCATTCAAGCAAGTTCTTTATTGTCTGGGGCATCTCTTTCTTCTGTCCTTATTTCTGTGGCTGCTCAGTAGGTTAATACGCACAAAGGTGAACATACTCAGTGGTCAATGAGCCACTGGAATGAGAGTTCTTGGCAGGGCCCTCACTCCTCACTCAGACCATGACCCTGGATATGAGCAGCCCTCATGTTTCTCCTTGTGGGTCCATGTGTCTCAGCCAGGGCAGGAAGGGTGTGGGGGAGGGCATAGGAGAGATCGGAGTCATCTCTTGTGATAGACATTCTGAGCCTCAGGTCTCCTAGGCCACCTGCTGGTAGATCAGACCAGAGGATAAAAATTAGTTTGGTAAGCAGGACTCTACAGTTCAGTATTAAAAAATAAATTAGGGCTTCCCTGATGGCGCAGTGGTTGAGAATCTGCCTGCTAATGCAGGGGACACGGGTTCGAGCCCTGGTCTGGGAAGATCCCACATGCGGAGCAACTAGGTCCGTGAGCCACAACTACTGAGCCTGTGCGTCTGGAGCCTGTGCTCCGCAACAAGAGAGACCGCGATAGTGAGAGGCCCGCGCACCGCGATGAAGAGTGGCCCCAGCTTGCCACAACTAGAGAAAGCCCTCGCACGGAAACGAAGACACAGCACAGCAAAAATAAATAAATTAATAAACTCCTACCCCCAACATCTAAAAAAGTAATAATAAATAAATAAATTAATTAATTTTTCAAAAAACAAACCAAAACCCTGCTGTTATGTAAATGTCAGTTGAGTAAATCATTGTGCTGTGATCTATCTATTAAAGATATGTGTCATTTTAAAATTATAAAAAATATTTAGGGGCTTCCCTGGTGGCGCAGTGGCTGAGAGTCCGCCTGCCGATGCAGGAGACACGGGTTTGTGCCCCGGTCTGAGAAGATCCCACATGCCGCGGAGCGGCTGGGCCCGTGAGCCATGGCCGCTGAGCCTGCGCGTCCGGAGCCTGTGCTCCGCAACGGGAGAGGCCACAACAGTGAGAGGTCCGCGTACCACAAAAAAAAAAAAGAAAAAAGAAATAAATTTTAAAAAAGGTGTGCATTGCAATTATTTTTCTCCTTTGACAATTTTATCTGTTAGAGATTGCCTCATAAAGGGCAGGGACTGTGTCTCTATCACCCTGTGATTCCACAACTGAAAAAAAAAAGCCTGGTGTGGCAGTAAATGCTTCTTACTGGGAGTGCATGGACATCATTAACATCAGTTTGTACCCAAATGTTATTTTGCACTGCAATACAAATTTGGGGGAAATCAACATTAGCTGTCTACCAATTACATAAATTAATTGGATATGGAAGAAACAGACCTTGTGGTCCATACATCTGTCCGTGTGAATTGTACATGAAAGTGTAACTCAGCAGGGCACTATGAGGCCTTCCGAGGGCAGATCCCACCACGTTCTCCTCTGGCCTCTCGTTTGTAGAAAGCGTTTAGCTTCCTAGGCCTTCCCTGAATTCCAAAGAAAAATTTAATCAGAACATAAGAGAAAATGGGGACAGCGAAGCAAGACAAATAATAATAGTTTAGACATTAATCAAATTCAAGGACCTTTAAAACCTCTTGATGTGGAGTCAAGATGGCAGAATAGGAGGATGTGGAGTTCGCCTCTCCCCACAAGTACATCAAGACTACATCTACGAATGGAACAGTTCTCACAGAGCACCTGCTGGACACTAGCAGAGGACCTTGGACACCTAAAAGGACAAGAAAAATACCCAGGCAACCAGGTAAGATGAAAAAAGGGGAAAAAAAAGAAAAGAGAAAATGGGATGGGACCTGCACCTTTGAGGGGGAACCTAAAGGAGACAAGAGGTTCCTACACCTAGGGAAGCCCCCTCACTGATGGGAAGGTCAGCTGGGACAGAAGGGAAGCTTTGAGGGCTCAGAGGACAGCACAGCAACTGGTCTGTGGCAGGCAGGACAGAGTAAGACATACACTGAAGGTCCATACCACAGCCCTGCACACCCCAGCCTGAGACGTGTGTCTGCTATTGTGGATGGAGGCTGGGTTCTGGAACGTGGGGTTTGGAGAGCAAACACAGTGAGGGGACTGCTGTTGGTTGCAAAGAGACAGCCTGAAGACACAGGAGTAAGGTGCTCCACAACCAGGAATGTTCGTGGAAGAAGCCTGGGCCACCATAAAAGCAGGGTGCCACTACTGAGTTGCACACAAGGGGTGGGCCACCCATGGGAGCCCTCTTCCCCACATGCTGACCCCTGCCTCCATGGGCACAAGGAGCAGCCTCCCACCTGAGCAGGCTCACACTCCCCACCTGCTGCCACCTCCACTGTCCACCTGGGTGGGCACATGTGCTCTGGGGCAGCATCTGGAGCAGATGCTGGTGGGAGGCTGACAAGCAGAGGGGGGGCCGAAACCACAGCTGAGCTGCAGGGGCCGTGCAACTAAGGAAGAAGAGCTGAAATCTTTCTGTGCAACTGTAGGAACCACGGATTTACACATCCACGGCCAGCTTTGTAAACTCAGTGCCTGCAGAACATCTGAACAAAGGCGTGCTCCTGCAGCTGAGACTGGTCTAGCTTTAGCAGCTGTGGTCTTTGTGGACATGTACACATGGGGATTGGTTCAGGCCAGAATCTGAGCTGCCACCATAGCTCCCACAGCAGGTCCAGGTGCATGATTACTGCAGTCCTGGGACCTGACTTCAGTGGATCTGCACTGGTAGCCTGGTGAAAACAACACCTGACAGACATCAGGACCAATTGCCAGCATACCCAGTTAGGTGGGGCTGAGACCTTTTCCAAAAGCAGTGTAATTTGTTGGCCAGCACAATGGGTGAAAAGTGACAACAGAGTACCCTCACAGGTGAACACCTCCAGAGGAGGAAAACTCAGTGGCTTCTCTCCCAGTGGGAGTACTCCAATCCCACCTACCTCACATCACAGATCAGAAACATAGCTCAGAAACAGATTTGGGGGCCTCTACTCCAACAACTATGGAGCAAGCCCTGCCCCTGACAGGGTAGTGACAACCACAGAGTGAAAAGGAGGCCCCTTTCAATATCCAGTGCAGGCTCAGGTCACCACAACATCAGTCACACCTCCTATCAATGGGATAATAGCCAGCATACACTGAGGAAAGAGGAGGCAGATATACATATTAAAAACATCCCTCACACCAAAAAATATTAAACCCACACTGGCTACACAGGGACATTCCCACCTAAAAAAATGCCCTCCAAGACAGTCTGGGGATCAGGAATTGAAAGGAAGAACCCCCAGAGCATTTGGCTTTGAAGGCCAGTGGGGCCTGAGTGCAATAGCTCCGCAGGGCTGGGAGAAACTGAGTCTCCACTCCTGTAGGGTGCACACAAGAACTCACAGGCACCGTGACCCAGCACAAAGCAATACTTCCATAGGAAACAGAGTAGACCTAACTAGGGGTCCTGGAGGGTCTCCTAGGTCGGTGGGGTGTGGCTGTAACTCACTGTGGGGGCAAGGACACAGGCCACAGAGGCCCCAGGGAATAGTGATCAGTGTGAAATCTCCCAGAGGTCCCTGTTTTGGCACCAAGACTTGGTCCCACTCAGTAGCCTACAGGCTCCAGAGCTGGAACCCCTCAGGCCAAACAACCAGCAAGACAGGAACACAGTCCCACCCATCAGCAAACAGGCTGCATAAAGTCGTGCTGTTCTCACAACTACCTCAAAACACACTCCTTGACACAGCCTGCCCACTGGAGGGACAAGACCCAGTTCCACCCACCAGAGGGCAAGCACCAGTCCTCCCCCACTGAGAAGTCTGCATAAGCCCATGGACCAACCTCACCCACCAGGGGGCAGACACCAGAAGCAAAAGGAACTACAATCCTGCAGCCTGCAGAAAGGAAACCATGAACATGGAAAGCTAGACAAAACATAAGAAACAGAGAAACATGTTGCAAATGAAAGAACAAAATAAAAACACACAAGAAGAACTAAGTGAAGAGGAGATAAGCAATCTACTTGAAAAAGAATTCAGAATAATAATAGTAAAGATGAACCAAAATCTTGATGAAAGAATGGAGGCACAGATCGAAAAGAAATGTTTAACAAGGACCTAGAAGAACTAAAGAACAAACAGTGATAAACGATACAATAACTGAAAATAAAAATACACTAGAAGGGATCAATAGCAGAATAACTGAGGCAGAAGAACAGATAAGTGAGCTGGAAGATAGAATGGTGAAAATAACTGCCAGGGAGCAGAATTAAAAAAAAAAAAGAATGAAAAGAAATGAGGAGTCAGAGACCTCTGGAACAGCATTAAACACACCGACGCTCAAATAATAGGTGTCACAGAAGAAGAGGAGAAAGAGAAAGGGTCTGAGAAAATATTTAAAGAGATTAGAGTCAAAAACTTCCTTAACATGGGAAAGGAAATAGTCAATCAACTCCAGAAAGTACAGAGAGTCCCATACAGAATAAACACAAAGAGAAACAGGTTGAGACACATGTTATTCAAACTGACAAAAATTAAATACAGAGAAAAATATTAAAAGAAGCAAGGGATGGGGCTTCCCTGGTGGTGCAGTGGTTGAGAGTCCGCCTGCCGATGCAGGGGACACGGGTTCGTGCCCCAGTCTGGGAAGATCCCACATGCTGCGGAGCGGCTGGACCCGTGAGCCATGGCCACTGAGCCTGCGCATCCAGAGCCTGTGCTCCGCAATGGGAGAGGCCACAACAGTGAGAGGCCCATGGACCGCCAAAAAAAAAAAAAAAAAAAAAAAAAAGAAGCAAGGGAAAAGCAACAAATAACAAAGGGAATCCGCATAAGGTTATCAGCTGATTTTTCAAAAGAAATTCTGTAGGCAAGAAGGGAGTGGTAAGATATATTTAAAGAAATGAAAGGGAAAAACCTACAATCAAGATTACCCAGCAAGGATCTCATTCAGATTCCACGGAGAAATCAAAAGCTTTACAGACAAGCAAAAGATAAGAGAATTCAGCACCACAAAACCACCTTTACAACAAATGCTAAAGGAACATTTCTAGGCAGGAAACACAAGAGAAGAAAAAAAAAGACCTACAAAAACAAACCCAAAACAGTTAAGAAAATGGTAATAGGAACATACATATCAATAATTACCTTAAATGTAAATGGATTAAATACTCCAACCAGAAGACACAGACTGGCTGAATGGATACAAAAACAGGACCTATATATATGCTGTCTACAAGAGACCCACTTCAGACCTAGGGATACATACAGACTGAAAGTGAGGGGATGGTAAAGGTACTCGATGCAAATGGAAATCAAAAGAAAGCTGGAGTAGCAATATTCATATCAGACAGAATAGACTTTAAAACAAAGACTGTTACAAGAGACAAAGAAGGAAACAACATAATGATCAAGGGATCCATCCAAGAAGAAGATATAACAATTGTAAATATTTATGCACCCAACATAGGAGCACCTCAATACATAAGGCAAATGCTAACAGCCATAAAAAGGGAAACTCACAGTAACACAATAACACTGGAGGATTTTAACACCCCACTTACACCAATGGACAGATCATCCAGACAGAAAATAAATAAGGAAATGCAAGCCTTAAATGACACATTAGACCAGATATACTTAATTGATATTTATAGAACTTTCCATCAGAAAACAGCAGAATACACTTTCTTCTCAAGTGCACACAGAACATTCTCCAGGATAGATCATATCTTGGGTCACAAATCAAGCCTCGGTAAATTTAAGAAAACTGAACTCATATCAAGCATCTTTTCTGATCACAACACTATGAGATTAGAAATCAATTACAGGAAAAAAACTGTAAAAAAGCACAAACACATGGAGGCTAAACAACATGCTGCTAAATAACTAAGAGCTCACTGAAGAAATAAAAAAATATCGCAATGACAATGAAAACATAACCTAAAACCTATGGGATGCAGCAAAAGCAGTTCTAAGAGGGAAGTTTATAGCAATACAATCCTACCTCGAGAAACAAGAAACATCTCAAATGAACAACCTAACCTTACACCTAAAGCAACTAGAGAAAGAAGAACAAAGAAAACCCAAAGTTAGCAGAAGGAAAGAAATCATAAAGATCAGAGCAGAAATAAATGAAATAGAAACAAAGAAAACAATAGCAAAGATCAATCAAATTCAAAGCTGGTTCTCTGAGAAGATAAACAAAATTGATAAACCTTTAGCCAGATTCATCAAGAAAAAAAGGGAGAGGACTCAAATCAATAAAATTAGAAATGGAAAAGGTGAAATTGCAACTGACACCACAGAAATACAAAGGATCATAAGAGACTACTACAAGCAACTCTATGCTAATAAAATGGACAACCTGGAAGAAATGGACAAATTCTTAGAAAGGTATAACCTTCCAAGACTGAACCAGGAAGAAATAGAAAATATGAACAGATCAATCACGAGTAATGAAATTGAAACTGTGATTAAAAAGCTTCCAACAGGGAGGGTGGGAGGGAGAGAGACACAAGAGGGAAGAGATATGGGAACATATGTATATGTATAACTGATTCACTTTGTTAGCAGAAACTAACACACCATTGTAAAGCAATTATTGTCCAATAAAGATGTTAAAAAATGGTTAGCACCATTTTTAAAGTAAATATTGGTGCAATACAAAAAATAAATAAGAGCATACAAAAAAAAAAAGCTTCCAACAAATAAAAGTCCAGGACCATATGGATTCACAGGCGAATTCTATCAAACATTTAGAGAAGAGCTAACACTTATCCTTCTGAAACTATTCCACAAAATTGCAGAGGAAGAAACACTCCCAAGTTCATTCTACAAGGCACCATCATCCTGATACCAAAACCACTGATATCACAAAAAGAAGAAAATTACAGATGAACATCACTGTTGAACATAAACACAATAATCCTCAACAAAATAGAATCCTAGCAAACAGAATCCAACAACACATTAAAAGGATCATACACCATCATCAAGTGGGATTTATCCCAGGGATGCAAGGATTCTTCAGTATATGCAAATCAATCAATGTGATACATCATATTAACAAATTAAAGAATTAAAACCATATGATCATCTCAATAGATGCAGAAAAAGCTTTTGACAAAATTCAACACTCATTTATGATAAAAACTCTCCAAAAAATGGGCATAGAGGGAACCTACCTCAACATAATAAAGGCCGTATGTGAGAAACCCACAGCAAACATCATTCTCAATGGTCAAAAACCGAAAGCATTTCCTCTAAGATCAGGAACAAGACAAGGATGTCCACTCTCACCACTCTTATTCAACATAGTTTTGGAAGCCCTGGCCACGGCAACCAGAGAAGAAAAAGAAATAAAAGGAATCCAAATCGGAAAAGAAGTAAAACTGTCACTGTTTGCAGATGACATGATACTATACAGAGAGAATCCTAAAGATGCCACCAGAAAACTACTAGAGCTACTCAATGAATTTGGTAAGGTTGCAGGGTACAAAATTAATGCACAGAGATCTCTTGCATTCCTATACACTAACAACAAAAGATCAGAAAGAGAAATTAAGGAAACAATTCCATTTACCATCACAACAAAAATAATAAAATACCTAGGAATAAATCTACCTAAGGAGGCAAAAGACCTGTACTCAGAAAACTATAAGATACTGATGAAAGAAATCAAACAGAGAGATATACCATGTTCTTGGATTGGAAGAATCAATATTGTGAAAATGACTATACTACCCAAAGGAACCTACAGATTTAATGCAAGCCCTATCAAATTACCAATGGCATTTTTCACAGATTTAGAACAAAATATCTTACAATTTGTATAGAAACTCAGAAGACCCCGAATCACCAAAGCAGCCCTGAGAAAGAAAAACAGAGCTGGAGGAATCAGGCTCCCTGACTTCAGACTATACACAAAGGTACAGTAATCAAGACAGTATGGTACTGGCACAAAATCAGAAATATAGAACCATGGAACAAGATAGAAAGTCCTGAGATAAACCCATGTGCCAATGGTCACCTAACCTATGACAAAGGAGGCAAAAGTATATCAACACAATGGAGAGAAGACAGTCTCTTCAGTAAGTGGTGCTGGGAAAACTGGACAGCTCCATGTAAAAGAATGAAATTAGAACATTCCCTAATACCATACACAAAAATAAACTCAAAATAGATTAAAGAACTAAATGTAAGGCTGGATACTATAAAATTCTTAGAGGAAAACAGGTAGAACACCCTCTGACATAAATAACAGCAAGATCTTTTTGATGCACCTCATGAAGTAATGAAAATAAGAGCAAAAATAAAGAAACGAGACCTAATTAAACTTAAAAGCTTTTGCACAGCAAAGGAAACCATAAACAAAATGAAAAGACGACCCACAGAATAGGAGAAAATATTTGCAAATGAAGAAACCAATAAGGGATTAATCTCCAAAATATACAAAGAGCTCATGCAGCTCAATATCAAAAAACAAATCACTGAAACAAAAAATGGGCAGAAGATCTAAATAGACATTTCTCCAAAGAAGACATACAGATAGCCAAAAAGCACATGAAAAGATGTTCAGCATCACTAATTATTGGAGAGATGTGAATCAAAACTACAATGAGGTATCACCTCACACCAGTCAGAATGGCCATCATCAAAAAAATCTACAAACGATAAATGCTGGAGAGGATGTGGAAAAAATGGAACCCTCTTACACTGTTGGTGGGAATGTAAATTGGCATAGCCACTACAGAGACCAGCATAAAAGTTTCTTAAAAACTCAAAATAGAGCTACCATACGATCCAGCAAGCCCACTCCTGGGCATATATCCACAGAAAACCATAATTCGAAAAGACACATGTACCCCAGTGTTCATTGCAACACTATTTACAATAGCCAGGACCTGGAGGCAACCTAAATGTCCATTGATAAAGGAATGGATAAAGAAGATGTGGTACATATATACAATGGAATATTACTCAGCCATAAAAAAGAATGAAATAATGCCATTTGCAGCAACATGGATAGACCTAGAGATTGTCATACTGAGTGAAGTAAGTCACACAGAGAAAGACCAGTATCATATGATATCACTTATCTGTGGAATCTAAAAAAAATGGTACAAATGAACTTATTTTAAAAACAGAAATAGAGTTATAGATGTAGAAAACAAACTTTTGGCTGCCAAGGAGGAAAGGGGTAGTGAGGGATAAATTGGTAGATTGGGATTGACATATACACACTACTATATATAAAAAAGATAACTAATAAGAACCTACTGTATAGCACAGGGAACTCTACTCAATACTCTATAATGACCTATATGGGAAAAGAATCTGAAAAAGAGTGGACATATGTATATGTACATGTATAACTGAATCACTTTGCTGTACACCTGAAACTAACACAACATTGTAAATCAACTATACTCCAATAAAAATTTTAAAAAAGAGAAAAAGATCCACAAGGAGATATCACCTCAGAACATTTAGAATGGCTGTTATAAAGACAAGAGATAACAAGTGTTGATGAGGACATGGAGAAAAGGGAGCCCTTGAAACTGTTGCTGGGAATGTAAGTTGATGCAGCCACTGTGGAAAACAGTACGGAGGTTCCCCCCCAAAATTAAATATACAACTACCATATAATCCAGCTATTCCACTTCTGGGTATATATATGAGTGAAATGAAATCAGTATCTCAAAAAAAATCTGCAGCCACAGTTTCACTGAAGCATTGTTTACAGTAGCAAGACATGTAAACAATCTAAGGGCCCATCAATGGATGATGGAGAAAATATGAATATATATATTTATATATATATATATATATATGAATATTATTCAGCCACAAATCCATAAAAAAGAAAGAAATCCTGCCACTTTCGATAACATGGACGGACTGTGACGGCATTATGCTAAGTGAAATAAAGAAAGAAAGACCTATGGGGAAAGACATAAAGGTGCTTAAAAGGTACAAACTTCCAGTTACAAAATAAATAAGTCAAGGGGATGGAATGTGTCTGTCATAGCACAGTGACAAAAGTTAAAAACATTGTATGTTGTGTGTGAAAATTGCTAAGAGAGTAGATCTTTAAAATTCTCATCATGAGAAAAAAACTTATATTTATGTGATGTGATGTATGATAACTAAACTTCTTGTGGTGATCATTTCACAATATATACATGTCACATCATTACGTCGTACACTTGAAAAAGAATACAATGTTATAGGTCAATTATACCTCAATAAAACTGGAAAAATTCTTCTAGGAAAATATGCCAAAAGAAAAATGAAATACAAAATATAAGGAGACAGGGCTTTGACAGTGAAAAAGAAAAAGAAACACACAAATATTTGCATGTCTGACTGGCTTAGCTGTGTAAACTATGACAGCCAGTGCAGAAGCACCACCCTGTGCTCACCCTCACCACACAGACCATAACTCGCATACTTGGATGGTGTGTGCAGGATTAAATAACAGTATAAGGGGGAAAGAAACTTCACTTTTCTCACCAGTAGGGAAAAACCACTGCTTTCATTATTGGTAAATTTTCTTCCTAGAGCCACTGTTCTCAAATTTTCAGTCTCAAGATGCCTTTATATTTTTAAAATATATCGATGATCCTAAAGAGCTTTTGAGTATCTAGGTTATACTTATCAATATTTGTCATGCTAGTTACAATGGGAAAATATTTAAAACTCATTTATCAATTCAATTATGCATAACAATACCAACCCGTGACATAAATAACACATTTTTACCAAAAGTTGTTATGTTTTCCAAAACTATAAATAAAAAAATAAATAGATAGATAAATAATTTTAAAAGTAATGTGAAGTGTCTCACTTAAAAAATATAAACTCTTTATTGGGACATAATTTACTACTATGCAGTTCATCTTTTCCGGTAATTTAATTTTTATTTTATATTGGAGTATGGTTGATTTACAATGTTGTGTTAGTTTCAAGTGTACAGCAAAGTGATTCAGTTACACATATACATACATCCATTATTCTTCAGGTTCTTTTCCCATATGGGTTATGAAAGAATATTGAGTAGAGCTCTCCCCCACACTGGACCTTGGCTGACCCTTGCCTGACTTCCAGGTGCAAGTATCCCAGGAGGACTTGGAGGGAAGGAAACCTGCCGTGAACTCAAGGGAGGGGAAAGCGCCAGGGAGACAACCTCTCCCGCACTCCCCCACCCACTGCCAAATGCCTCTGGTCCTCTTATGGACTTTGCACCCAGGTGGGTGCTGCAGCCCTCTCCTGCACAGGGACAGGTGCAGCTGTCCTGCAGCTGAGACTTCTCTAGAGGAGGGACACAGGAATATGTGAGGAACCCAGAGCCAGCTGTTCTGTGACTCTGCACCTGATAGAGGGAAAGGGCTCACCTGCACTGCAGGCCCTGGTGTGGGTCCCGGTCTCAGCGTCTCATCCTCTCCCTTCCAGAGATCCAGAGTCCAGTGGGTGTGGCCTCAAACCTTACCCCGAACCCCTGGGTTCCCAGCCCAAGGAGAACAAACTCCTCCCAACTCCCTGGTCAATCTGGTCCTTGATCCCCACAGTCCTGTGAGTTTCCGCTGGGAAACAGAAACCAGCTTTGATCAGGTACACCATATTAATACTGTTAGGAATGTTTCCCATCTGCTGTTCCAGGGACTTGCTGATCCAGGACCTTTCTCCTTCAAATGGAGCCAACCTGCACTGGTGAGGCACCTCATGTGGATAAAATGCAGGTAGATCCAGATCCTTCTCCCTCCATTTTCCCACGTGTGACCTTGAACCAGTCAAGGGATCCCCTCTCTCCATGGCCTCTGCTCCTCTCAGGCTCACACCCCGTATCTCCCAGAGATGCAGGAAAGAGGAAGGTGTGTGAAGAAAAGAATGGAGAAGGGCCCAGACGAGGTGACACTGGTCAGAAAGTTCACACTCACAGAACTCTTGGGGAATTTCATGACATTGGAAGTCCAAAGGATCAAATGTGGGAGGCTGATACAAACTTAGTAAGGAGGATGACAATTTACAAAACATAGAAAAGATGCTGATGTCCTGTCATCAGTTATGAGAAGGAGGCAGTCACTGCTCACACTACTCCTGGTAAGTTTCTCACAAGGAAATAAAACACTTTAATTCTCAACATCTTAAATTACAGTGTGCTAAGTCAATGGTAGTTTACTAGTTTTTATTTATCTGTATATTTATAATCACAGCAAAAGAGTTCTTAAATTTTTTTTGTTTTTTGTTTTTTTTTTGTGGTACGCGGGCCTCTCACTGTTGTGGCCTCTCCCGTTGCGGAGCACAGGCTCCGGACGCGCAGGCTCAGCAGCCATGGCTCACGGGCGCAGCCGCTCCGCGGCATGTGGGATCTTCCCGGACCAGGGCACGAACCCGTGTCCCCTGCATCGGCAGACGAACTCTCAACCACTGCGCCACCAGGGAAGCCCAAGGGTTCTTAGATTTTTTAAAGGTCAGAGGATAATCATAATTTTTTCTACTGGTTATTAAGATTGTGTTGTAGCTTCAGTCTGCACATTCATTTTTATTATTGTTGGGGAAGAATAATTCCTCTAACCTTCTACTTTCGTCAACTGATCTAATAATCAAGTTGACATAAGACAGATTAACACAAGAAAAAAAGAAGTTTAATTGGGAAAGTTCAGGAGTCCCACAAGTACAGTGAGACCCCAGGAGAAGCCAAGCAATGGAGGCTTATGTGTGATCTCATGACACAGAATGCGAGAGGGGCCCCAGGCTTCAAATGGGAGGAGGGTGATTCACAGAAGAGCAGGTGTTTGGTAATTAGACGTTTGTCCAGCCATACAGGTACGTCATTCAGATAAAGTTATCTCTTGGTAACAACTCTCTCCCCCTGGCCAGGCCCCCTTTCTAAATTCTTTTAGGTAGTGCAGAGAGAGGAAAAAGGTTTTCTTTGTTTCAATTGGCTGTGTCTTTATCGCCTATAGCTCCAAAAATATGCATACCAATGTGGCACATTTGGGGGGTGGCGTTTTCAATCCCTTCACCCTCCTGCACTACTGTGGTCTAGGTACAGCTCTGCTTGTATTAAATTTATTTTTCAGCTTATGTGTTTTTTGCCTACCTCAATAGAATGTAAGGTCTGTACATGTGACCCAACATAAGAGTGGGTCACATTCATTGGATGGTTCCCCGACACCCAGAGTAGCAGTTGGCATACTCTAGATACTAAGTAAATACATTTTTCTAATTGAGTAATGATTGACAAATACAATCGTAGATATTTAAATTGCACAATGATGATGATGTGATATATTGCACATATACATTGTGAAAAGGTTACCAAGATCAGGATAATTAAGACATCCATCACCTAATAGTTAATTCTTTTTTTTTTTTTAACATCTTTATTGGGGTATAATTGCTTTACAATGGTGTGTTAGTTTCTGCTTTATAACAAAGTGAATCAGTTATACATATACATATGTTCCCATATCTCTTCCCTCTTCATCTCCCTCCCTCCCACCCTCCCTATCCCACCCCTCCAGGTGGTCACAAAGCACTGAATATGTTCCCATATCTCTTCCCTCTTTGTCTCCCTCCCTCCCACCCTCCCTATCCCACCCCTCCAGACAGCCACAAAGAACCGAGCCGGTTTCCCTGTGCCATGCGGCTGCTTCCCACTGGCTATCTACCTTACGTTTGTTAGTATATATATGTCCATGTCTCTCTCTCGCCCTAACACAGCTCACCCTTCCCCCTTCCCATATCCTCAGGTCCGTTCTCCAGTAGGTCTGTGTCTTTATTCCTGTTTTACCCCTAGGTTCTTCATAACATTTTTTTTTCTTAAATTCCATATATATGTGTTAGCATACGGTATTTGTCCTTCACTTTCTGACTTACTTCACTCTGTATGACAGACTCTAGGTCCATCCACCTCATTACAAATAGCTCAATTTCGTTTCTTTTTATGGCTGAGTAATATTCCATTGTATACATGTGCCACATCTTCTTTATGCATTCATCCGACGATGGGCATAGTTAATTCTTTTTGTGTGTGTAGTGAGAATGCTTAAGATCTACTCTCAGCAATTTCAAGTATACAGTATTATATTATTAACTATAGTCACCGTGTGTGTCTTAGATTTTTGAAGAGATAACTGAACACCCATGTTTATTGAAGCATTATTCACAATAGCCACAATATGGAAACACCTAAATGTCCTTTGATGGACGAATGAATAAAGAAAAGGTGGTATATATACATAATGGTATATTATTCAGCCATAAAAAGAAGGAAATCCTGCCATTTGTGAAAACATGGATAAAGCGGCAGGGCATTATACTAAGTGAAGTAAGCCGGAGAGAAAAAAAACAACTATTATATGGAATCTTTATATGTAGAATCAAAAAAGAAAAGAACAGTGTCACAGAAACAGAATAGGATGGTGGTTGCCAGGCACTTGGCCAGAGTGAATGGGGAGAAAGGTAAAAGTTTTCAGTTATATGAAGAATAAATAAGTACATTTAAATGGATCAAGTAGAAAGGAGTGAGGAGGCAGTATTGGGTATTAGGGGGTGTCATGTGTGCTAGATACTGAAAGTGCCCACAGAGTCCCCACCTTGATGGGTTCCTGCTGTCCTCAACCCGGTCATTAGAGGAGTTTTCCCGCAAACGGGAGGCCAGTGCCCCTGAGGCCACTGCAGGTCGTCCCTCCGCTCCTCCTTCATTTGTGCTGGGCAAGCAATGGATCCTGGTTTGAATTTTATTTCCCATGACCTTTCTATGGGTCAAAGTAGACAATGTGGTGTCACTTGGATGACAAAGACACAGTGTCAGACTTCCTCCTTTCTCATTTCCTCCTGAAAAGCACAATTCTCAAAGTACGGAGGCTGTGTTGAGTGACGACGCTAAATGGCAAAATTTCCAAAGAGCATCCCTTTCCTTGGCCTAAATACCGACACGGGGACCCTCCACTTCCCACCTAACTTGTTCGTCATCTTTGCATCAAGAATGGATGCTATTTACCCTCTCTCTCCAGACTGTCCATCGGACAGACCCTGTGACTTTGGGCTGGGGGTAGGGGCAGCCACTGGAGCCTAAGGCAGGTTAGGCCAAGCAAATCCAGTCTCTTGGGAACTCCCAGCCCCAAGCACTGGCCCTCAGTGCTCCCAATGGCCTAGGACACAAGTCCCCAGTCTTGAAGGGGCAGAGGACATGGCCTCCTGCTCAGCTGCCATTTCTCTTTTCCTCCCTCATTCTGGGCCCTACAGCAGCTCCTCTAGATATTCTCTGCACTCCTCTCTCTTCTTTCCTTCATTCCCTGTGGTCCAATCCCACCTGGAGAGGGTCCCAGACATCCTCCCCACCCACCATGTCTCCGCAAGCCTGTCCTTTGGGATTAATTGCCTGGACCCAGGGTAATGTTCTCATCAAGTCTTTATTGATGAGGAAGAAAGAGCAAGAGCTCCTTGTTTACAGCAAGATATCAGTGGATCGAGAGTGGAGCCAGAGCCTGCTGAGTACTGGGGGGGCGGGCAAGGGGGGCCAACACAGACAGCTGGACTTTTAAAAAAGCACAGAGGACAAGACATCTCAGGGCAAGAAGGGATCTGAGTTGGGAGAGAAAAAAGACTTACTGGGCTTGAGGAGAACATTGTCAGCTCAAGGGCTGGAACAAGAGAGCCACGGAGGGGAGAACCTCTGCAGGGGACTGGTCCCCAGGGCCTCCCATCAGCTGTCACCTCTAGGAAGACCAAAAGAGTCAAGATCCTCCTCTGTAACCTGGGAGGGGTCTCCCACCCGCATTCCTGGGTGCCTCAATGGATCCAGAGGAGCAGTGGAGAACTCTATGCCTTGGGGTTAGTCATAAACTCCAAAATAACTCAGAGGAATTAAAGCAGAATTCCTGGATTTCTGCTGATCCCAGTGGAAGGGTGTCCCAGCATTGTAGCCAGGCTCCAGTTCCTAGAAAAGGTGATATTGGTGGGCTGCAGAAAGAGAGGACTGCCAAGTTGCTTCATCCTGAAAAGGGAACTGGATGCACAGAAACATTCTAAACCCCTGAACAAAGACCCTGGAGCAATGTTTTGGAATCTCACTTGAGATCCTGTGACTGGAAAAGCAGGACAGGACGTGCCCCTGATGGGTTCAGAGGGCTGCTCTGACCTGGGCTGCAAGTGAGGTCATGAAGACAGGGAATCAAGACAGGGTAGAAATGAGAAATCCACGCTCCTCACCTGACCCTGGGAGTCCTGCTGGGCCCAGAATTGGGCGGGAAGGACAGCACCTCTATGCACCTGTGCTCCCTCCTCCTCGATGCTCAGTGTGTCCCCTGAGCAAACAGGCTCTGAGTGGAGGTGGACAGAGGAGGTTACACTCTACCCAGGGGGAAGGGAGAGGTCTGGGCTTTTTTCTAGAACATTCCAACACTTTGACCCCTCATAGCTCCTTGGACCTCACAGAAGCTGTGATCCTATAGAGACATCCCCGACTTGGACTCTGCTATTTGTCCATTTACACTGACATAACCTGAAGTTCGTCAGTCAGTCCTTCCTACCACTTAGGTTGTCTGACAACTCGGGGGGCCTTCTGTACCCCTCACCTGAGGGAATCTACCAATTATTCACAGTGTGGTAGTGGGCGGGTTTCTCTCCCAAGCCCACACCTGAATCCACCAGCCTAAAAATGGAGAAAGAGCAGTGAACCTTTCATTTCCTGTGAAGGTCAATCGAGGTAGTGGATAAAAAGTGCTGACACCATTGCTCACCACGTTGTATTCAATAAACAGAGAGGTTTATGATTATTGTTACTAATCTCACTCTATAGCAGCTTATTAATAAAGGGGTTTGGCAGCCTGGGAGTTAAAATGTCTATTGAGTACAATCCAGTTTACCCCAATTTTACGCAAAGGCTATTTATACCCATAGCAGAAATGTGGTGAAAGGAATCTTCTGGAAAGATACCAAGGTGGAGAACACTCTTCAAAACTCCTAGCCTTCTTTGGCAGATTTATAATTGAATTACTTGGACATTGCAGTGAATGGAGGAAAGGAAGGCATGAAGAACTCTTAGGGGTGGAGGGAGGGTCACACTTTCTTTGCATACTGAAACTGTAAAAAAATCTCCATGTGATGAAACCCAAGGTGGGAGTCATCCCTGACTGTGGCAGATCATTAAACACCAAATATAACTTCTGAACTTTGTAGGGCAAGGTGTTGGGGTTTTTGAACAGTGCTTAATATGAGAAGAACAAAATTTTATTTCTGTGCCTAATGGTGTCACTTTGATCAGAACTTGTGTTGAACTTTCTTAATTTTGAGGAAATAGTAATGATCAACATATACTTGGACAGGAGCCAATGGGGTGGTGGTTCAGTTGCCAGAGATCCTGGACAAAGGCTGTGACTAATTGCCATCGGGAAGCATCCTCTGTGGGAAGAACCTAAAAGAAAATGTTTACTGGTAGCAGCCACCACGATGAAGACAGGGTTTGGTGCACCTTATCCACGTTCATGTCTCCCCTTGTATCCAAGTTCCCGAACAGCCCACAATGCCCACCCTCAGTGGCTCTCAGTCTTGGAAATGTCTGACTTCCCAGGGCTCCCAGCCTCTCCCTCTGCTCACATTCTCAGATTTAGTCTTTTCATGCCAGTTTGCTGTGCTGATCCCATCTTTCTGTAAGGAAACACCCCAAACATGACACCTTTTTAATTGCTAAACTCCACCAAGAGAAAAGTCGTTTAGTCTCCCTCTTCCCCAAGAGAAAAAAAAATATTTCACACTGTTTGGGTCATTCAAAGGATGCCTTTAGGAATGGCCTACTCCACACTGCTCAGTCCCCACCCTTCCTCCTTATTGTGATTTTGACCTGACTTCTTTCAGAGGAGCCCTGACTTTAGCCTGGGGGACCGTGAACATCTCCAATTGCGTTTCCCTTGCTCCCTGAATAGGCTCATGATCTGCTATGTTTCTGATGTAAAATCTAAGTGACAACTTGATACAGATAGGAGTTTATGTCGTTTCCTTTGGGAATGACCCCAATGTGTTTTTGAAGTCGAGTTAATTGTGGGACATTTTGATTAAGTTGATCTGGCCAAAGATTCCCCAACAATGATGCTTTCAAGTTTTGTTTTATCTTTTCAATGTCAGGAACCAATAATCTCTTCCCTGTCACACACCCTTGGCTATAACTGACCCTATTAGTAAAACTCAATCAATGTCTGTGCAGTGAATCAATGATTGAGTCCTTGAATCCCCTCCCCCCCCATTTATTCCCTCCTGAATGAATACCAGATTCAATCAATTCATCTGGTTGTAGGCAAAGATCCAATCAGGATTAACCTGATGGACAGTCTGGAATCCAATCAGGCATCGCTTTCTGATTGGATGGTAGTAGCTGCAAAGGGGGAAGATGTGATTAAAAAGGCCTATAAAAGCCTCAGGCACCAAAGAAAATATGCAGAAACTTCTTTCTCTGGAGTCACTGCCTGGGTTCTCCACCTGATCTGAGGTCTGAGCACCCCGCCACATCAGAGCTGGTAAGTTACAGACCTCAGCTAAAGACACTCGCATCTTATCTATGGTCAGCAGGTTTTGAATGATGGCATGTAGCTATGGATGGCAGGGAGATTTTCTTTCTTTTCAGATGTACAAATGTAAGGCTTTGATTTTGCCTCTAAGTGTAATTTAGAGGCAAAATTTTGATTTGTACTTTGGTTTATATCATTTAAAAATCTCTTAACCAACCAGATTTTATTTTTTAAGTAAACATCTGTTTGGAATTTTATTTTTTTACATTAAAACGCTTTAGTTTGCACAGGGACTTCCCTGGTGGCCCAGTGGTTAAGACTCCACGCTCCCAATGCAGGGGGCATGGGTTCAATCCCTGGTTGGGGAACTAAAATCCCTATGCCTTGTGGTGCGGCCAAAAGATTAAAAAAAAAAAAATTTAGTTTGTACAAATGGCATTCATTTTAGGCATATCTGCTTCATCTTCCCCAGTGCAGTTAACTGTGGAAACTGAGATTGGAGACTGTGTTGGGCCACAAGATACTCCTATTCCCATAGTTTTAGGGCCCTAAGTGGTGGTCTGAAAGGTTTCCCCCCAAAAAGACCGGGGTCAGCCTTCAGGCTCATGGTACCCACTTCCCAGTGCAACCTAATTGAGCAAAGCAGTGAATGGAGATGGATGGAGGAGTGGGTGGGTTTCTTCCTCCTTGGTACTTGTGAGAAGATTGTTCTGGTGCCCACAAGGGCAAAGCTATGGCTTTGGGCCCACTAAGCCCAGAGTGGAATTCTGCTAAACTGAGGCTCTTCCACCACTGCCAGAGCAGTGACTTTGGCTCTGAGTTGGTTCTTCTGAAGGGTGGGGAGACGGAGTAAGGGGTGCTCATGCTTAACCTGAGAAAGATTCCTTGTTCCCTGCAAGTTTCCACAGGATTCCTTTAGGAGCAGAGTCACGATGAGTGTCCAGAACCCCCTGAGACTCCTGGACCTGGCGGGAATGAGCTTGCTGAGGGATGAGGCCTCGACCATCATGGCTCTGAAGGATCTGCCCACAGAGCTCTTCCCCCCAGTGTTCATGGAGGCCTTCTATGGGAGATACAGCGAGACCCTGAAGGCTATGGTGCAAGCCTGGCCCTTTGTCCGCCTGCCTCTGGGGGGCCTGATGAAGATGCCTCATCTGGGAACCTTACAAGCAGTGCTGGATGGGCTTGATATCCTGCTTGCACAGAAAGATCATCCCAGGTGAGTCTGATCAAGGGAGACTAGTAAGGTTTTGGGCAGCCCTGAAGAGACACCTGGGGTCAGGAGAGTGGATGGACAAGGGATGGACCAGAGGCTTCTGATGATGCCGGTGAAGAGACACAGAGACTTGGCCATTGCTGAGCTCATTTGGGGAAATGCCTTCCAGCAGTGTATGAGTGCCTAAGATGCAGGGGAGCCTGAAAGTACATGTCTCAGCCAGGGATGTGTAAGGGTAATAGGTGTAGAAAGCCAGGAGGGATGGAAGGGGAAAGGAGATGGAGGAATGTGAGGTGGAGGGGGAAGAAGAGGGTAAGGCAGCAGGTGATGTCAGGGATGAGAAGTAAAAGCTCAGGTGGGAAGTCTGAGTGCTGGCTAAATGCTGAGACTGTGGTTTCATTATGTGTGGCTCTTAAACCATCCCTGCCAATCTGCTGTTTCCCCACAGGAGGTGCAAACTGCGGGTGCTGGATTTAAGGAATACTGGACAGTATTTCTGGAGGATGTGGTCTGGATACAGGGTCCATGGATGTTCAAGCTCACTGATGGCACAAGTGGCTGAGGACAGGTCAAGGACAAAACAGCCCGTGGCTCCCTTGGAGGTATTCATAGAACTTCATCTCAAGGAAAGGACCTTGGATGGATTCCTCACCTACCTCATCAGGTGGGTAGAGCAGAGAAAAGCTTCCATACACCTGTGCTGTAAGAAGCTGAGGATTCTTTCATTTCCCATGGAAAATATTATGAAGGTCCTGAGTATGGTACAGTTGGACTGTATCCAGGAGGTGCAAGTGAACTGCACCTGGCATCTGTCCACCCTGGCCGTGTTTGCTCCTCTCCTGGGCCAGATGAATAAAGTGCAGAGACTCCTTCTCTCCAACATCCACATGTCTGCACTTGAGGGGCAGGAACAGCAGCACTTTGTCCAAATTACCTCTCAGTTCCTCAGGCTGCACCACCTCCGGGATCTCCATCTGGAATCTCACTCCTTCCTTGAAGGATGCCTGGACCAGATGCTCAGGTGAGTGTGCACCATTGTTCAGGTAACAACGAACACAACAGTAGAATAGCCAAAGCACTGTCCCTTTTGCTTCTCTATCCTGAACTGTGGTATCACATAACCACGCAAATCAAGGTAGGGACCCAAACTGGGATAGAGCCTCTAGAAAGGGACACCCTGCTAGGAAGCTATGGACTAGGGGTTAGGATCTAGTGGTGTGGGTATATGATTTCTTCTTTAGGAAGAGATAGCTTGGTTTAGATGAATTAGGAAAATAACTAAGGGAAGGGGGCTTTGAAGAGGGAAAACTCCATCAGGCCTGAGCATTTCTAAATGGAAGCTCTGTGCTCACCAGTGTTGTGACCACAATGAGCCTATATCTCAGATTCCCTGTTTGCAAAAGGTTGTTTTTTGCTCCTGATAAGGTAATTAATATATGGATAATGCATGATTCTGGAGATGCTGGGAAGAGATCAGGAGCCTAAAGCAGAATAAAAACTGGTAGATGGTCTGCAGGGATGTAACTGAACCCCTGCAGACTGGCAACCTCAGTTGTTGTCGTGAGATCTTGCCCACGTTGGTCCACTATGCACACCACCCAGAAGCTTTACCTGGCCTGAGATATGCGTGCCTGTGGCCCAAATGTGGGCTGAAGGAAACCTGAGTAGGAAGCATTTTATGTATGTGTCTTACTATTAAAATTCAGTGACGCCCACTCTTTACTGAGACAAGGTGTCAGCCTCTCCCCTGAGTGTATTCTAGTGTACTCCATTATCTTCGTTCATCCTCATAAGAAGTGTAGTAAGTTTTTCTCTGCTTGACTGATGAGGAAAGAGAGCTTTCAACTTGACTCAGTCACACAGGAAGGTGAAAGGACTCAGGTTAAAATGAGACTGGGCATTCTGGGTATTGATCTTTATCAGATGATCAGACTAACCTTGGGCTTGGGCAGATCACTTGTCTCCGTACTTGAGGTCAACTTCCACCTCGGTTTCTAAGACCTAATTCCTGTTTCTCCCCAGGTGTCTGACAACCCCCTTGGACAACCTTGCAATAACTCACTGCCTCCTTTTGGATTCAGACTTGAGCCATCTGTCCCAGTGTCCGAACATCAGTCAGCTAAAGGGCCTGGATCTGAGTGGCATCACCTTGACCTACTCTAGTCCTGAGCTCCTCCCGGTTCTGTTGGAGAAAGTTGCAGCCACCCTCCAGGAACTGTATTTAGAGCAATGTGGGATCATGGACTCTCACCTCGAGACCATCCTGCAACCCCTGAGCCGCTGCTCCCAGCTCACGTTCTTCAGCCTGCGTGGAAACCTCCTCTCCATGGCCGTCATGGAGAAGCTGCTGCGACACACCTCCGGGCTGCCCAGTTTAAGACAAGAGCTGTATCCTGTCCCTCAGGAGAGTTACGGCTCTCAGGGGACCCTCCAACTGGGAAGATTTTTCCAGTGTCAGGCTGAACTGTTTGAGATTCTGAGAGTCTTAGGACGTCCCAGGATCATTTGGATTAGTTCCAGCCCCTGTCTGCACTGTGGAGATAACACATTTTCTCATCCCCAGCCCATCATATACCACTGAAATACCCTTAACTACTTGGGTACGTCTAAAAGCTTTCTTCTGAGCACTTGGAAACTGATATCTAGGACATAGTTGAATCGTTAAGGGAAAACAGACCCGTGGTTTCAGACATCTGCTCAATGTGAATGGGAGAAGAGAAAGTGATTAAGGGAGGGTGCAGGAGTGCAGAGGGAAAAGTTGACTCTGACAGGTAATAGGCCTTTTGGGGAAATGTGTCTTATAGAGTCAGAAATATGAACCTAAGTTTCTGGAGGTGGATTGAGTCTTGAGACCAATGTGTTGGAGTTATCCCTGGGTAGATGGTTGTAAACAAATGGTCAGAAATAAAGAGACCCTCAGTGTAAACTGACTGCTGTCCTCCATGCGGTATTATCCTGATTTCTCAGTTTATACCGCAGGAATCCAGATACTGATGGAAGAAAACAATGGCTCTGAATTGTCTGTGATCTTTAATCTTACCATTCCCACCAGTTCTTTATTCTGGAGCGTCTCATATTCCTTGCTTATTTCTGTGGCTGTTCAGTGGGTTAATACAAACAAAGGGGAACATACTCAATGGTCAATGAACCACTGGAGTGAAGAGTTCTTGGCAGGGCCCTCACTGCTGGCTCAGGCCATGACCCTGGACATGAGCAGTCTTCACGGTTCTCCTGGTGGGTCTATAACTCTCAGTTCTTGACTTTTCAGTGTGGGGGGAATGGGCTTTACTGCACAAGGCATGGCTTGGAAAGGGTTCTGGAAAGGGTCTGGAAAGGGTCATCCACAGTTCTGGAAAGGGTCATCCACACTGCAGATAAGCTGAACCTCTGGACCCATGGTGAGTAATGGTCCTTCCTGAATTAATCCAGTTGGACCAGGGAAGTTATACAAATTTCTTTTAGCAAACTACTAAAATCATACAGGCATGTAACATGGTTTTAGTGTTTTTATACCTCATTCAAAATTATATCCTTTCAGGACTTCCCTGGTGGAGCAGTGGTTTAGAATCCTCCTGCCAATGCAGGGAACATGGGTTCGAGCCCTGGTCCAGGATGATCCCACATGCCGTGGAGCAACTAAGCCCTGCGCCACAACTACTGAGCCTGAACTCGAGAGCCTGAGAGCCATAACTACTGAGTCCGTGTGCCACAACTATTGAAGCTTGTGTACCTAGAGCCAGAGCTCCACAACAAGAGAAGCCACTACAATGAGAAGCCCCACTCGCTGCAACTAGAGAAAGCCCTAGAGCAGCAACGAAGACTCAACACAGCCAAAAATAAATAAATTTATTAAAAAAAAATTATATCCTTTCAGGGGCTAGATTATATCACTGAGAGATTGAATTTATTCCCATAAAACCTATTTCTCACCATCAGGGAAGACTAGAATAGCATGTTTTGCCATCAGATAATCAGGATGTATAATGTATAACAAAACACTTGTGGGTGTATGTGACCTCCTTGCCTGTGGTAAGACTGTATTTGTCAGGGTTCTCCTGAGTAACCAACAGGGTACGTCTGATTGCTGAGCAATGTGTCAGTGAGGGTTACCACTCCCTTCTCAGTTGAAAAATCCCCATATAACTTATTGTCTGCCCTCCATAGCCTCATTCCCACATCCTTGGTTCCACTAACTAGTTCCTGTAGAACTATATTTACTCCTGAAAAACTCTGTGTGTAAGTGAATCTGATCATTTCAAACCAGTGTTTTCCAGGGTCACCTGTATATATATTAAAGGAGATTTATTATGGGAATGGGCTTGCATGATTACAGAGGCTGAGAAGTCCCACAGCTTGCTGTCTGTAAACTAGAGAGTCACCTCAGACTGAGGATTAAGGTTGAGAATCAGGTAAGCTGATGGTGTTACTCCAAGTCTGAGGCCAAAGACCTGAGAACCAGGGGACCACTGGTTTAAGTTTCACAGTATGGAAGCTTGAGAGCCAGAGGCTTTGATATTCATGGGTAAGAAGAGAGAGGCAGAGAGAATTTGTCCTCTTTGTTTCATGCAGAACCCAAGGATTGCATGATGCCCACCCACACTGATGAGGGCAGATCTCTTCACTCACGTCTACTGTTTCCAATTAATTTCTTCCAGAAACACCCTCATCCAGAATTCATTCTTTACCGTCATTTTTTTGCACAGCAATATTCATACACAAAAATTTTAACCATCATAGTGACCCTAACAAAGGGCATTCGCAGCAAAGCTCCCTGCTGAGGATTCAGGGGCTGGTGTTGTTGACTCAGTAAGGGAGGGAATACAGGGTTGGGGGGACCTTAGGTAAAAGCTCAGTTTTCTTGTGAGAGAAAGACAATGTTACAAACCTAGTTTCTGGGATTTTTTTTTTTTTTTTTTTTTTTTTTTTTTTTTTGGTTTTTTT
>NW_006790015.1:2469216-2488150 GCF_000442215.2 Lipotes vexillifer
TTTTTTTTTTTTTTTTTTTTTTTTAGTTTCTGGGATTTTTGTAGGATCCAATGAGATGATGCACTTGTGGGCTTGGCACCCAACCTGTCAAACTGTAAGACATTATTAAATGAGTCTTTTCCTTCATAGCAGAAGCCCCCAGGGTTCTTTATCCCTCTGGCTTTTACCCTCTATTCCTTACGACAGGGAAGGAGAACAAACCCAGGACATGAAATGTGTCTCAGCATTTACATGTGGCCACCAATGCATCATGATTTACCAAAGCTGCTCTAGCAGCCAGTGCAGGGAGAATTGGGCGTGGACATAAGAGTGATTGGATTCATCTCTAGTTATAGACATTCTGAGCCTCAAGTCTTGTAGGCCACCTGCTGGTTGATCAGGCCAGAAGATATAAATTTGGCCTGTTTGGCAGACAGGACAGCACGGTTCAGTATTTTTTAAAAAAATCTGCTGTTATGTAAATGCTAGTTGACTAAATAATTGTGCTGTGAATCATTTAAATATTAAAGATATAAATGTTCTTATAAAACTATAAAGGAAATGTAGTATTTTAAAGAATGCATGTGGGTTTAAAAAAAAATGTTTAACTTGGTTTAGAGTCTCAAAACAAATAGGACTTAAAAACTGCTTTTAAAAATCAATGAGCATTGGGACTTCCCTGGTGGTCCAGTGGTAAAGAATCCTCCTTCCAGTTCAGGGGACACAGGTCTGATCCCTGGTTGGGGAACTAAGAGCCCACCCACATGCCACAGGGCAACTAAGCCCACGGGCCACAACTAGAGAGGGAAAACCTGAACACCACAACTAGAGAGAAGCCCATGCACCACAACAAAGAGCCCGCGCTGCAGCAAAAGATCCCACGTGCCTCAAGGAAGATCCCAAGTGCCGCAACTAAGACCTGATGCAGCCAAAAACAAACAATGAGCAGTAATTTTTTCTCCTTTAGAACACATTTAAAATAATAAAATTTTAGAGCTAGAAGGATTACAGCTATATTTATAATAGTAGATATTATTTATTTTTATTATTTTAATTTTTTAAATTTGTTTTTGACTGCGTTGGGTCTTCGTTGCTGCACGCGGTCTCCCTCTAGCTGCGGCGAACGGGGGCCACTCCTCGCTGCGGTGCGCGGGACCCTCACTGAGGCGGCCTCTCCCGTCGCGGAGCATGGGCTCTAGGTGCACAGGCTTCAGTAGTTGTGGCACACGGGCTCGGCAGCTGTGGCTCGCTGGCTCCAGAGCACAGGCTCAGTAGTTGTGGCACACGAGCCTAGTTGCTCCGTGGCATGTGGGATCCTCCCGGACCAGGGCTTGAACCTGTGTCCCCTGCACTGGCAGGTGGACTCCCAACCACTGTGCCATCAGGGAAGCCCCAGATTTTATTTCTTAGAGCAATTTTTGATTCATAGTGAAACAGCAGAAAGTACAAGGAGTTCCCATTTAACTCATGCCCCCACCATATGCACAACCACTCTACCTATCAACATCTCCACCAGAGTAGAAGACTTACTATAAATCATGAGTCTACACTGAGACATCATTATCACCCAAATTTCATAGTTTACACTAAGGTTCACCCTTGGTGTTGTGTATTCTCCGAGTTTTGGCAAATACATAATTGTATACCCTACAGAGTAGTTTTACTGCCGTAAAAATCCTCTTTACTCTGCTATTTTCTTTCCATTCCTGCAACCCTGGCAACCACTTATATTTTTTATTTCCCCAGAGCTTTGCTTTATCCAAAATGTTATATAATTGGAATCATCCAGTATGTAGCCTTTTCAGATTGGCTTCTCAGTTAATGATATACATGTAAGCTTCCTCCATGTCTTTTCATGTTTTGATAACATTCCATTGTCTAAACATACCAGAGTTTGTTTAGTCATCTACTGAACAACATCTTGGTTGCTTTCTTGGTTTGCCACCATGAGTATCTGTGTGCACAATGGTGTGGACATAAGTTTTCGACTCATTTGGGTAGATACCAAGGAGCAAGATTGCTGGATCATATGAAAAAGTTATATTTTACAATTATTTTTCTACCTTGACAATCTTACCTGTTAGAGATTATCTCATAAAGGGAAGGGACTGTGTCTTTATCACCTTGTGGTCCCACAGCTGAACAAGAAGCCCAGTGAGGCAGTTAATGTCTATAACTGCAGGTGCATGGAACATTTTAACATCAGTTTATAGCCAAATGTTATTTTGCACTGCAATGCAAATTTGGGGAAAGTCAACATTAGCAGGCTACTGATAACATAAGCAAGTTGGATATGGAAGAAATAGCACTTGTGTTCTATTTGAACCTATAAATTGTCCATGAGAGTGTAACCAAGCAGGACTCTCTGGGGCCTTCCCGGGGCAGGTCCCCACCATATTCTCCTCCTGCCTCTTGTTTGCAGAAAATCTTTAGCCTCCTAGGACTTCCCCAAGTTACAAAGAATAAATTGAATAACAAATTATGAGAAAATGCAGAAACAAAGGAAACAAAGACAAAATAATAATACTTTAGCCATTAAACAAAGTAAAGAACATTTAGTTCCTCCTCACAAGCTATAGATAATATTCTGAGCCATAGCCTTTGAGCTGTTTTGCAGATACAGAACCTCCCATCAGGTGGGAGAAGTTAATTGTATCCAGACCACAAGCACATACACCACAGACCAGTTGGAACCAGAAGGTTGATGATGCTGACTCCCAATTACATCACCATCAGCCAATCAGAAGAATGTCCAGGAGCTAATCATACACCCCACAACACTCTCCTGTCTTTAAAAGACTTTCCCTGAAAGTAATTAGGGAATTTAGGCTTTTAAGGAATAGTTGTCCTTCACACTCACAGAACCCATGATATCAGATGGACGAAAGACCAAATGTGGGAGGCTGATCCAGACTTAGAAAGGAGGATGACAATTTCCAAAGCATAGAAGAGATGTTGGCTCCCTGTCATCAGTTATGCCGTAAGAAGAAGGCAGTCACCCTTGCACACTACTCTTGGTAATTTTCTCACAAAGAAACAAAATACTTTAGCTCTAAATGTTTTAAATTACAGTGTACTAAGTACTCGTTTAAATTTACCTATATATTTATAACCACAGCAAGAAAGTTCTTAAATTTTTTAAAGGCCACAGGATAACCATAGTTTTTCTTTTTGATTATTAAGATTGGGTTGTAGTTTCAGTTTGCACATTCATTTTTATCATTGTTGGGGAGGAGACGCGTTTCCCCTACCCTTAAACGTTCTTCAACTGGTCTAATAATCCAGTCGACATAGGACAGATTAACAGGAGAAAAAAAGAAGTTTAAATGGGAATGTTCAGCACAGTAAGACCAAGGAGAAGCCAAGCAGTTGAGGCTTATGTGTGATCTCAGGACACGGAATGGGAGAGGGGGGCCTGGGCTTCAAAGGGCAGGAAGGTGATTCACAGAAGAGCAGACGTTTGGTAATTAGATAGTTGTCCTGCCATATAAATACTTCATTCAGATAAAGTTATCTCTTGGTAATAGCTCTCTCTCTGGCGCAGGCTCCCCTTCTAAATTTATTTAGGTATTTCAGAGAGAGGTAAAAGGTTTTCTTTCTTTGTTTCAGTCTGCTGGGCCTTGATTGCCTATAGCTCAAAATACTATGCATACCAAAGTAGCACATTTGGGGGTGGACGGGCTCATTCTGAACTACTATAGTCTAGGTACAGGTCTGCCTGTATTAATTTATTTTTCTGATTATGTGTTTTTTTTGTCTGCCTCAATAGAATGTAAGGTTTGTACATATGGGATAACATGAGAGCAGGACCATGTTATATTCATTGGATGTTTCCCCATCACCCAGAATAGTAGATGGCACACCCTGGATACTCAGTAAATGCATTTTTCTAATTGAGTAATAATTGACAAATATAATTGTAGATATATCAAATGTGGAATGTGATGATGTGATATACATATACATTGTGAAATGATTACCAAGATCAGGATAATTAAGATATCCATCACCACATAGTTGACTCTTTTTGTGTGTGTGTGTTGCGGGGGGAGGGTGAGAATGCTTAAGATCCGCTGTCAGCAGATTTCAACTATACAATATTATATTAATAGCTATAGTCACTGCGGGTATATTAGGTACTTGAAGAGATATCTGAACACCCATGTTCACTGCAGCATTATTCACAATAGCCGAGATATGGAAACAACCTAAATGTCCTTTGATGGATGAATGGATAAAGAAAAAGTGGTATATATAATAATCGTATATTATTCATCCATGAAAAGAAGGAAATCCTGCCATTTGTAAAATTATGTTTGGACCTGGAGGATTTTATGCTAAGAGAAGTAAGCCAGAGAGAGAAAGGCAAATACTATATGGTATCACTTATGAGTACAATCTAAAAAAAAGAAAGGAAAGAAAAGAAATTTCTCAGAAGCAGAATATAATGGTGGTTGCTAGGGGCTGGAGAAGGGAGAAATGGGATGATATAGGTCCAAACGGTACAATTTTCAGTTATAAAAAGAATAAATAAAAGCTTTAAATGAATCAAGGAGAGAGATGTGAGGGGGCATTATTGGATATTGAGTACTAGGGGGTGTCACATGTGTTGGGGACATTCCAAGGAACTGGTCCACAGAGTCCCTGCCCCCAGGGGGTTCTGCAAGTCCTCAACCCTGACATTAGAAGATTTTTCCCACAAAAGGAGGCCAGTGCCCCTGAGGCCACTGTGCTCCTCCTTCATTTGTGCCAGGCAGCCAATAGGTCTTGGTTTGACTTTCATCTCCCATGACCTTTCTACAGATCAAAGTAGGCAATCTGGTGTCACTTGGATGAGAAAGACATCCTCCTAAACAGCACAATTCTCAAAGTCTGGAGGCTGTGATGAGTAAGGAGACTAAACTGAAAAATTTCCAAAGAGCATCCTTTCCTGGCCTAAATGCCAAGATGGGGACCCTCCACTTCCCACCTAACCTGCCCCTCATCTTTGCATCCACAATGGATGCTATTCACTCTCTCTCTTTCCAGACTGTCCATTGGCCAGACTCCATGCCCTTGGGCAGGGGGTGGGGGCAGCCACTGGAGCCTAATGCAGGTCAGGGCAAGCAAATCCAGTTCATTGGGAACTCACAGCCCCAAATCCAGGCCCGCAGTGGCCCCCAGTGATCTAGACACAAGTCCCAAGACTTGAAAGGACACAGCTCTGTGACAGCCAGAGGACATGGTCTCCAGGTTGTCTGTGATTTCCCTCCTTCCCACTTATTCTGGGCAACACACCAGCTCCTATGGACATTCCCTCCTCTTATCCCTCTGTAACAGGGTGGAAGCTTTGTATTCTATTACAAGTGAATCACTAAAGCGATGTTGCCTATAAACTTAAATTATACATAATGGCACATATCTGAGAACCCTGTCTCCCAGGTAGTGAGCATTAAGCTAAAATACATTTGTTTAGCTCACAGAAAACATCCTGACCAGGCCCACCTGTAAATGACTACAGGAAGGAAGAAATTAATACATTCCCTCCAGAGTCTGAACAGAACCAGGAAATGTTCGACTTTACTGCCTCCCCTTAATATAAAAGAAACCTGAATTCTAACACAGGCAAGATGGTTCTTTGGGACATGAGTCCACCAGCTTCTCTGTCAGCCAGCTTTCCCAATAAAGTCACTATTCCTTGCCCCAGCAACTTGTCTCTCAATTTCCTAGCCTGTCATGCGGTGAGCAGTATAAGCTTTAACTCAGTAACACCTCTCCATTCCTTCATTCTCTGTGGCCCAATCCTGCCTGGAGAGAGTCACAGACATCCTCCCCACCCACCATGTATATACAAGCCTGTCCTTTGGGATTGTCTGAACTCAGGGTGGTGTCATCATCAAATCTTTATTGATGAGGAAGAAAGATCAACAGCTCCTTGTTTATAGCAAGACAGTGGATCTAAAGTGTAGCCAGACCTTGTTAAGTACTGGAGGGGGCAAGGATGGTCAACACAGGGACCTGGACATTTTAAAAGGCACAGAGAGCAAGACATTTCAGGGCCAGCAGAGATCCAACTTGGGAAAGAAAAAAGGCTTACTGGGCCTGAGGAGAACTTTGTCAGCTCAAGGACTGGCTCAAGAGAGCCACAGAGGGGAGAGCCTCTGTAGGGAACTGGTCCCCAGGGTCTCCCATCAGCTGTCACCTCCAGGAAGACCAGAGGAGTCAGGGTCCTCCTCTGTAACCCAAGAGGGGTCAACCTCCAGCATTCCTGGGTGCTTCAGTTGATCCAGAAATGCAGCAGGGAAACTCTTTGCCTTGGGGTTAGTCATATTTCCATAATAGCTCAGTAGAACTTGAGAAGAATTCCTTGATTTCTGCTGATCCCAGTGGAAGGGTGTCCTAACACTGAAGCCAGGCTTCAAGTTCCAGGAGAGGTGATGTTGGTGGGCTGCAGAAAGAGAGGGCTACTGAGTCAGTTCATGCTGGAAGAGGAAAGTGGATGCACAGAAATATTCTAAAACCCAAAGCAGGGACCTAGGAGCAGACGTTTTGGAATCTCACTTGAGATGCTTTGACTGGAGAAGGGGATCAGGACGTCCCACTGGTGGGTTCAGACAGCTGCTCTGACCTGGGCAGCAAATGAGGTCATGAGGACAGGGAATCAGGACAGGGTAGAAATGCCAAACCCAGGCTTCTCACCCGACCCTGGGAGTCCTGCTGGCCCAGAATTGGGCAGGAAGGATGTCACCTCTGTGCACACGTGCTCCCTCCTCCTAGAAACCAGTTTGTCCCCAGAGCAAACAGGCTCTCAGTGAAGGAGGACAGAGGTGGTCCCCACCCTCGGGGGAAGGGAGGTTGCTGGGCTTTTATAACTTCTACAACATTCCAACACTTTGACCCTTCCTACCTAGTTGGATCTCATGGAAGCTGGGATCCCATAGAAACATCCCCAGCTTGGAGTCTGCAGTTTCCCCATTTCCACTGACATCATGTGAAGTCTATCTGTCAGTCCTTCCTAACACTTAGGTTGTCTGACAATTCCAGTGACCTTCTGAACCCCTCACCTGAGGGAATCTACCAGTTATTCACTGGGTGGAAGTGGGCAGGTTCCTCTCCCAAGGCCATCCCCGAATCCACCAACCTAACAATTGGGAAAAAAGCAGAGAACTTTACATTTTCTGTGAAGGTTATTTGAGGTAGTGTTAAAAAAAATGTACTGGCACCATTGCTCGCCCACTTTGTGTTCAATAAACAGAGATGTTGATGATTATCATTGTTACTAATCTCACTCTATTGCAGCTTATTAATAAAGGTGTTTGGTGGCCTGGGAGTTAAAATGTCTATTGAGTGCAATTCAGTTTAACCCAATTTTACGCAAAAGCCCTACAAGGGTTAGAAATGTGGTGAAAGGAATCTTCCAGAAAGATATCAAGATGGAGAACACTCTTCAAAGAATCCTAGTCTTGGTGACCAGTGGTATATAAAAATCGTTTGGGCATCACATTGAATAGAGCGGGGAGAGATAAGCGTAATAAATCCTGGAGATAGAGGGAGGGTCTTACTTTCTTAGGGTCTTGAACTTCAAAAAATCTCCATGTGATCCAGTCCAGGGTGGGGGACATCCCGGAACATGGCAGACCATTAAACATCAAATATAACTTCTGAATTTTGTGTGGGAAAAGTGTTGGTATTTGTGAACAGTGCTTAATATGAAGGGGAAACAGAATTCTATTTCTGTGCCTAACAGTGTCACCTCGATCAATATCTGTACTGAATTTACCTAAGTTTGAGAAAACAGTAATTATCAAAATACACTTGGAAAGGGGCCAATGGGATTTTGGTTCCACATCCAAGGCCCCTGGTAAACGGCTGGTGTTATTTGCCTTCTGAGAAGCATCCTCTGTGGGAAAAACCTGGAAGATAACTTCTGGTAGCAGCTGCCATGAGAAGGATAGGGTTATGTGTGACTGATCCATGTTTATTTCTCCCCCTGGTCCAGGTTCCCAAAGAGCCCACAGCACCTCCATTAGTGGTTCTCAGACTTGAGAATGTCTCACTTCCCAGGGTTGGTCACCTCTCCCTCTGCTCACATTCTCAGGTTTAGTCTTTCAAATGATTTTGCTCCTCTGATACTATCTTTCTGGGAGGAAACACCCTCAAAGGTGACACTGTCTCCTCTTAGCCCAACCCTTTAGTTTCTAAACTCCACCCAGAGAAAAATCTTTTAATCTCCCTCCTGGGAAACAATATAATCATATTTGAGAAACAATATACCCATATTTTACACCCATATACCCATATTTGAGTCATTCACAGGGTCCCTTTAGGAATGCCCAGCTCCATGCTGCGTTACCCCACTCTCATTTCTCACTGTGATTTTTTTGTTTGTTTGTTTGTTTGGCTGCATTGGGTCTTATTTGTGGCAGGCGGAATCTTTTATTGTGGTGCATGGGCTCCAGAGCACACAGGCTTAGTAGTTGTGGCACACAGGCTCTCTAGTTTTAGCTTGCAGGCTCCAGAGTGCGTGGGCTCTATAGTTGTGGTACATGGGCTCAGTAGTTGTGGCACGTGGGTGTAGTTGCCCTGCAGCATGTGGGATCTTAGTTCCCCAACCAGGGATTGAACCCGCGTCCCCTGCATTGGAAGGCAGATTTTTAACCACTGTACCACCAGGGAAGTCACTCTCTCTGTGATTTTGAACTGCTCTTCATCAGAGAAGCCATGGCTTAAGCCTGGAGAACCAACCACATCCCCAAAAGCACTGCCCTTGCTCCCTGAATAGGCTCGCGATCTGCTATTATTAACCCGCGTCCCTGCATTGGAAGG
Source organism: Lipotes vexillifer (assembly GCF_000442215.2). Taxonomy (NCBI): domain Eukaryota; kingdom Metazoa; phylum Chordata; class Mammalia; order Artiodactyla; family Lipotidae; genus Lipotes; species Lipotes vexillifer. The sequence continues at coordinate 2,478,001 of NW_006790015.1, forward strand.
CAGATTTTTAACCACTGTACCACCAGGGAAGTCACTCTCTCTGTGATTTTGAACTGCTCTTCATCAGAGAAGCCATGGCTTAAGCCTGGAGAACCAACCACATCCCCAAAAGCACTGCCCTTGCTCCCTGAATAGGCTCGCGATCTGCTATTATTCCAACATAACACTTGAGTGACAACTTGATACACGGAGAAGTTTATTTTGTTTTCTTTGGGATAGCACCACTGTCCCTGTGAAGATGTTTTATTTCTAGAACGTTTTGATAATATTGATATGGCCAAAGGTCCCCCAACAATGATGCTTTCAGGTTTTGTTTTTTCTGTCCAATGTCAGGAACAGATGAACCCCTTCCCTGATCACACCCAGGGCTACAACTGTTTGTATTAGTAAAACTCAATCAATGTTTGTGGAGTGAATCCAGGAATGTGTTTTGACTTCCCCTCCAACCTAAGTATTTCTCTTTCCTGAAATGAAAATCTGATTCAATCAATCTGGAGAAAGATAAATAAGTATCAGGATGAACCTGCTGGATATTCTGGTATCTAATCAGGTATCACTTTCCAATTGGAAGTTAGTTGTTGGAAGAGGGAAGAAATGATTAGAAAGGTCTATAAAAGCCTCAGGCACCAAAGAAGAGATGTACAGTCACTGCCTGGGTTCTACAAAGTGTCTGAGGTCGGAGAACCCTGCCAACCACCTCAGAGCTGGTGAGTTACCAACCTCAGCTAAGGACGCCCTCATCTGACCTGTGGTCAGTGGGTCCTGAGTGGTGGCTTACAGCTCAGGATGGCAGAAAGAGTCATCCTTTTCCTTTCTTTTCAGATGAACAGGTTTAATTAAGGCTTTGGTTTTGCCTCTAAGTGTAGTTTTACCTTATTCCCAAACTTTTTGTGTGTCCTTTCGTTTATATCATTTTTAAATGTCTTAAGAAGCAGGTTTTCTTTTTAATGGAAAACTGTTTGGAATTTTATTCCTTGACATTTTAAGTAGTTAGTTTCTGCACTTAGATTATAGCTCAAACACTTTGTAGTTTTGTGATTTTACTAGTTAGGATTGCTAAATAAAAACTTACAAACATTCTATCTGCTATTTGTACAGAGTGGCGTCTTTGTACTTAATGTGAAGGATTTCCTCCACTGAACTCCTTCCAAAGTAGTAATTCTAATATATGTAAAGTAAGAATGCATAGAAATGTACATCTCATCGAGGACCTTCAAGATGGAGGAGGAGTAAGACATGGAGATCACCTTCCTCTCCACAAATACATCAAAAATACATCTACATGTGGAACAACTCCTACAGAACACCTACTGAACGCTGGCAGAAGACCTCAGACTTTCCAAAAGACGCCAGGGGGCAACCTACATGCAGAGGCGGGACCAGACCCAAAGCTGAACCCCAGGAGCTGTGCGAACACAGAAGAGAAAGGGAAATTTCTCCATGCAGCCACAGGAGTAGCAGATTAAATCCCCACAATCAACTTGAGGTAACCTACATCTGTGGAATACCAGGATAGACAATGAATCTTACCAAAATTGAGGCAGTGGACTTTGGGAAAAACTGTAGACTTGGGGTTTGCTGTATGTGACTGACTAGTTTCTGATTTTTATGCTTGTTATCATTGGTGGATTTGTTTATTGATTTGGTTGCTCTCTTCTTTCTTTATTACGTTTTTTTAAAATTTTTTTTATTTTAATAACTTTTTAATTTTATTTATTTATTCTTTTTTTTCCTCCCTTTTCTTCTGAGCTGTGTGGCTCAAAGGGTCTTGGTCCTCTGGCCAGGGTGTCAGGCCTGAGCCTCTGAGGTGGCAGGGCTGAGTTCAGGACAGTGTACCACCAGAGACCTCCTGGCCACATGTAATATTAATTGGCGAGAGCTCTCCCAGAGATCTCCATCTCAACACTAAGACTCAGTTCCGCTCAATGACCAGCAAGCTCCAGTGCTGGACACCCAATACCAAACAACTAGCAAGACAGGAACACGACCCCACCCATTAGCAGAAAGGCTGCCTAAAATCATAATAAGGGCATAGACACCCCAAAACACACCAGCAGACACAGTCCGGCCCACCAGAAAGACAAGATCCAGCCTCATCCACCAGAACACAAGCAGCAGTCCCCTCCACCAGGAAGCCTGCACAACCCACTGAACCAACCTTACCCACTAGGGGCAGACACCAAAAAAAATGGGAACTACGAACCTGCAGCCTGCAAAAAGGAGACCCCAAACACAGTAAGGTAAACAAAATGAGAAGACAGAGAAATACGCAGCAGATGAAGGAGCAAAGTAAAAACACACCAGACCAAACAAATGAAGAGGAAATAGGCAGTCTACCTGAAAAAGAATTCAGAGTAATGACAGAAAGGATGATCCAAAATCTTGGAAATAGAATGGAGAAAATACAAGAAACGTTTAACAAGGACCTAGAAGAAATAAAGAGCAAACAAACAATGATGAACAATGCAATAAATGAAATTTAAAATTCTCTAGAAGGAATCAATAGCAGAATAACTGAGGCAGAAGAATGGATAAGTGACCTGGAAGATAAAATAGTGGAAATAACTATTTCAGAGCAGAATAAGGAAAAAAGAATGAAAAGAACTGAGGACAGTCTCAGGGGCCTCTGGGACAACATTAAACGCACCAACATTCGAATTATAAGGGTTCCAGAAGAAGAAGAGAAAAAGAAAGGGACTGAGAAAATATTTGAAGAAATTATAGTTGAAAACTTCCCTAATATGGGAGAGGAAGCAGATAATCAAGTCCAGGAAGAACAGAGAGTCCCATACAGGATAAATCCAAGGAGAAATACACCAAGACACATATTAATCAAACTATCAAAGATTAAATACAAAAAAAATTTTTTAAAGCAGCAAGGGAAAAGCAACAAATAAAATACAAGGGAATCTCCATGAGGTTAACAGTTCATCTTTCAGCAAAAACTCTGCAAACCAGAAGGGTGTGTCAGGACATATTTAAAGTGATGACAGAGAAAAACCTACAACCAAGATAAGTCTACCCAGGAAGGATCTCATTCAGATTCGATGGAGAATTCAGCACCACCAAACCAGCCTTACAACAAATGCTAAAGGAACTTCTCTAGGCAGGAAACACAAGAGAAGGACAAGACCTACAATAACAAATGCAAAACAATTAAGAAAATGGTAATAGGAACACACATATCGATAATTACCTTAAATGTAAATGGATTAAATGCTCCAACCAAAAGACATACACTGGCTGGATGGATACAAACACAAGACTCATATATATGCTGTCTACAAGAGACACACTTCAGACCTAGGGACACACACAGATGGAAAGTGGGGGGATGGAAAAAGATATTCCATGCAAATGGAAATCAAAAGAAAGCTGGAGTAGCAATTCTCATATTAGACAAAATGGACTTTAAAATAAAGACTATTACACGAGACAAAGAAGGACATTACATAATGATCAAGGGATCAATCCAAGAAGAATATATAACAATTGTAAATATTTATGCACCCAACATAGGAGCACCTCAATACATAAGGCAAATGCTAACAGCCATAAAAGGGGGAAGTAACAGTAACACAATAATACTAGGGGACTTCAACACCCCACTCTCACCAATGGACAGATCACACAAAATGAAAATAAATAAGGAAACACAAGCTTTAAATGACACATTAAACAAGATGGACTTAATTGATATTTATAGGACATTCCATCCAAAACCAACAGAATACACTTTCTTCTCAAGTGCTCATGGAATATTCTTCAGGATAGATCATATCTTGGGTCACAAATCAAGCCTTGGTAAATTTAAGAAAATTGAAATCGTATCAAGTACCTTTTCAGACCACAAGGCTATGAGACTAGATATGAATTACAGGAAAAAAAACTGTAAAAAATACAAACACATGGAGGCTAAACAATACACTACTAAATAACCAAGAGATCACTGAAGAAATCAAACAGGAAATCAAAAAATACCTAGAAAAAAAAGACAATGAACACAGGATGGCCCAAAACCTATGGATGCAGCAAAAGCAGTTCTAAGAGGGAAGTTTATAGCAATAAATCCTACCTCAAGAAGCAAGAAAAATCTCAAATAAACAATCTAACCTTACACCTAAAGCAATTAGAGAAAGAAGAACAAAAATAACCTAAAGTTAGCAGAAGCAAAGAAATCATAAAAATCAGATCAGAAATAAATGAAAAAGAAAGGAAGGACAGAACAGCAAAGATCAATAAAACTAAAATCTGGTTCTTTGAGAAGATAAACAAAATTGATAAACCATTAGCCAGATTCCTCAAAAAAAAAAAAAGGGGGAAAAGACTCAAATAAAAAGAATTAGAAATGAAAAAGAAGTAACAACTGACACTGCAGAAATACAAAGGATCATGGGAGATTACTGCAAGTAACTATATGCCAATAAAATGGACAACCTGGAAGAAATGGACACATTCTTAGAAAAGTACAACTTTCCGAGACTGAACCAGGAAGAAATAGAAAATACACACAGACCAATCACAAGCACTGAAATTGAGACTGCAATTAAAAATCTTCCAACAAACAAAAGCCCAGGACCAGATGGTTTCACAGGCAAATTCTATCAAACATTTAGAGAAGACCTAACACCTGTCCTTCTCAAACTATTCCAAAATATAGCAGAGGGAGCAACACTCCCAAACTCATTCTACTAGTCCACCATCACTCTGATACCAAAACCAGACAAAGATATCATAAAAAAAGAAAACTACAGGCCAATATCCCTGATGAACATAGATGCAAAAATCCTCAACAAAATACTAGAAAACAGAAACCAACAGCACATTAAAAGGATCATACACCATGATCAAGTGGGGTTTATCCCAGGAATGCAAGGATTCTTCAATATATGCATACCAATCAATGTGATACACCATATTAACAAACTGAAGGATAAAAACCATATGATAATCTCAATAGATGCAGAAAAAGCTTCTGACAAAATTCAACACCCATTTATGATAAAAACCCTCAGAAAGTAGGCACAGAGGGAAACTTACCTCAACATAATAAAGGCCATATATGATAAACCCACAGCCAACATGGTTCTCAATGGTGAAAAACTGAAACCATTTCCACTAAGATCAGGAACAAGACGAGGTTGCCCACTCTCACCACTATTATGCAACATAGTTTTGGAAGTTTTAGCCACAGCAATCAGAGAAGAAAAATAAAGAAAAGGAATTGAAATAGGAAAAGAAGAATTGAAACTGTCACTGTTTGCAAATGACGTGATACTATACGAAGAGAATCCTAAAGATGTTAGCAGACAACTGCTAGAGCTAATCAATGAATTTGGTAAAGTAGCAGGATACAAAATTAATGCACAGAAATCTCTTGAATTCCTATACACTAATGATGAAAAATCTGAAAGAGAAATTAAGGAAACACTCCCATTTACCATTGCAACAAAAAGAATAAAATACCTAGGAATAAACCTACCTAAGGCAACAAAAGACCTGTATGCAGAAAACTATAAGACACTGATGAAAGAAATTAAATATGATACAAACAGATGGAGAGATATACCATGTTCTTGGATTGGAAGAATCAACATTGTGAAAATGACTATACTACCCAAAGCAATCTACAGATTCAATGCCATTCTTATCAAATGACCAATGGCATTTTTCACAGAAGTAGAAGAAAAAATTGCACAATTTGTATGGAAACACAAAAGACTCCTCATAGCCGAAGCAATCTTGTGAAAGAAAAATGGAGCTGGATGAATCAGGCTCCCTGACTTCAGACTATACTACAAAGCTACAGTAATACATACAGTATGGTACTGGCACAAAAACAGAAATATAGATCAATGGAACAGGATAGAAAGCCCAGAGATAAACCCACACACATATGGTCACCTTATTTTGATAAAGGAGGCAAGAGCATACAATGGAGAAAAGACAGCCTCTTCAATACATGGTGCTGGGAAAACTGGACAGCTACATGTAAAAGAATGAAATTAGAACACTTCCTAACACCATACACAAAAGTGGACTCAGAATGGATTAAAGACCTAAATATAAGGCCAGACACTACAAAACTCTTAGAGGAAAACATAGGCAGAACACTCTATGACATAAATTGCACCAAGATCCTTTTTGACCCACCTCCTAGAGAAATGGAAATAAAAACAAAAATAAACAAATAAAGCCTAATGAAACTTAAACGCTTTGGCACAGCTGAGGAAACTATAAACAATATAAAAAGACAACCCTTAGAATGGGAGAAAATATTTGCAAATGAAGCAACAAAGGATTAATATCCAAAATTCACAAGCAGCTCGTGCAGCTCAATATCAAAAAAACAAATAACCCAATACAAAAATGGGCAGAAGACTTAAATAGACATTTCTCCAAAGAAGATATGCAGAATGCTAACAAACACATGAAAGGATGCTCAGCATCACTAATCATCAGAGAAATGCAAATCAAAACTACAATGAGGTATCATCTTACACTAGTCAGAATGGCCATCATCAAAGAATCTACAAACAATAAATGCTGGAGATGTTGAGGAGATAAGGGAACTCTCTTGCACTGTTGGTGGGAATGTAAACTGATACAGCCACTATGGAGAACAGTATGGAGGTTCCTTAAAAATCTAAAAATAGAACTGCCATACGACCCAGCAATTCCACTACTGGGCATGTACCCTGAGAAAACCATAATTCAAAAAGAGTCATGTACCACAATGTTCACTGAAGCTCTGTTTACAATAGCCAGGACATGGAAGCAACCTAAGTGTCCATTGACAGATGCATGGATAAAGAAGATGTGGCACATATATACAATGGAATATTACTCAGCCATAAAACGAAACGAAATTGAGTTATTTGCAGTGAGGTGGATGGACCTAGAGTCTGTCATACAGAGTGAAGTAAGTCAGAAAGAGAAAAACAAATACTGTATGCTAACACACATATATGGAATCTAAAAAAAAAATAAAAGTTCATGAAGAACCTAGGGGCAGGATGGGAATAAAGATGCAGACCTACTACAGAATGGACTTGAGGACATGGGGAGGGGGAAGGGTAACCTGTGATAAAGTGAGAGAGTGGCATGGACATATATACACTACCAAATGTAAAACCAATAGCTAGTGGGAAGCAGCCACATAGCAGAGGGAGATCAGCTCGGTGCTTTTTGACCACCTAGAGCGTTGGGATAGGGAGGGTGGGAGGGAGATGCAAGAGGGAGAAGATATGGGGATATATGCATATGTATAGCTGATATACTTTGTTATAAAACAGAAACTAACACACCACTCTAAAGCAATTATACTCCAAAAAGATGTTAAAAATAAAATAAGAAATGTACATCTCAAATCTTTCCACCTCAGACTCCCACATTTTAATAATTCTCTTTGTTACATGACTTTTACAATTTCTCATTTACCATTTTTAAAGTGAATAGAAATAGTCTTTTCATGCCAATTTGTGCTGACGATCCCAACTTTCTGGGAGGAAACACCCTCAAAGATGACACTGTTTCCTTTTAGTCACTCCCTTTAATATCTAAACTCAACCCAGAGAAAAGTCTTTAAATCTGCCTCCTCCCCAAGAGAGAGAAAAAAAAAAAACACCTATATTTTAGACTATTTGTGTTATTCACACTGTCCCTCTAGGAATGCCCGGCTCCACTCTGCCCAACCCCCACCCTTACTTCTCATTGTGATTTTGGCCTTACCTCCTTCAGAGAAGTCTGGACTAAAGGCTGGAAAACCAATCAAATTCCCCAAAGGAGTTCCCTTGCTTCCTGAATAGGCTCCTGATCTCCCATGTTTCAGACAGAACACCCAAGTGACACTTGATAGAGGGACACATTTATTTTGTTTCCTTTGGGAACAACACCACTGTCTTCATGAAGCAGTTTTAATTCCAGGACATTTTGATACTTTTTTTATGGCTAAAGATCCCCAAACAATGATGCTTTAAGGTTTTGTTTTTCTTATCCACTATCACAAATGGATAACCCTTCTCCTGTCTCACACCCACCGTAGGTATAGATGTTGACACACGAACATATTTTACATCAGTCACTATAATTATTGTTATCCCAACAGGGGTAAAAGTGTTTAGTTGACTAGCAACACTTCACGGGGACAATAGTAAATGTTCCCCAGCCATGATGTGGGCCCTAGGTTTCCTCTTCCTTTTCACAGTTGGTGGGTTAACAGGTATCATCCTAGCTAACTCATCATTAAATATTGTTCTTCATGATACCAACTACATGGTTGCATTTTCACTATGTACTCTCGATAGGAGCTGTCTTCGCTATCACAGGAGGGTCTGTGCACGGATTCCCACTATTTTCAGGATATACACTCAACTCAACATAAGTAAAAATTCACTTTGTAAAATCATATTTGTAGGCGTCAACATGACTTTCTTCCCCCAACGTTTCTTAGGTCTATCTGGCATATACCTCGACAATACTCCAGCTACCCAGATGCCTATACAACATGAAACACTATTTCATCAATAGGCTCATAACAGCTGTCATGTTAATAATTTTCATTATCTGAGAGGCATTCACATCCAAATGAGAAGTCCTAACAGTAGAACTTACTACTACAAATTTAGAGTGGTTAAATGGCTGTCCTCCACTATATCACACATTTGAAGAACCGACTTAACGTCAATCTAAAATAATCAAGAAAGGAAGGAATTGAACCCTCTTATACTGGTTTCAAAACAGCACCATAACCATTACCTCTTTCTCTATAAACGAGGTATTAGTAAAAATTTATGTAATTTTGTCAGAGTTAAGTCACAGGTGGAAATCCTCTATATCTCTATGGCATATCCTTTCCAACTAGGATTTCAAGATGCAGCATCGCCCATCATGGAAGAATTACTACACTTTCACAACCACACGCTAATAATTGTCTTTTTAATTAGTTCTCTGGTTCTTTATATTATTTCACTAGTGCTGACAACTAAGCTAACACATACCAGCACAATAGACGCACAAGAAATAGAAACCATGTGAACGGTTTTACCAGCCATTATTTTGATTTTAATTGCCCTGCCATCATTACGAATCCTCTGCATGATGGATGAGATTAATAACCCATCACTTACTTTAAAAACTATAGGTTACCAGTGGTATTGAAGTTATGAGTACACTGACTATGAAGATTTAAGTTTCGACTCCTATATAATCCCAACATCAGACTTAAAACCAGGGGAATTACGACTGCTACAAGTAGACAGTTGAGTAGTGTTACCCATAGAGATAACGATCCGAATTCTAATTTCCTCCGAAGATGTATTGCACTCATGAGCTGTACCGTCCTTAGGCCTAAAAACAGACGCAATCCCAGGATGCCTAAATCAAACAACCCTAATATCAACATGACCAGGTTTGTATTACGGACAGTGTTCAGAGATTTGTGGGTCAAACCACAGTTTCATGACTATCATCCTCGAACTAGTACTGCTAAAATACTTGGAACGATGATCCACATCAATATTATAAGCTCATTAAGAAGCTAGGGAGCGTTAACCTTTTAAATTAAAGACTGAGAGCTAAGATGTGGCATACCATTAAGAGCTCCTTAATGGTATGCCACAGTTAGATACATCAACATGATTCACTACCATTTTATCTGTGTTTCTAGCATTGTTTATTATATTTCAACTAAAAATCTCAAAATACACTCATTACTCTAACCCAGAATCAACACACACCAAAGTACAAAAACAGTCCACCCCTTGAGAAACAAAACGAACGAAAATCTATTTGCCTCTTTCATTGCGCCAAAAATAATTGGCCTCCCTGTAGTCATTTTAATTATTATATTTCCAAGTATTTTATTTCCAACATCAAATCGACTAATTTATAATCGCATATTCTCTCTTCAACAACGACCAGTCCAACTCACATCCAAACAAATAATAAGCACCCACAATCACAAGGGGCAGGCTTGATCATTAATACTAATGTCACTCATTCTATTTATTGGGTCAACTAACCTTCTAGGGCTGCTGCCCCACTCACTCACACCCACCACAATGAATTTAGGAGTGGCAGTTCCCATCATTACAGGTTTCCATAACAAAACAAAAGCATCATTGGCTCACTTCCTACCATAAGGAACACC
>NW_006790015.1:2488354-2504626 GCF_000442215.2 Lipotes vexillifer
TTTTCTTTCTAGCACTGAGTCCAATTAAGTTGGCGCCTCATCCCTATACTAGCAATTATCGAGACTATCAGCCTATTTATCCAAACAGTAGCATTAGCCATGCGATTGACAGCCAATATTACAGCAGGGCACTTGTTGATCCATCTAATTGGAGGGACAACTGTAGCACTAATAAGCATCAGTACTGCTACAGCTTTTATTACATTCGTCATTCTTATCCTACTTACTGTCCTCGAATTTGCCATTGCTATAATTCAAGCCTATGTATTTACTCTCCTAGTAAGCCTTTACCTACATGATAATACATAATGACCCACCAGACCCATGCATACCATATAGTAAACCCCAGTCCTTGACCTCTCACAGAGCCCTTTCAGCCCTCTTAATAACATTGGGCCTAATCATGTGATTCCACTTCAACTCGATAATATTACTAATATTTGGCCTACTAACTAACACTCTAACAATATATCAGTGATGATGAGATGTCATTCGAGAAAGCACTTTCCAAGGCCATTACATACCAATCGTTCAAAAAGGACTTCAATATGGGATAATCCAACTTATTATCTCAGAAATCCTCTTTTTTATCGGCTTATTTTGAGCCATCTACCACTCAAGCCTCGCCCCTATACTTGAATTAGGCGGGTGCTGGCCGCCAACAGGCTTCGCCCTCTAAATCCACTAGAAGTACCGCTCCTCAACACTTCTGTGCTACGAGCTTCTGGCGAGTCTACTACTCGAGCCCACCACAGCCTTATGGAGGGGAACCGCAAGCATATACTCCAAGCCCTTTTTTTTTTTTTTTTTTTTTTCTTGCGTTATGCGGGCCTCTCACTGTTGTGGCCTCTCCCATTTGCGGAGCACAGGCTCCGGACGCGCAGGCTCAGTGGCCATGGCTCACGGGCCCAGCCGCTCCGCGGCATGTGGGATCTTCCCGAAACGGGGCACGAACCCGCGTCTCCTGCATCGGCAGGCGGACTCTCAAGCACTGCGCCACCAGGGAAGCCCTACTCCAAGCCCTTTTTATTGCAATCACCCTAGGTGTATATTTTACACTCCTACAAGCCTCAGAGTACTATGAAGCATCCTTTACAATTTCAGACAGGGTATACGGATCAACTTTCTTCATAGCCACAGGATTCCATGGACTGCACGTAATAATTGGGTCCACCTTCCTCATTATCTGTTTCCTATGCCAATTAAAATATCACTTCACATCCAACCATCACTGTGGCTTTGAAGCTGCTGCTTGATACTGGCATTTTGTAGATGTTTTATGACTATTCCTTTACGTATCTATCCATTGATGAGGCTCATAATTCTTTTAGTATTAATTAGTACAACTGACTTCCAATCAGTTAGCTTTGGTGTAGCCCGAAAAAGAATAATAAACTTAATACTGGCCCTATTGACAAACACAGCACTAGCCTCATTGCTCATACTCATCGCTTTCTGACTCCCCCAGTTGAATATTTATACAGAAAAAACAAGTCCTTATGAATGTGGATTTGACCCCATAGGATCAGCCTGCTTGCCTTTTTCTATAAAATTCTTCCTAGTAGCAATCACATTTCTTCTCTTTGACCTAGAAATTGCCCTCCTACTGCCCCTCCCCTGAGCAACTCAGACAAATAATCTAAAAACAATACTCACCATAGCCGTGCTCCTAATCTCATTATTGGCAATTAGCCTGGCCTATGAATGAACTCAAAAGGGACTAGAATGAACTGAATACGGTATTTAGTTTAAAATGAAACAAATGATTTCGACTCATTAGATTATGACTAAATTCATAATTACCAAGTGCCTTTAGTATATATAAATATTATTATAGCTTTCATAGTATCTCTTATAGGACTGCTAATATATCAGTCCCACTTAATATCCTCATTATTATGTCTAGAAGACATAATATTATCGTTATTCATCATGGCAACCCTAATGATCCTAAATTCACACTTCACCTTAGCCAGCATAATACCAATCATCCTGTTAAATGTTCGCAGCCTGTGAGGCCACATTCGGATTATCCTTACTAGTAATAGTATCAAACACATACAGCACTGATTACATACAAAACCTTAACCTCCTCCAATGCTAAAATTTATTGTCCCTATGATTATATTAATACCCCTGACTTGATTATCAAAAAATAAGATAATTTGAATTAATGCTACAGCCCATAGCCTACTAAATTAACCTCACAAGCCAGCTTCTCCTTAATCAGTTTAATGATAACAGCCTTAATTTCTCATTAATGTTCTTTTCCGACTCATCTACACTGCTTTTGATCTTAACAATATGATTCATACCACTAATATTAATAGCCAGCCAATCTCTCCTGCTCAAAGAGTCACTGACCTGAAAAAACTATGCATCACTATAGTAATCATATTACAAACATTTTTAGTCATAACACTTACCGCCACAGAACTAATTTTATTTTACATTATATTTGAGGCTACACTAGTTCCTACACTCATTATCATCACTCGATGGGGTAACCAGACAGAACGCCTTAATGCAGGACTCTACCTTTTACTCTACACACGAGTCGTGTCACTCCCACTTCTAGTAGCATTAGTATATATCCAAATCCCTACGGGATCTCCAAATTTCTTAGTACTCCAATATTGAACTCAAGCATTACCCAATTCCTGATCTAATGTCTTCATATAACTAGCCTGCATAATAGCTTTTATGGCCTCCACCTCTGACTACCCAAAACACATGTAGAAGTCCCCATCGCAGGCTCTATAGTCCTTGCAGCCGTATTACTAAAACTTGGGGGCTACGGCATATTCCGAATTACAGCAATACTTAACCCACTGACAGAATTCATAGCATACCCCTTTCTTATGCTTTCGCTATGAGGAATAATCATAACCAGTTCAATCTGTCTGCACCAAACAGACCTAAAATCACTTACCGCATATTCTTCCATCAGCCATATAGCACTTGTCATTGCAGCTATTCTTATCCAGATGCCTTGAAATTATATAGGAGCCACCACTTTAATAATCTCCCATGGCCTCACATCATCTCTACTATTCTGCCTAACAAACTCAAATTACAAGTGAATCTATTAGCTGAACAATAATCTTAGCCCAAGGCCTACAAACCTTCCTCCCACTAATAGCCACTTGATGACTGCTAGCAAGCCTAACAAACTTAGCTTTACCCCCAACTATTAATCTGGTCGGAGAGTTGTTTGTAGTTATATCATCTCTCTTATGATCAAAATTTACCATTATCTTAATAGGAGCTGACATTGTAATTACAGCCTTATACTCTCTATATATATTAATTACAGCACAATGCAGTAAATACACACACCATATTAACATTACACCTTCTTTCACACGAGAAAATACCCTTATAGCCCTTCGTATTTTACCCCTCCTACTCTTGTCACTAAACCCCAAAACCATCCTAGGCCCTCTGTATTGTAAATATAGTTAAAAAAAACCCACGGGATTGTGATTCTAGTAACAGAAGACTGAAACTTCTTATTTACTGAGATAGTATGCAAAAAGTTCTAATTCATGCTCCCATGCCTAACAGTATGGCTTTTTCAAGCTTTTAAAGGATAGTAGTTATCTGTTGGTCTTAGGAATCAAAAAATTGGTGCAACTCCAAGTAAAAGTAATAAACCTATTTTCCTCTTTCACTCTGGTCACACTGCTTATACTAACAATCCCAATTATAATAACTAATACAAAGTGACAAATATTCATCATATGTAAAAAAATACTGTCTCATATGCTTTCATTACCAGCCTAATTCTAACAATAATATTTGCCCACACAGGCCAAGAAATAATTATTTCAAACTGACATTCAAACCCTTAAATTAACGCTTAGCTTCAAAATAGGTTACTTCTCAATAATATTCATACCACTAGTGTTATTTGTCACGTGTCACATGTCAATTATGAAGTTCTCAATATAATACACACACTCCGGTCCCTACATTAACCGGTTCTTCAAATATCTCCTCCTCTTCCTCATCACCATGCTAATTCTTGTTACTGCCAACAACCTCTTTCAACTATTTATTGGGTGAGAGGGAGTCGGAATTATATCTTTCCTGCTCATTGGGTGGTGATACGGGAGAGCAGACGCAAACCACGGCCGCTCTCCAGGCAATCCTATATAACCGCATCGGGGATACTGAACTTATTGTACCAATAGCATGATTACTGTTTAACTTAAACGCATGAGACCTGCAACAAATTTTTATACTCAACTTAAATCACTCAAATCTCCCCCTTGTAGGACTCGTACTAGCTGCTGCTGGAAAATCAGCCCAATCTGTACTTTACCCCTGAATCCCATCAGCAATAGAAGGCCCTACTCCTGTCTCAGCCTTACTCCACTCAAGCACAATAGTTGTAGCAGGAATCTTCTTGCTTATTTTATTTTACCCTTTAACAGAAAACAACAAACTTATTCAAGCAATAGCACTACGCTTAGGAGCCCTTACCACCCTATTCACAGCAATAGGTACCCTCACCTAAAACAACATTAAAAAAATTGTCGCTTTCTCCACTTTAAGCCAATTAGGCCTAATAATGGTAACAATTGGCATCAACCAACCCTATCTAGCATTCTTACACAACTGCACACATGCTTTTTTTTAAGGCCATGCTATTTATATGCTCCAGATCTATTATTCACAGCCTGAAGGATGAACAAAGTATTTGAAAAATAGGAGGCCTATTCAAAGCTGTACCTTTCACCACAACAGCCCTTGTTATTGGAAGTTTAGCACTGACAGGAATGCCTTTCCTCACCGGCTTCTATTCTAAAGACCTGACCGCTAACGCCTGAGCCCTGTTAATAACTCTAATTGCCACCTCCCTCAAAACTGCTAACACGCCTTATACCAATGCCTGAGCCCTGCTAATAATTCTAGTTGCCACTTCCCTCACAGCTGTCTATAGTGCTGCAGTATTTCTTTCCACTACTAGGACAACCTCGCTTCTCTCCCTTAACCTCAATAAATGAAAACAACCCACCCCTAATTAACTCCATCAAACGCCTATCAATTGGAAGTATTTTTGCCAGGTTTATTATCTCCAACAACATCCTCCCAACAACGGTCCCCTGTACCTAAAATTAACTGCCCTTACAGTGACCATCCTGGGCTTTGTACTAGCACTTGAAATTAATCTTAACACACAAAAGTTAAAATTTATTTACCCTTCAAATACCCTCAAATTCTCTAGTCTTTTAGGATATTTCCCCACTGTCATGCACTGTTTACCTCCCTACCTAAACCTATCAATAAGCCAAAAATCAGCATCCTCACTCTTAGACTTAATCTGACTAGAAAATATTTTACCAAAACCCACATGCCTTATTCAATTAAAGTTCTCCAAGCTAGCCTCAAGCCAAAAAGCCCTTATCAAACTATATTTCCTATCATTCCTTATTACCTTCATCCTTAGCTTTTATTTAATTACCACGAGTAATCTCCATCATAATCACAACACCAATAAACAGCGACCAGCCAGTAACAATTACCAACCAGGTACCATAACTATATAATGCTGCAATCCCCATAGCTTCCTCACTAAAAAAACCAGAATCACCAGTGTCATAAATAACCTAGTCTCCCAGCCCATTAAACTTAAACACAACTTCCACCTCTTCATCCTTTAAAACACACAGCACCATTAAAAACTCTATTAGCAATCCTGAAAGGAACGCCGCCCAAAACAGTCTTATTAGAAACCCAAACTACAGGATAATGCTCAGTAGCCATAGCCATCGTATAACAAAACACAACCAATATCCCTCCTAAATAAATCAAAAACACCATCAAGCCTAAAAATGAACCACCAAAATTCAACACCCAACCCCACCACTCACAATCAACCCAAAGCCCGCATAAATAGGTGAAGGTTTTGAAGAAAACCCACAAAACTAATCACAAAAAAAAACACAAAATAAATACAATATATGTCATCATCATCCCCACATGGATTCTAACCATGACTAATGACATGAAAAATCATCGTTGTCATTCAACTATAAGAACACCAATGACCAACATCTGAAAATCACACCCACTAATAAAAATCGTCAACAATGCATTTATTGACCTCCCAACCTCATAAAATGTCTCTTCATGATGAAATTTTGGTTCTCTATTAGGTATTTGTTTAATTCTACAATTCCTAACAGGCTTGTTTCTAGGAATACACTACACACCAGACACAGTAACCGTCTTCTCATCAGCAACACACATCTGCCAAGACGTTAACTATGGGTGAATCATTCAATACACACATGCAAACGGAGCTTCTATATTCTTCATCTGCCTTTACATTCACATAGGACGTGGCCTATATTATGGATCCTACACCTTTCTAGAAACATGAAACATTGGAATTGTTCTGCTGTTTACAGTTATAGCCACTGCATTCATAGGCTACGTGCTACCATGAGGACAAATATCATTTTGAGGGGCAACAGTCATTACCAACCATCTTTCAGCAATCCCATATATTGGCACTACCCTTGTCGAATGGATCTGAGGTGGCTTTTCCGTAGATAAATCAACCCTTACGTGATTTTTTGCCTTCCATTTTATTCTCCCTTTCATCATTACAGCACTAGCAGCTGTCCACCTATTTCTCCACAAAACAGGATCCAGCAAACCCACGGGAATCCCGTCCAACATAGACGAAATTCCATTCCACCCCTATTACACAAAGACATCTTAGGTGCCCTGTTACTAATTCTGGCCTCACTAATACTAGCCCTATGCTCACCCAACTTACTAGGAGACCCTGACAACTATACCCCAGCAAACCCGATCAACACAGGACCACACATTAAACCAGAGTAATATTTTCTATTCGTATGTGCAATTCTATGATCAATCCCTAACAAACTAGGAGGAGTCCTAGCCCTAGTACTTTCAATCCTAATTTTAGCCTTTATCCCAATACTCCACACATCCAAACAACGAAGTGTAACATTCCGACCCCTTAGCCAATGCTTATCTTGAGTGCTAGTAGCAGATCTACTAATGCTAACATGAACTGGAGGACAACCCGTAGAACAACCCCTTCATCATTATTGGACAACGAGCATCTATTTTATACTTTCTTCTAATCCTAGTACTAATGCCAGTAACTAGCATCACTGGAAACAATCTCCTAAAATGAAGGGTCTTTGTAGCATATCATATTACCCTGGTCTTGTAGACCAGAAAAGGAGAACAACACACCTCCCCGAGACTCCAGGAAGAAGCCCCAACCTTCGCCACCAGCACCCAAAGCTGGAATTCTACTTAAACTATTCCCTGAAATTTTATTATAGGACATTTACAGAGCTGTTAAGTACTCTGTCAGTATTAAAACAGCCCATCTTATCACAAACTATTATGTACATCATGCATAACTGTACTACCACATCAATAAGTACATATACCCCATATGTACATATTACATTATATGTATAATCGTACATTACATTATTTACCCCATGCTTATAAGCATGTACATCATATTATTAGTATTACATTATTAGTATTACAGATTATTAATCATACATAGCACATTATGTCAAATCACTTCCAGTCAACATGCATATCCTGTCCATTAGATCAGGAGCTTAATCACCATGCTCCTGAAGTGAAACCATCAACTTGTGAAACCATCAACTTTGTGAAACCATCAACTTTGTGAAACCATCAACTTGCTCTCTATTACTATCCATATTGGTAAAACCCAATCAGTATTTGTGGATTGAATCAAGGAACAAGCCTTTGACTCCAATACCCCTGGGCATATACCCTGAGAAAAGCATAATTCAAAAAGAGTCATGTACCATGATGTTCATTGCAGCTCTATTTACAATAGCCAGGTCATGGAAGCAGCCTAAGTGTCCATCAACAGATGAATGAATAAAGAAGATGTGGTACATATATGCAATGGAATATTACTCAGCCACGAAAAGGAACGAAACTGGGTCATTTGTAGAGATGTGGATGGAACTAGAGTCTGTCCTACAGAGTGAAGTAAGTCAGAAAGAGAAAAACAAATGCCATATGCTAACACATATATATGGAATCTAAAAGAAAAAAAAATGGTTCTGAAGAACCTAGGGGCAGGACAGGAATAAAGACGCAGACATAGAGAATGGGCTTGAGGACGTGGGGAGGGGGAAGTGTAAGCTGGGACGAAGTGAGAGAGTGGCATGGACATATATACACTACCAAATGTAAAATAGATAGCTAGTGGGAAGCAGCCGCATAGCATAGGAGGATCAGCTCGGTGCTTTGTGACCACTTAGAGGGGTGGGATAGGGAGGGTGGGAGGGAGACGCAGAGGGAGGTGATATGGGGATATATGTATATGTATAGCTGATTCATTTTGTTATAAAGCAGAAACTAACACACCACTGTAAAGCAATTATACTCCAATAAAGATGTTTTTTAAAAAAGAACATATATATTTAAATAACAATGAAAGCATTCTTTAAAATATGTCATTGAGTTGTTATAGTTGCACAGTGTAAAGGGGATGTGTGTACATATCATATTGTATATGAACATGTAGGCTATGGCTACTTAATAATCTGTCCAATAAAATGTGTGTTTGTATGTATGTAGAAAATAAAAATTGAAAAAAATAAAGTCTACGGTTTGATGAGTTTTGACAAATGTATACACTTGTGAAACCAGCACCACAATCAAGACACAGTATATTTCCATTACCCTCAAAAGTTCCTTTGTACCCTTTGCTGTCAGTCACCCCTACCCTGGCCCCCAGTAACAATTAATGTGGGGTTTTTTTGTCACCATAGATGCACATTTTAGAATGCCATATAAATGGAATCATACAGTATGTTGTCTTTTGTGTCTGGCTTCTTTGACTAAATGTAATACTTTTGAGAACAGCCTACATTGTGTGTGTATAAGTGATTTTTTTCTTTTTATTACAGTGTAGTATTCCATTGTATGGACATAACACACTTTATTCATCTCCTGGTGGACAATTAGGTTGTTTCTAGCTGTGAATGTTATAAAACAAGCTGCTGTGAGCATTTTGTACAGTTCTTTGTGTGGACATATCATTTCATTTCTTTTGGGTAACTGCCTAGGAATGGGATTCCTGGGTCAAACAATAAGCTTATGTTTACCTTTATAAGAAACTACATTTCCCTGATAACTAAAAGGTGTTGAGCACTTTTCATGTGTTTAATTGCCATTTGTATACCTTCTTTTGTGTTCAATTTTTTTGGCCAATTTTTTTCTTATTATTAAGTTGCAAGAAGTTTTAAACATACTCCAGATAAAAATCCTTGTTCAATATATGTACTGTGAATGTTGTCTCCCAGTCTATGCCTTGTCTTTTTATTTTATTAGTGGTGTCTTTAGAAGACCAAAAATGTTTAATTTTAATAGTCTAATTTATCAATATTCTCTTTCATCATTTGTGAGTTTGTGTCCTATTTGAAAAAATCTTTGTCCACTCCAAGCTTGCAAAGACTTTAAGTTTTTTCCTAGGTGTTTTATCGTTGTAACTTTTACATGTAGATCTGTGGTCTGTTACAAGTTAATTTTTATGTATGGCATGAGGTAAGTTTTAATATTTACTTTGTTCCCATGTGGATATCCAGTCATTCCAGCACCATTTATTGAAAAGACTTTTCTTTCCCCATCAAATTACCTTGGCACCTTATCAAAATTGACCATATGTGTGGGTCTACTTATGGACTCTCTATTCTAGTCCATTAATCCTCCTGCCAACACCATGCTGTCTCAATTACTGCAGCTTTGTATTAAGTCTTGAAATCAGGTAGAATGAATCTTCCAGAATATTCTTCCTTTACAAAATCGATTTGGCTAAACATGGTCATTTTCATTTCCATACAAATTTTAGAATAAGTCTGCTAATTTCTACCAAAAAATCTGGTGGAATTTTGATTAGGATTGCATTGAATCTATAGATTTAGGGGGAACTGACATCTTAACAATATTCAGTGTTTTAGTGCCTGAGTATGATGTATCTCTCCATTTATTTAGCTATTCTTTAATTTCCTTCAACAATGTTTAATTTTCAGTGTACAGGTCTTGAACATATTTTATTAAATTTACCCTTAAGTATTTCATATTTTGGATGCTATTGTAAATGGAATTTTTATTTCAATTTCCAGTTGTTTGTGGCTAGTTGCTAGCATAGAAACACAATTAATTTTTATCGATTGACCTTGTATCCTGTGACTTTGCTAAGTTCACTTAGTTCTAGTAGTTTTGGCATGGATTCTGGAAGCTCTTCTTTGTAGATATTCATATTGTTTGCAAATAGAGACTGTTACCTCTTCCTTCCCAATTTGTGTGGATTTTCTTTCTTTTTGTTGCCTTGTTGCAATGGGTAGAGCCACCAGAGAACTACGTTGAATAAAAGATGGTATGCATCTGTACCTTGTGCCTAAGGAGAAAGGATTCAGTCCTTCATAATTAAGTAAGAATTTGGCTATAGATTTTTTTCATAGTGGCCTTTATTATATTGAGGAATAATATTTTATTCCTATTTTGCTGAGGGTTTAGAAAAATCATGAATGGATAATTGAATTTCGTCAAATGCTTTTCCTGCATCTACTGAGATGATGGTATGTTTTTGTTTTTGCTTTTATTCTATTGAAATTGTTAATTCTACTGATTGATTTTCAAATGTTAAACCAATCTTGCATTCCTGGAATAAATCTCTCTTAAATCATTGGAAGAGATATAGGGATATGGAATTGGCAGGAGGGGAGGGATGGGGACACACAGCAACCCTAAGATGGGTGATGCATACATATGGGCCTTCATTTTACTATTATTTTTTTCAACTGTATACATATATGTGTGTGTGTGTGTGTGTGCATGTGCATATACATTGCATATAGTCTTGTTTGTATGTATAGTTCATAATAAAATGTGTTATAATAAAAATATTAACAACAATATGTGAATAAGTTTTGAAAACCAAGACCAAAAAGGACATATTTCTGGAAAAATATGAAATGACAGTTTTGGTGCCAGAAGAAACAGAAACTGGAATAGACAAATTAAAGAAATAGAAATGGTAATCAATGAGACTTCCCTCCGCCAAACCTCCAGGCTCAGATGTTTGATGTGATTTTTCCACACCTTTGGGAAATTCCTGCCTTACACAAGTTGTTCCAGAAAATACAGAGAAAACTGTACAATTAATTTTATGGGGCTGTCTGTAACTTATATTTCAAAGCTGAATAAGTACATTAGAAGAAAAGTAAATTATAGGCCCATTTGGCAAAAATTCTTAATTCAGCTAAAATGAATCCAACAGTGTATTAAAAAGTAATATATCGGGCTTCCCTGGTGGCGCAGTGGTTGAGAATCTGCCTGCTAATGCAGGGGACATGGGTTCGAGCCCTGGTCTGGGAGGATCCCACATGCCGCGGAGCAACTAGGCCGGTGAGCCACAACTACTGAGCCTGCACGTCTGGAGCCTGTCCTCCGCAACAAGAGAGGCCGCGATAGTGAGAGACCCATGCACCGCGATGAAGAGTGGCCCCCGCTTGCCACAACTAGAGAAAGCCCTCGCACAGAAACGAAGACCCAACACAGCAAAAATAAATAAATTAATTAATAAACTCCTACCCCCAACATCTTCTTAAAAAAAAAAGTAATATATCATGATTAAGGTTCATTCTAGGAATATAAGACAACCTCTGAAAAATCTACCAGTGTAATTCAAAATGACAGGCTAAATAAGGAAAAGTATAGTTTCCTCAAAAATTCAGAAAAGAATTTTATAGAAATCAAACCTTATTTTTGAATAAAAATTCTTGGAAAATGAAATGTCATATACCAAAAACTCGTATTAAACATCAGATGCAGTGTAGAAACTTTAGCTACCTTCCCACTGAGTTATGAACTAAGACCCTCAGAACAGTTGGAAGGCAGCTATGCTCACCACTACGCAACCAGTCCTGCCAAAGGCCCTCAGAATATTATCTTTGTATTCAGAGGCAGCTATGGTATTATGGTTGATAGCAGAGACTCCAGAGCCAGACTGACTAATTTAGGTTCAGAACTGACTCAGTCCTCTTTGGTTGTGTGACTTTGTACAATTTGCTTAATCTTTCTGTGCTTCAGTTCACGCACCCATTAAATGGGAATAATAACAATGTCTACCTTACAGAATTGCAAAGGTGTTTTCCATACAGCAAGTAATATTATTGTCATTGTCATTATTATATCTTAAAAACATGCTACCAAGTGAAAAAAAAACTAAGTAAAAGAACAAGGTCTACAGTTAAGATGATTATAGGTCCAACAGGGTTTCCCTGTTCTGGGAATATTAATAATAACAGCACTTCTTTTCACTCTCAAAAGTGTTTCTGGATTGGGCAGCTAATTATAGGATCAAGCTGTCTGTAGCACTATGTACTATACCATGTATGTGAATTAAAATAAATACACACACAAAATGACACTATATATTTTATAAGCACACATGCAAATTTAAGGTTAGATCAAATGGTACAGTAGTTATCTATGGTGGGGAAGGGAGTGGAAGGGAATAAGGGGAATAAAAGGGAATATATACAAACGTATATACATATACCTGCAAGAGAGGGGCCTCTTGTGGACCAGTTATGATAATGAGCCATGAAGGAAGAATAGTTCAATTCTGAAAGATGGAGGAAGGGGAAAGGGAGGGAAAAGAAGAAATAAAAAAGAAAGAAGAGAGAAGAAAAGAAAAGAAGTAAAATATAAAATTAGTGCCTCTATCCTCCTTCCAAACAATAGAAAAAATTTAATGACAATTACCCCTCTCCCTTCTTACATTATATTACATTGTTGGCTAGAGTTTTAGGATTTTAATTAGCCCTTATTTTTGTATCCGAACCTTGTCATTATTTCTGTTTTATACAGTTGAATTTGTTTAGATTAACAGCCTGTTTTTAATTTCTTTACTTACTATTCCTTTTTGAATCTCAGACCTTTTTATAGATGGGATTTTCTTATTTAATAGAGCTAAAAGTGGGAAATTCTCTCAATCCTCATCTTAAAATGCTTTTATTCCAACTCATTCTTTTTTTTTTTTTTTTTTTTTTTTTGCGGTACGCGGGCCTCTCACTGCTGTGGCCTCTCCCATTGTGTAGCACAGGCTCCAGACGTGCAGGCTCAGCGGCCATGGCTCACAGGCCCAGCCACTCCGAGGCATGTGGGATCCTCCCGGACTGGGGCACGAACCCGTGTGCCCTGCGTCGTCAGACAGACTCTCAACCGCTGCGCCACCAGGGAAGCCCTCATTCTTGAATAGGCTTTGCTGAATTTAGAATTCTAAGATGGCAATTACATTCTTAGCAATATGGAGCTACTATTCCTATTTGAAGGAATTTTGAGTGTTTTAATTTTGGTTTGTGAGCTCATCTTCACCAGGCTTTATTTGTGGGAATTTCTCGTAGCTCTTACTCTTGGATCATCCTCCAAGATCATTTTGCTCTTGTGTTTTTCAAGTGTCCCAGTGATGTCAGTTTCATGGGACAAATTTTAACTATGTTTCTCATCTTGGAGCTTTCTAAACCACATAGTGAATATAAAAGAGGCTGCAAACCTACCTAAGGAACAGGCTGGGTGATTGAATTTATGAGGGGAGACAATTTTTCCCCACCCAGAACCATCCCTACAGTGGCAGGTGGACTTCCAGAATCCATTCTTTCACTTAAGGTAAGATCTTGATGGCACAGCTTTATGTAGTGATATTAATTCCAGTTGCCTGTCTTTTGCAGACTAGTTTCCTACTCATTCCCCATGTGGGTCTTAAAACCCAGGCACCTAGGTTCCTGGGCCCGTAATGATTCCCTGCACTACCTCTCCTTTGCCGCATCAGACATTCTATTAGTTCACTTTCTCACCACTCTAGTTTCAAGCTCCATTTTCTCCCAGAATATAAATACTTCCTTTTATCCTTTATGGGTTCAGCTATGCATTAAAAGCAGTTTGCATTATAGTTTATCCAATATTCCTAAACTTGTAGTTAGGTATTTGTTCAAGAACTGGAAGTCTGAGAGGTCCTGATTTGTGTACATTAATTTTGTACCTGCCCATCTTGCTGAACTGGCATATTAATTCAAATAAGTTTACTGGTGGATTCTCTTGTATTTTCTATGTAGGCAATTGTATCATCTACATTATTCATTTCAAATATTTATACCTATTATTAATTTGTCTTATACCTATTATTTATTTGTTCTTTTCTTGTAAAACTGGCTAGGACCCTTAGTGCAATATTGAATAATAGCAAAGACATATTAATGCACATAGCTCACAATGCTTCTGTTGATTTGCCATTAATTATGATATTTGTTGTAGGTTTCTGGAAGATGCTCTTTATTAAAAAAAAAAAACTTTTCTGAACCTATAAAATTTAACACTCACCATATAACTCAAGTGATGTTAAATGATTCTGCTAATGCTATCATAAGCCAGAATTTTTACCTTAGGTATAACATATGTATCATACAAACATAAGCAATGGTACTATGGAGATTTCCATAGAGATATCAGGGGCTGGGTACATTCTGAGGGTCTCAGACCACTACTGAATCTACTCCCCAAAATAGTGCAAGCACTGTCGGAGATGCCCATTTTTAGCTCCTTGGCTGTTTGTTACCCTTGCCGCTATCCTCCAGCCATGTCCAATCCTGACCCACTCAGTCTCATATTACTGTATAGCCATTACTGGTAGAAGAGTTTACTTACGAGAAAGTTACTTATTCCCCACGTGAACAGAGCTACAGCTGCAATCTGCAATCCCCCCATGTGGTGAGGAAACACCCTAGATGTTCATTGTCAGACTCTGTGCTCTCAAGTGCAAAAGCCTTTCCGCAAAGATAATGAAGATGAGTTTTCTCTCTGTTGGTCAGTGTGCCTTGTTGGTGACTTTTGGGTCCCTGCATATTCAAATGTCTTAGGTCCCGTTCCCTAGAAGCAGAGATTAACACAGGCGTGAAGGCACACAGGATTGACTGGGGGAGAAGTGCATGAGGTACACGGAACAACGCAGGGGAAGAGCCAAGCAAGGACAAGGTCTTAGCTGGAGCACGATTCCACCTGACCTCCCCCCTGCCCCCCGCAGTGTGTGGGGGTGATTTGGAGCTGGGAGTGTATCACAGCGTGGATCCCAACTGGAGGCCAGGGGGCTGCCTTTTGTTCTCCTGTGTCAGGGAGTCATGGCTGTGGGATGCCTGGGTCAGGGCTGTCAAGAGGGCTCCACTTCTGCTGGGGGTGGTTCTCTAGAAGAAGCAGGAGCCATAGGTCATCTACCCTCACAGCAGCTGGGGATGAGTGTGCCCACCACAGGGATCTGGATGGGACTCAACAGTCCACTACACCTAACCAAATCTGCTTCTAGTTGACGGCACTGCTGAGTGACCGAGAGGTAGACATCAGATTCACAGGACAAAAGGCTCTGACAGCAATGCCAATAGTCAGCATTGCTCCAGGAATTTAGGACCTGGGCACTCAGCCTGCTGGAGAAAGCTGTGAAGTGCCAAAGGGAGTTGGCGTTTCAAGAAGACACTTTAAGAAAACCGAGGAACATACTGGAGGTAATTACTTCTCACTCAACTGCTCTTTAAACGTATACATATTCATGAGCGGGCAGTGGGAGAAGTTGTCTGATAGTTAACTCGCTGTCAAAACATGACATTTTTTTCTTCCACTTAACACTGTGGCCCGCTTTCACGTCCCCAACATCTCCACGCGATCCAAAGGCTCCAGGATGAGAACTATTCTATTAACTTTCCATCATGGGCTGGGCCTGGCGCCAGCTTCCTATTTGACAGTGAAATCTGTTAGAGCAGATCTGTGACCCACTTTGATGTGGTTACAGATGGAGGGCTCAACCTCCTTGAAAATTCAAATCCCTCTTTGCTCCCTTGAGGGAGAAAGTTAGTGCAGAAACTGCGTTGGCTTTAATGATGGCCGCTGTGCTTCTCTGAAAAGTCTTCAACCTCGTAAGACCCCCTTTCCCCCCCAGAAAAAAGACATGATAACAAAAGGGGAGGTCATTTTAAAGACTTACTACCTTTTCTCCCTTTGTTCTTTCCTTAAGTGAAGCAAAGTGACGTTATTTTTAATCCTTTGGTTAACACAGAGCATACCCACATATTCACCAAGTCTGGTATGAGTCCTTCAGTTTTTCTTGTGATTGTTTCTATTTGGGACAAAGAAGTAAATCCAAGATAGTGAGCAAGACAAAGGAGGGAA
>NW_006790015.1:2504656-2610314 GCF_000442215.2 Lipotes vexillifer
GGGAAAGAGAAGGTATAAAGCGATTTTATCTGCCAGGGTCATGCAGGAAAGTCAAAGGGAAGAGTTAGCTTTGAGGAATCAAATGCTATTTCCAAGGTCAGAGGGAAAGACAAAAATTGAAGGCACTTTAGAATGTTACCCTAGTGCTCCATATAAACAAGCATTAAAAAAACACTTAATTTTTCCTAATTCAGATAGCCCTGGAGGTTCAAATCTGTATTCTGGTATAATCAAGGAACATTATTTATAAAATACCAATTAAAGGTGGTGAGGTTTTTTTCTTTTGTTTTTGTTTTGCAGAGAAGCTCAAAATTGGTCTTCCATATTATTATTCACTGAGGCTGTCTTGAAGAGAAACTAGTCATGTGATACATAAGTAATCAAGCTGGCAGCTTGTCCTGCATCCATCCTCTGTACACGGATTTGGCCAAACCCTTTTAGTTTCTCAACAATTCATTTTGCTATCGCATCGTTTCTTCTTTGTCCGGAGCAGTTTCTGCTTCCTGAGTAAATACGTATGCAAGGGGGCTTCTCTGAATGCACTTCAGGTCTATTTAGGTGCTGCCTTGTCACCCATTGGGAGGAATGTCAGCGAGAGATAAATCAAAGAGCTGGGTAAAATCTCCCACTGCTGGAGGCTGGGTGGGAGTTGGTGCAGGAGCTTCAATGAACTACATAACCTTGTCTCTGGCAGGTGGGGGCAGTGGAAGGAGACAGGCAGGAGACCTCTCTTCTCTGTCTGGAATCCTCTCCTATACCTCCCCCACCCCCTTCCCCTTTTACTAGACTTGTTCCTTCTCATCCTCCAGGTCTCAGCTTCAATGTCACCTCCTCAAAGAAGCCTTCCCTGAGCACCTCTGTTGTTCCCATCATTCTCCCTGTTGGTTTCCTCCACAGAACAAACATAGCACAATTTGAAATGATATGCATTCTTGTTTCTTCTGGAAGGCCAGCTCCAGGAGGGCATAAGACCTCACCTATCTTATTCATCAACGCTGACCCAGCAGTGACCCCGTGTCTGGCCCATGTAGACACTCAATACATATTGCTGATGCTGTTGTTGTTGAGACTTGACGGGTGATAACTCGAGGGGTCATGCCTCTTCCCCCTACCCCCATATTCAGAACCGAGTGAGAAGATGCAGGAGCTAGGAGACTGCAGGTCCAAATGTTGGCTTTGTTCTGATAACACTATGACTAGAGACTGTGGCTTGGATCTATGGCCAGACAGGCACTCCAGGCCACCCTCTCCACTTTAACTGACCCATGCAAACTGAGCTGCAGGCTTTGAGGATGAGGGTGGAGGTGATGAAGGGGGAAGGCAAGGAAAAGAGGGGAGGTAGAGGAGGGAGGAGAAAGGGGAGGAAGTGTGGGTCAAAGGTGTGGAGAGCCAATGTCCTCCTCCAGGCAACCTGAGGGTCTGGGAGAGGGTAGTCTCCCCACTTCTGGGCTCTCTGCTGTCAACCTTGATCAAGTGGCCAAACACATGATGATTTGAGAAGCTTCAATTCAGCCTTTCTTTCTTTTTTCTTTTCTATTATGGTTTATCACAACATATTGAATATAGTTCCTTGTGCTATACAGTAGTACCATTCTATGTATACTAGTTTGCATCTGCTAATCTCAAACTCCCACTCCATCCTTCCCCCATCTCTCCTCCTGCTTGGCAACCACAAGTCTGTTCTTTATATCTGTGAGTCTGTTTCTTTTTCATTTGTGTCATATTTTAGATTCTACATATAAGTGATATCATGTGGTATTTGCCTCTCTTTCTGACTTACTTCACTAATCTCTAGGTCCATCCCTGTTGCTGCAAAAGGTATTATTTCATTCTTTTGTTATGGCTGAGTAATGTTCCATTGTATATATATGTACCACATCTTCTTTATCCATGCATCTATTGATGGGCACTTAGGTTGCTTCCATGTCTTGGCTACTGTAAATAGTAATTCAGTAATTCTTTATGGATCTCTCTGGTGTGGGACCTGGGGCCGGAAGACTTTGTCTGTCTTACTCATGTCACAATGTGGGTTTCAAGAGTAGCCTAGGCTGATCGCATCACTCATTCTCTTCCCCCAGGTTTCATTGAATGGAGGCGTACCACTACTTTCAGCTCTCTGTCCCCTCACCTAGGACCCTTCTGAAGACTGAGATGCCCCCTCAGGTTACCCCAAGGGGTGGGAAAATGAGGATTGTCTTCCATTTCCCCACCCCTCTGCCCACCCAGCTCCCACAAAAGGGGCACATGTAGAATCTATATGAGGGCATCACCATGTCTGTTCAGCAAATATCTGCTGAGAGTCAGGTACCGGCTAAGCCCTGTGGGATTCCAGAGATGCATTAGGCCTGAGCCAGGCCTTGAGGATTGGCATTCATTCATTCATTTATTCTACAAACTGAGTATCCACTCCTTGACCAGCATTGTGTCCAGAACTCGGGCTGCAAGTGGTCAAGACAAATGCTGTTCCTTTTGGAGCCGGTGGCCAGGGAAGACCTCTCTGGGGACGTGCTGCTCAAGCTGACTGATGAGAAGCCAGCCCTCTCAGCGCCTGGGGAGAGCAGTCCAGGCCAGGAGAAGAGCTCTTACTGAAACCCTGGAGCAGGAAAGACCCAGCATATTCTAGGACCTGATAGAATGTGGCTGGGGCACTTCTTGGCACAAGAGAGGTGAGTTGGAGAGGCAGCAGGCTCACCAGCCCTCGGAGGCCATGGTAAAGGGTTCAGATTTGCTCTAAGACTAATGAAAAGCTTTGAAAGGTTTTGAGGTTTCTAAGCAGGAAGCAGTGTGATCCGATTATTAAGATGGCTCTGGAGCCTCAGTGGAAGACAGATTGGAGCGGAGCCCAGTTAATTGGCTCTGGAAGGCCAAAAGATGATGTTGGTGCAGGTTAGGATGGGGGATGTGCCAGCTGGCTGTGGTTGTGTAACAAACTAAAGCTCAGTCATGTCAAATCAACAGCCATTTTTTTGGTGCTTATTATTCAGGAATTCAGGTGGGTAGAGCAGGAACCAATGTCTCTGCTTCCCCGAGTCTCATCTGGGGAGCTTTGATCAGCTCAACTGGGACCAAGTGTCTGTGGCCTAGTATCGCCATGAGGTGCCCATGGTGCTGGAATGTCCAGATGGTTGCTTGTTTCCCCTGTGTGGCTCCTTGGTGCTCCTGGCCTCTTCCTCGCTCTCTCCATGTGACCCACCAGTTCCTCCCCCCATGGCTGGGCCTCCCACCGCTTGGTGGTCCTAGGCGATCTGAACTTCTATATGATGCTTGCTTCAACAGAGGCAGGAAGCAGAGCCTGCCAGACCAGTTAAGTTCCTCTCCAGGAACTAGCCCAGCATGACTTCCCCATAGTCTATTCCTCAGAGCTCTCAAGGTCCCTCACATTCTTATTGGACCCCACCTCTTGATGGAAGCATGACAAAGTCACATTGCAGAAGGCCATATGAAGTGGGAGATGTCATTGCAGCCATTTTCAGAAACTGCCATCAGCCACATGGAAAGTGGAGAAGAGAGAAGTGGACACGTCCCAGGTACTTTTTTCTCTTAGGAGGTAAACTCAGTAAGAGAATAGTGTAGTAAAAGACAGAAGAGCTAGAGATTTGAACACCCCTGTGTGGAAAACTCTGAATCTAGGTAGAAATAATATTTCATAAAATAAAAGTATATTTTTTTAAGTTCAGAGAAAGGAGAAGTAATTTGCATCTGGGGGCAGGGCAGCCTACTACATTTGGTTGCCCAGGTTGTACACTGTACAACTCTGGGGGCTGACGTTCACATATGCAACACGCCCTGTGGAGGAGCATCCAGAAAGCTTCAGGGAGGAGATAGCATTTGAGATGTAGGATTTCGATGGGTGGAAGAGATTGGTAGATGGATTTCCAGGTAGAAGATGTAAGGGAGCACTACAGAGGTGGGAGTGCTTGTGTGGTTCAGTGTGAGCGCTCTAGTTTGGCTGGTGTGTAGGAAAGGGAAGGGCAGTAATATGGGATAAGGCTCAAAAAAGGGCTTGAAGAAGATCACAGGAGGCCAGGGGTCAACAAACTATGGCTCACAGCCCAAATCTAGCCCACACTTGTTCTCAGGCCTGGCCTGTGGACTGATGATGGAGTTTACATTTCTGAAGAGTTGTAAAAGCAAAAGAAACAAAAACAAGAAAGTTATACAACAGAGGCAGCAAGTGGCTGGAAAAGCCTAAAATGTTGACTGCCTGACCCTTTACAGAAAGAGTCTTAGGAGGTTCTTGTGTACCTCTCTGTGCTTGACAAATGGTGATCTGGGGACAGGACCTGGGGAAACAGGATGTGGGAGGAGAGAGGAGGCAGGAGAACAGGTAAGAGGTGGCCCTAGTCAGCCAGGTGCCCAGAAGGGGGAGCTTGTGCTAGGGAGGTAGTGGGTACACAGATGACCCCCACCAGGACCATTCATGGGTAATACTGCTGATTTCTTCAATATCAGGGAGCAAACAGTGATGAACACACCTGCCAGGAGACAAGGATGTGCTGGGCGGCCCATCACAGGGCCTCCCACGCTATGGGCTTCTTCACAGCTCACTTGCATCAAGGGTTCCGTGTCAGGTTCTATTTGAAGATTAAAAAAAAAATTTTTATTATTATTATTTTTTGCTAAAACTAAATACAGTTGAAAATCATTGGTAGAGATGACAAGGTCCGCCTTTCATCCCAAGAAGCCCAAGGAATTGTTTCCAATCAAGAACTCACTGTTACAGAGGAATTATGTCTCCCTGCCCATCCCATCCAGAGCCATTAGCTTCTGGATGGTTCTTGATGTTGAGGGCGGGGCAGCGTAAGGGGAAAGACATGGCCACTGACTCTTGCATCTCACTGGGCACGCGGCTTTCCGTCTGAGCATCAATGTCCCCAAGGGAAAAACACAATAATATCTATGTCACAGATAATGTGACCCGTCTGTCACAGAGATTTGAAAAATGTATGGAAAGTACCTGGCACATGGTAAGAGCTCAAAAGGTAATTATTCTCATTATTCTTTTCATCCTCTCCATTCAGGGCCAGTGTCATCCTAGGACATACCTTTGTAGCCATTTTGCTTGAAGCATCCTAGGGTTGGAAGTGATCTGAACCATGTGAATTCTTAGTCCATGACTTCCCTTCCTCTCCCTACAAGCAAGAGTGGTTTCTGACAATTAGAACAGGGCCCACATGGAATGGATGTTGCCGTGCAAAATATTACTACTGATGCTCCAACGGGGACCCTGCCACATCACCAAGCATCGATGGTCAAACCCCATGGGAAATCCAATGGGCAAGGCAGCCCATTCCACGTGGGGGGCAAAATACCAATGATAAGAAATACTTAGAATCACTTAAAGCCATTATTTTCCACCTGCTGGCTCTGAGGGTCCCACAGCTATGCTAATTTTGCTTCTATCTCAATGTTTCCTCCAAGTCTTTCTTTTCCCTGTGAAACAACATAAGCTGTTTCTGCCTTCGCTGTCTGCGGTTTTTATACTTTTCCAAAGGTGAATGTCTTCCTCTTCCTTCTACCGTGGCCAGCACCCTTCACCCTTCACCGTGTGAAGGGACTCGCTGGCCAGTACCTGGGGCCTAGGGCAGTGGTGCAGGGCGAGGCTGCCAGCTGCCGGATTTGTGTCAAGATGAAGGATGCCAGTCTTCAGTGAGGCAGACGGAGGGCAGGGAGACAGTGGCAATCAATCCTCGGTTATATATAACTTTTCACGCGCAGCGGAGCCAGCCCCGTGCCGACCACCCACTCTGCAGCTCAGCCTAGAGGCCGCAGGCAGCAGGCCTGCTCACTTTTCCTGAGGCCCCTCGGCAGATTGTGGAGCCAGAGAGGGTAGGAGGGGGGCTTTGGGCTCCTCTGCTCAGCGGAGCTGGATGCATGACCTCTCTGAGCATAATTTTCTACCCTGCCACCTCCATCCTGGTTTTCGTCTTAACTCCAACTGTCTCTATTCTGCCTGGATGGGGCAAGAGGGAAAATTGGGGTTGAATTCAGGACAGAAGTGAATTCAAGCTCACTTGGTGGCTGTGCAGCTTTGGAGGAGACACTTAACCTCTCTGAGCTGGTTTTCAATCTGTCAAATGAGCCTAATGATCCCTCCTTCATGGGAATATTGTGAGGATTAAATAAGGTGTGTGTGTGTGTGTGTGTGTGTGTGTGTGTGTGTGTGTGTGTAGTTGTTTGAAGCAACCTCCCTGTCACTCAGGAGGATCCAGTAGAATTGAGACTATGCCTCAGGAAGGCAGAGATGTCCTCCCAAAAGCCTCATCCAGGGTGCCACTTATTCCTGTCTCTTTTGGTTAGTCTGAGGAAATCCTCTCCTTACAGAGAAAGTCCCTGGGCCCCATGCATCAGAGTGCTGGGGAGGCACTGGTTGTAACGGCAGAGCCGGGGTTACAAAGCCGATGCTGTTCACAGTGGGGAACGGCCAGCCTGCCACAGTCCAGACAGACACTGACCAAGAGCGCCCATCAGCACTTCCACCTGTAGTAAGCTGCCTGCTCCCTTAGAACCCCCATTGCTAAGAGCACCTGCTCCCCTAGGCTCTGCCCTGGTTGGGAAAGGACTTTACAATACAAATGTGACGTTCAGGAAATTCTCAGGAACTGACTACGTGATCATTTCTGTCTAGTTGATGGGTGGCCCGGGAGCCCTTCCTCCTCTAATTACCCTCTCATTACCGTCAGGGAAGTTTGCTGTAAGCTGGAGAGGCATCAGAAAGCCTAGAGATTCAGCGAATGTCAGGATCCTTCCTGCTTTGAAGCTTGTTAGCCGGTGTCACCATGCCCTTGATGAAGAACTTTCAGTGACTCCCTACTGCATTACATAATGAGCCCAAACTCCTCAGTCTGGCTTTCAGGGACTCTATTTGGGATGTAAAGTGACTGCTTATAATGGGCCATCTTTTAAGCATTGCTCTGGGGTTCCCCCATGTTAAAGGACCCTTTGGAACCTGCCACTCAACTAGGACCTGCTGAAAGTGCTGTGCCACTGATGGGTTTGGTTATGAGCCTCTCCCCCCAGGGATGGTGACTTGCTGCCCCCTCCCACATTTCTGTTACTTCTCCCTGCTTGCTTCTCCCACCCTTAGGTCTTGTAGGAGCTTCTGCTTAAGGCAGTGAGAACAAACAGTGTGATTCAGAGGGAACTGCCTCCATCTAAAGACAGTGGTTGAGGGTTTCCCTGGTGGCGCAGTGGTTGAGAGTCCGCCTGCCGATGCAGGGGACACGGGTTCGTGCCCTGGTCTGGGAAGATCCCACATGCCACGGAGCAACTGGGCCCGTGAGCCACAACTACTGAGCCTGCGCGTCTGGAGCCTGTGCTCCGCAACAAGAGAGGCCGCGATAGTGAGAGGCCCGCACACCGCGATGAAGAGTGGCCCCCGCTCGCCACGACTAGAGAAAGCCCTCGCACAGAAACGAAGACGCAACACAGCCATAAATAAATAAATAAAATTTTTAAAATAAATAAATAAAGACAGTGGTTGAGAGGGGACAGAGTTATGAAGGGGAGGGAGGTAAAGCAAAACTGATGGGTCCCCAGAAAAAGAATTCGATGTAGTTTTCCCTTCCTTCCCTTAAAATAATAATGATAGTAATGACAACTTTAAGAAAAATAAGAGAAAATATATCTGTTCACTTCTACACACATATAATTGGAAAGTACAATATAAATAGACTTGTTTTTCAGGGTAAAGAGGTTTGTGGGGAATTCAATCCATATGGTCTCCTTACCATAGTTTGACAAGTGGCCATGACAGTTCAAGGTTCATAGATTTTCGGGTATGATTTTGGCCCCCGGGGGATGTCTTGGCAGAGTCTGGAGGTAGTTTTGGTTGTCACACTGAGGAGGGTGCTGCTGGCATCCAGTGGGTACAGCCCAGGGATGCTGCTTAGCATCTCCTGTAGGGCGCAGGGCAGCCTCCACGACAAAGAATGATCCAGCCCAAATTTCAGTGGTGCCAAGGCTGAGAAATCCTACCTGAGAACACAGTTTCCCCCCTCACCTGATAACAGACTGTCCAGAGGTGTTTGTTAAAGAAAGCACCCCAACCTGGCATAAGGAACCCGAGTTTCCACTAATGGGGCCTAATAAAGAATTTCAAAGCTTCTTGGCATGATGGAGTCAGCACCCGCCCTTCTCCTGGTGAGAGTTAAGAGGATCCAGTGGGAGGCCCTTGTCCAGGGTCAGCAGTGGAGTCAGGACCCAGCCTTCCAGCTTCCTAGTACAGGGCTATTCTGACCACCTCACAAATATCAGGGATGGTCATGTCCTCCCTCCCTGCCACTCTCAGAAACCGGCATGCAGACTAGAGAAAGCCCTCGCACAGAAACGAAGACGCAACACAGCCATAAATAAATAAATAAAATTTTTAAAATAAATAAATAAAGACAGTGGTTGAGAGGGGACAGAGTTATGAAGGGGAGGGAGGTAAAGCAAAACTGATGGGTCCCCAGAAAAAGAATTCGATGTAGTTTTCCCTTCCTTCCCTTAAAATAATAATGATAGTAATGACAACTTTAAGAAAAATAAGAGAAAATATATCTGTTCACTTCTACACACATATAATTGGAAAGTACAATATAAATAGACTTGTTTTTCAGGGTAAAGAGGTTTGTGGGGAATTCAATCCATATGGTCTCCTTACCATAGTTTGACAAGTGGCCATGACAGTTCAAGGTTCATAGATTTTCGGGTATGATTTTGGCCCCCGGGGGATGTCTTGGCAGAGTCTGGAGGTAGTTTTGGTTGTCACACTGAGGAGGGTGCTGCTGGCATCCAGTGGGTACAGCCCAGGGATGCTGCTTAGCATCTCCTGTAGGGCGCAGGGCAGCCTCCACGACAAAGAATGATCCAGCCCAAATTTCAGTGGTGCCAAGGCTGAGAAATCCTACCTGAGAACACAGTTTCCCCCCTCACCTGATAACAGACTGTCCAGAGGTGTTTGTTAAAGAAAGCACCCCAACCTGGCATAAGGAACCCGAGTTTCCACTAATGGGGCCTAATAAAGAATTTCAAAGCTTCTTGGCATGATGGAGTCAGCACCCGCCCTTCTCCTGGTGAGAGTTAAGAGGATCCAGTGGGAGGCCCTTGTCCAGGGTCAGCAGTGGAGTCAGGACCCAGCCTTCCAGCTTCCTAGTACAGGGCTATTCTGACCACCTCACAAATATCAGGGATGGTCATGTCCTCCCTCCCTGCCACTCTCAGAAACCGGCATGCAGGTGGGGAGACCTCCCGGCCAACCTCAGGACAGAGCCTGATCTGGGCCACCGCTTGGCAAAGTGGCCTGTCATGGGTTGGGACCCCTAGAAGCCAAGCCTGAGACCAGGGTCTGTGGGCATGTGATTTATCGAGTGAGAGCCCTTGGAAGAAACCAGTAAGGGAGTGTGGGAAGCAGACGTAGTAAGGGGAAGGAACACAGGTCTGGTTTCAGCAGAAGTTTAGCTATGGCATGTCCTCAGGGAGCACGACCTGCCCCCCAGGACCCTTCCCACCTTGAGGCAAATGAGGGGGGCTTCTGTACCCCTGACTACCTTCTCTCCATCAGTCACTGCTGTTGGCCTGGGGGACCCTGGGGAGGAAAGCAGTGATGTGCTGTTGTCAACTCCTATCAGCTGGTGAGACCAGCTCCACTAGTTCAGTGACATCACATTGGGAGCTTGAAATTGGCCAAGGGGGGAATGTTTACACTGGGGAAATCGGCAAATGCTATAAACCTGTACTTTTTTCCGTGAGTCCTTGTTCCAGCACACCCCTGGGGAGAGGGCTGTGTGACTCCCAGGTGGTGGCTTCAACGTGCCACAACTAAGGAGCTGGCAAGACGCAACTGAGAGCTGGTGCAACCAAATTAATTAATTAATTAAAACAACAGTACAACTGTAAGCACTAGAGAAGGCTATAGCTGTTAGGCGAAGCCCCAGCAGGAACGTAAGGATGGGCAAAGCCTAACTAATCCGAAACTGCATCTGGTGATGTCCCT
Organism: Lipotes vexillifer; assembly: GCF_000442215.2. Lineage (NCBI taxonomy): Eukaryota > Metazoa > Chordata > Mammalia > Artiodactyla > Lipotidae > Lipotes > Lipotes vexillifer. The sequence goes on from NW_006790015.1 coordinate 2,514,633, forward strand.
CCCCAACCCACTGCAATGTCTGTGTGAACAAAGAATGTCGCCTGCCATTTCAGTAAACAAAAGATGTTGAGGCCATCAAGCCACAAGCCTCTTGCAGTCATCCCATCTCAGTGCACTCTGAGGGGATTCAGGATGGAGAAAAACAGGATACTGGCCCTAGATAATTAAGGTGGATATCAAAGGAAAAATTTCAGTAAGCCCAGACTCTTGCATCTTCCCGCACATAGAAAAGTGCTAAATTCATTAACCTGAGATGTCTGGTTTTCTTGGGTTGGTTGGTGTCCATGCGGTTAGGAAAGCTGCGTCTGATGGCTGACAACTATGGAAGTCAGGATTCCATCCTCCTACGGAGACTGGGAGAGAGGCCCTATCTTCCTGATAATTACTTTTTCAAAGGAATCTTCCCCAGGCCCTAGAGAAGGCACCCCTGAGTTGTAGGAGGTACACATACATCTCAAAGGGACAGAGGAAGGATTAACAGTTGTAAGCCCTTTTTAATAGATCTCTAAGAAAGGGAGACTGGAGTCTATGTCAGGTGTTGGCTAGAACAGTAGTAAATTTTCTTGGCGTCCTGGAGTTTGCCCAGGCAGGCATTTGATGGGGAGCTAGGGTCTTCCTAGGGACAAGGCCTTATGCTCCTAGAAGCCCTGCTAGGATTTGGTCCTCTCCCAGTGCAGGGATTTGGACAGAGTCCTTAGTTCTCACCAGGGACCCTTTTCCTGGCCCCTCACCCTGAGCTGGCCCCTGCTCTGGGTTCCCCAGGCACTGGCATTCCCTGGAGTAAATTATCACATTATTGTGATCACTTGTTTTGTGTTCTCTGATGAAAAACTGCCTGTGATGAGAGCCTGTTTGTCCTGTGCTGCTGTGTGTCCAGCGCCTGGCCAGGGGGAAACACTTAAGAAATGTTGAATGAATTAATGAATGTTTAAATGAATGAATGAGTCCCAAGTAAGAAGCATCTAAGACAAGGTGGATTTAGGCAGAACAAACTGGGGGAAATGAGGGGAAGGTGAAAAGCCAGACAACCTGGGAGCCTGTTACACTCTCTTTAGAACCAGAGAGAGGCGAGGTTTGACAAATGTGTCAGATGATGGTTTGGGGGGCATGGGACCTGCAGGCATTTAATGCCCCACTTGGACTTCTGTCCTGGGCCGGGCAGCTCCATGCTGCCTTTCCCTGGATGTGGGAGGGACAGCAGGGACCAGAAATGAATGAGTCAGTTAATTCCACATTGCACCAGCTCTCCCCTCCCTCTCCTGCTATCACACTTGTTTCCCCAACAAGCGATCAAGCACTTTAGAAGTTGCAGAATTAGTGAGAGAATAAAAGCTCTTAGAGGGAACTCATCAAAGTGACAGACTGATCTCCTTTGAGAGCAAATCTCTGGAAAGCTGAATAACCTGAAAGGTACACAGCCTCCTCCCTCTTGAGGCAGGTGGTGGGCAAGGACAGGTGAGAAACATCCTCTTCTTGTCCTCCCTGGGCGTAAGTCCTTTTTGCGGGGAAAGCTGTCCAAGTAATTAATAGAACTAATTAGGGGTCGGGTGGTCACGAATGGAAATCTTTCAGTACCCAGCCACCAATGCCAAGCTTGGTTGTGCCAAGGAGAGGCGAACACGGGGGGCTGGGGGGTGGGGGGAGGGTCCAAAGAGGAGAAGAGGCAGCCGCCGCCATCACCCCACAGGATGCGGTGATCTGAGGGGGGGCTTGTTCTCCCGGCTCTCAGACTAAAGGCAGGCTGTGAAGTCTAGGGGTTTGCATCCATGATCAGCAGCCCACACCGGGCAGAGCTACAACAAAGATGGGCAACTGCTAAGGAAGGAAATACAAGTGGTTCCTGACATTACTGCAGCCCAAGACTCAGAACTGTGCCCCCTGCAAGGTGAAGAAGCACTTTAACGTACTCAGTATGTCTTCTAAATCCTTCCTTGCTTGTATTCCTCACACGTTATGTGTGGCTTTCAAGTCTTTAGAAATGGTGGAAATTTTTCCATCCACTCACCCGTCCATCCACCCACTCATCCATTCATCTGCTCACCTCCTCACCCATCCAGCCACCCACTCATCCATTCATCTGCTCACCTACTCACCCATCCATCCACCCACTCATCCATCCATCCACCCACTCATCCATCCATCCACCCACTCATCCATTCATCTGCTCACCTCCTCACCCATCCAGCCACCCACTCACCCATCCATCCACCCACTCATCCATCCATCCACCCACTCATCCATTCATCTGCTCACCTCCTCACCCATCCAGCCACCCACTCATCCGTCCATCCACCCACTCATCCATTCATCTGCTCACCTCCTCACCCATCCAGCCACCCACTCATCCGTCCATCCACCCACTCATCCATTCATCTGCTCACCTACTCACCCATCCATCCACCAACTGATCCGTCCATCCACCCACTCATCCATTCATCTGCTCACCTACTCACCCATCCATCCACCTTCCCATCCATCCATCCATCCATCCATCCACCCACCTCATCCATCTACTTCACAGATATTTATCAGGTTCCTACCAAACCCACAACAGGGCTAGGCTCTGGGCATACAAGACAAACAAGACAAGCATGGACCTTGTTCTTGCGCTTTACAATTCGGAGAGGAGGAAACAGTACACAAGCAAGCAAACAAAACCTGAGAAGCCCACACAATGAGTCCTATGAAGAGAATGAAACAGGGTGATAATGGGTTAGAGGGTGACAGGTAAGGATCTCTTCAGCTAGGATGGGCAGCAAGGACTTTTTGAGAAAGTGACCTTTGTGTTAAATGACAAGAAGGAGAAAAGATCTAGGGGGAGAGCATCCCAGGATGAGGGGACAGCCAACTGCAAGGGCCCTTGACTGAAGAAGCCAAGGGGCTGAAAAGAGTGAGTGACGGGGACCTGGGTGGGGGGAAGGGGAGGAGTCAGCAAACTTAGGGACCACTCACAGCAGCACCACACAATCTGAGGGCCAGCTTGCTTGCCCTCCCAATACTCATGTGAATACCCTGGTACTCACATACCAGAAACTTTTATTACTCTGCTATTTTAATGCTCCAGTAATACTCCTCCCATATACTCTGTTAGGACCATTTCAGTGGCTGTAGGTCAACTGCAATAAGCTGGCTTGGACCCCAGCCTGGACTCTGTCCCACCTCCTCCCTCTCTTGGACTTCCTTCCTTGAGGGAGGCCACATGGTGTGGTCCTCTTCAGTTGGGATACTGTGTGTTCCCCTGTTCATGCGACAGTTGAGGGCTCCTTTTTGCCAGGCCTGGTCAAAGGTTGGTGTTTAGTGATGGCGACCCACTGGCTCTGACCTCATGGAGCATCTCTGGGTACAGAGGATTCCATGGGAGCAGGGGGAGGCATCCACAGTGCCAACTCAGAGCCACCTGGTGGGGATGTCCTGCTTCTGCATTTCTTTTTCTTTTTCTTTCTTTCTTTTTTTTTAGCACCTTTATTGGAGTACAATTGCTTTACAATGATGTATTAGTTTCTGCTGTATAACAAAGGGAATCAGTTACATGTATACATCTATCCCCATATCCCTCCCTCTTGCGTCTCCCTCCCACCCTCCCTATCCCACCCATCTAGGTGGTCACAAAGCACCGAGCTGATCTCCCTGTACTATGTGGCTGCTACCCACCAGCTGTCTATTTTACATTTGGTAGTATGTATAAGTCCATACCACTCTCCCACTTCATCCCAGCTTACCCTTCCCCCTCCCTGTGTCCTCAAGTCCATTCTCTACGTCTGTGTCTTTATTCTGTCCTGCCCCTAGGTTCTGAGAACCACTTTTTTTTTCAGATTCCATATATATGTGTTAGCATATGGTATTTGTTTTTCTCTTTCTGACTTACTTCATTTTGTAGGACAGAATCTAGGTCCGTCCACCTCACTACAAATAACTGAATTTCATTTCTTTTTATGGCTGAGTAATATTACATAGTATATACATGCCACATCTTCTTTATCCATTCACCTGTCGATGGACACTTAGTTTGCTTCAATGTCCCGACTATTGTGAATAGAGCTGCAATGAACATTGTGGTACATGACTCTTTTTGAATTATGGTTTTCTCAGGGTACATGCCCAGTAGTGGGATTGCTGGGTTGTATGGTAGTTCTATTTTTAGTTTTTTGAGGAACCTCCATACTGTTCTCCATAAAGGCTGTATCAATTTACATTCCCACCAACAGTGCAAGAGGGTTCCCTTTTCTCCACACCCTCTCCAGCATTCGTGGTTTATAGATTTTTTCCTGATGGCCATTCCGACAGGTGTGAGGTGATACCTCATTGTAGCTTTGATTTGCATTTCTCTAATGATTACTGATGTTGAAAATTCTTTCATGTGTTTGTTGGCAATATGTATATCTTCTTTGGTGAAATGTCTTTTTAGGTCTTCTGCCCATTTTTGAATTGGGTTGTTTGTTTTTTGATATTGAGCTGCATGAGCTGCTTGTAAATTTTGGAGATTTATCCTTTGTCAGTTGCTTCATTTGCAAATATTTTCTCCCATTCTGAGGGTTGTCTTTTTGTCTTGTTTATGGTTTCCTTGGCTGTGCAAAAGCTTTTAAGTTTCATTAGGTCCCATTTGTTTATTTTTGTTTTCATTTCCATTTCTCTAGGAGGTGGGTCAAAAAGGATCTTGCTGTGATTTATGTCATAGAGTGTCCTGCCTATGTTCTCCTCTAAGAGTTTTATAGTGTCTGGCCTTACATTTAGATCTTTAATCCATTTTGAGTTTACTTTTATGTATGGTGTTAGGGAGTGTTCTAATTTCATTCTTTTACTTGTAGCTGTCCAGTTTTCCCAGCACCACATACTGAAGAGGCTGTCTTTTCTGCATTGTATATTCTTGCCTCCTTTATCAAAATAAGGTGATCGTATGTGTGTGGGTTTATCTCTGGACTTTCTATCCTGTTCCATTTATCTATCTTTCTGTTTTTGTGCCAGTACCATACTGCCTTGATTACTATAGCTTTGTAGTATAGTCTAAGTCAGGGAGCCTGATTCTTCCAGCTCCATTTTTCTTTCTCAAGATTGCTTTGGCTATTCGGGGTCTTTTGTGATTCCATACAAATTGTGAAAAATGCCATTGGTAGTTTGATAGGGATTGCATTGAATCTGTAGATTGCTTTGGGTAGTATAGTCATTTTCACAATGTTGATTCTTCCAATCCAAGAACATGGTATATCTCTCCATCCGTTTGTATTATCTTTAATTTTTTTCATCAATGTTTTATAGTTTTCTGCATACAGGTCTTTTGACTCCTTAGGTAGGTTTATTCCTAGTTATTTTATTCTTTATGTTGCAGTGGTAAATGGGAGTGTTTCCTTAATTTCTCTTTCAGATTTTTCATCATTAGTGTATAGGAATGCAAGAGATTTCTGTGCATTAATTTTGTATCTTGCAACTTTACCAAATTCATTGATTAGCTCTAGTAGTTTTCTGGTAGTGTCTTTAGGATTCTCTATGTATAGTATCATGTCATCTGCACACAGTGACAGTTTTACTTCTTCTTTTCCAGTTTGGATTCCTTTTATTTATTTTTCTTTTCTGATTGCTTTGGCTAAAACTTCCATAACTATGTTGCATAATAGAGGTGAGAGTGGGCAACCTTGTCTTGTTCCTGATCTTAGTGGAAATGGTTTCAATTTTTCACCATTGAGGACGATGTCGGCTGTGGGTTTGTCATATATGACCTTTATTATGTTGAGGTAAGTTTCCCTCTATGTCTAATTTCTAGAGGGTTTTTAACATAAATCAGTGTTGAATTCTGTCAAAAGTTTTTTCAGCATCTATTGAGATGATCATATTGTTTTTCTCCTTCAATTTGTTAATATGGTGTATCACGTTGATTGGTTTGCGTATATTGAAGAATCCTTGCTTTCCTGGTATAATTCCCACTTGATCATGGTGTACGATCCTTTTAATGTGCTGTTGGATTCTGTTTGCTAGTATTTTGTTGAGAATTGTTGCATCTATGTTCATCAGTGATATTGGCCTGTAGTTTTCTTTCTTTGTGACATCTTGGTCTGGTTTTGGTATCAGTGCGATGGCGGCCTTGTAGGATGAGTTGGGGAGAGTTCCTCCCTCTGCTATATTTTGGAAGAGTTTGAGAAGGATAGGTGTTAGCTTTTCTCTAAATATTTGATAGAATTTACCTGTGAAGTCATCTGGTCCTGGACTTCTGTTTGTCAGAAGATTTTTAATCACTGTATCAATTTCAGTGCTTGTGATTGGTCTGTTTATATTTTCTATTCCTTCCTGGTTCAGTCTCAGAAGGTTGTGAATTTCTAAGAATTTGTCCATTTCTTCCAGATTGTCCATTTTATTGGCATAGAGTTGCTTGTAGTAATCTCTCATAATCCTTTGTATTTCTGCTTTTTCATTTCTCCTTTTTCATTTCTAATTCTGTTGATTTGAGTCTTCTCCCTTTTTTCTTGATGAGTCTGGCTAATGGTTTATCAATTTGTTTATCTTCTCAAAGAACCAGCTGTTAGTATTATTGATCTTTGCTATTGTTTCCTTCATTTCTTTTTCATTTATTTCTGATCTGATCTTTATGATTTCTTTCCTTCTGCTGACTTCGAGGATTTTTTGTTCCTCTTTCTCTAATTGCTTTAGGTGTAAGGTTAGGTTGTTTATTTGAGATGTTTCTTGCTTCTTGAGGTAGGATTGCATTGCTATAAACTTCCCTCTTAGAACTGCTTTTGCTGCATCCCATAGGTTTTGGGTCATTGTGTTTTCACTGTCATTTTTTTCTTGGTATTTTTTGATTTCCTGTTTGATTTCTTCAGTGATCTCTTGGTTATTAAGTAGTGTATTGTTTAGCCTCCAGGTGTTTGTATTTTTTACAGATTTTTCCAGTAATTGACATCTAGTCTCATAGCATTGTGGTCAGAAAAGATACCTGATACAATTTCAATTTTCTTAAACTGCCCCTGCATTTCTTACCTTCTCAGGCAGCTCTTAGGGTGTGGAGAGCCCAGCGCTTCCCCCAGTCTCAGCAGAATCTGCAGCCTCCCCCATCAATCAGGAAGGAATGCAGGTGCTGAATGCCTTTGATGTCCATATCCCCATCCTACCTGATCCTTCTCTGGTTCAGAAGCTGGCTGGTTGCTGTGGCTGTAGGTGGTGGCAGCCCTTCCCAGGGAATCTATTTGCTCATGTTGATAAACCTGAGTGGAAACCTGAGGGAGGAGGCTGGAGAGATGGGGAAACTGGGAGGCTCTTATGGGGTCTGGTTCTAAGCCTGGCCTATGGTCTAGTCTGACACCACACCTGGGGCATTGTCCCCATTTCCATGGGAAATACACTGTGGTTCTGCAGGGTGAGTGAGGGATGGAAGTCTGGGATTAAAAACCTGGACAGGGCAGGGATGGTGTGGGGAGGTGCTCCCCAAGGAGCCACCACATGGCTGGTGGAGGCCACACTGCCCAAGGCAAGTGTCAACCCTCAGCAGATGTGATGGATGCTTGGCGGATGCCAGTTCATGCTGGATTTTGAGCCTGAGAGAGGCTCTCCATTCCCATAAACACATCGGTGGGCGGAGGAGGAGGAAAGGAGGACGGGGAGGGAGAGGGAGAGAAGGAGGATGATGGGCAGATGGGGAGGGGGAAGCATGGGTGTTCAGTGCAAACCTCTCCATCCCTGGGGAAAGCAATCAGTGTGCATGCAGTTTTCAGCCTTTCTATATAAAGGCTCCTGTGGACCAGCCCCATAGGGAAGAAGCGATATTCAGTTCTAGGGCCAGAGCCAGGGTGTGTGGCCACCCTTTGGTCTCTACTGTGGTACCCAGGCCTACCTGTACCATCTGTGAAGCCAGAACCAGTACAAATACCCTCCACACACCCATATCTAAACATTCATAAGTCATAAAGATAAACTGCTAAGAAAACATTCCACCCAGCTACCTTGACAAAAATACCTTCTTAATGACTTGGAAGACCAGGTTTAAATGATGATTCTTGAATTCCTGGAAATCTGCACCAGAATATGGCAGTGTGGGGAGAGCTGAGCCGTATAAGACCTTCCCCTTTCTCTTCCCAGCCCTGGCTGAGCCTGTAAGGGTCTTGTGTACCCATATGTGGATACCTCAGCCTACACATCCAGCCTCTGTTCACATGCCCAGCCAACATCCACTGCCTTGCCACTCAGTTCACCCTGGAGGAGGGATGCTGGGAAGGGACCCACCCCCGAGCTTGGGGTCATTTGTGCAGAGAATTCTGGGATCCTGAGGATGTGCTAAAATAGGGCACTGGTACTGGGTGGCTGTGTGCCCTTGGCCTCACAGATTCTTTACCCCAGAGGAAGAGGACAACTAGAGGAGAGCTGGAACAGGGCCCTCTAAAGCACTGGACCCAAATAGGGGCCCATTGCCCAGGTCCAAGGGCCGCACTGGTGGCTCCTGCTGTGTTCACGATGAGAGGAATTCATCTGTGATGCTGCCAGAACCTTCTGGTCATCAGATCTTAAGGAGAGCAAGATGGTAAGACAAGATACTTTGGTGGTTTTGATTCTCCTGCATGGGTCTGACATGTTGAATTTGAGGCTTAAAATAAACTCATTCTGGGTACCCCTAGCTAGTGCAGGTTGCTTTTCCTGGAGTCTAGCATACAACCCCAGGAAATGTGCCATTCTGTGCTGTCCCTGCCAGGCCAGCTCTTGCTGACCTGAGAAGGGAATATGCAGTTGGGTGTAGAGAGGGCATGCAGTGGTCAGAGCACAAAGCCTACTCCAACACTAACTAGCTTTGTCCCACCAGGTAAGTTATTCCTAAGTCCAAATCAGATCTCTCAACAACCACATGGAGGTGATGGATCCACAGAGGTGAGACAATAATGGTACCTGTCTGTAATGGTTTATTTTACATGTCAAGTTGGCTGGGCCACGGTGCCCAGGCGTGAGGTCAAACATTATTCTGGATGTTTCTATGAGGGTGTTTTTAGATTAAATTAACATTTCAATCAGTGGACTTTGAGTAAAGCAGATTGCCCTCCATAATGTGGGTGGGCCTCATCTAATAAGTTGAAGGCCTTAATAGAATAAAAGACTGACCGCCCCTGGGCAAGAGGGTGTGTGCAGCAGATGCCTCCAGACTTGAACTGCTACATTGGCTCTTCCCTGGGTCTCCAGCCTGCTGGCCCATCCTGCAGATTGTGGACTTGTGAGCCTCCACAGTCACATGAGCCAATTCCTTAAAATAAATCATATATATATATATATATATATATACACATCCTATTGGAGAACCCTGACAAATATACTGCCTTACAGGGGTGAGTTGTACAAAGGGCTTGGTTCAGCACCTAGCATGGACAGTGCTCTCGATACACATGAACTATTATTATAACCGAGAGAACAGCTTTGGTGTCCTATGGCCACAAATCTGTCTGGCTCTGTCGTGTCCTGTCATCCACCACCTCCTCTGAGCTTTGGTTTGCTCACCTATGAAACTGAGAAGTGGAATATTGCCTGCCATATCAGTAAACAAAGGATACACAGTCATCAGCGATTGTAGCCACTGCCGATGGTGATCCGGTGAGCCCTGAGGGAACTCAAGAAGGAAAAGCATACCTGCTATCTAGCAGCCATCAGACTGCAGCCACTCCCCCTCGGTGAGCCCCGAGGAAACTCAGGATATGAAAACACAGGATACTGGCCCCAGATAGGTGAGGTGCATATCAAAGGAATAATTTCGGTAAGCCCAGACTCTTGCATCTTCCCATATATAGAAAAGCACTAAATTCCTTGAGAGGTCTGGTTTTCTTTAATTAACAATAATCTTTTGACGTTCAGACTACCTACCCTTTGTTGCAAAATTCCTATATATCCTAGCTCCCCATCGTTGCCTCTTTGGAGCAGTTCTCAGGGCTACTTGAGATGCTGCCTCCCCGGCTTGAAGTCCTAAAACTTCCCACCGAATAAAACATAACTCTCAGTTTTTAGGTTGTGCAGTTTTTTTCAGTCGACAAAATGAGGATGATAGCAGCTCTCCACTTGAGTTGTGAGTATGCTTAAGTAGAGCTCAGGTTTGTAGAGTTCCTAGTACTGTGCCTGGAATTCATCTGTTTGCTCGTTCACCCCACATGCATACTGGTTGTGCCACTAACTGTTCAAATGCTGGAGACACAAAGGGCCTGAGTTCCTGCCCTTGGAGAGCTTATGTTCTAGTCCAGAAAAGGTAGACAATAAACACGTAAACAAACAGGTGGGATAACTTCACACCATGGTACATGCTGTGCAAAACATAATACAGGATGGTGTGATGAGAATGGCTCTGAGGAGGTGACACTCGAGACCCAAATGACACTAGTGGAGATCTGGGAGAGGGGGATGTCCAGCGCAGAGGAGGCCCTCAGCTGGTATGCAGCTTTACCATTGTTGTTAATAATAACTTGAGATGCTACAGCAACAGAGAGCACTAAATCATCGCCTGCTGCTTGTGCAATGTCACTTCTCAAAGGCGTTTCCCCAGTTGAGCTGTGGCTCCTGGTCAGTATATTTCCTTGGATTTGACCACAGATGTCCCTAACGTCCCCATGTCCCCAGTGTTTCACGGGAACTTTATATCCAGGAGATGAAAACTCTAGGTTGCAGTCCGCAGAAATGATGGTTAATTGGCACCCAGCAAGCCTTGGGGCCCCTCCCTTGCTCACTCATTCATTCAGTAAATGACCACCGGCCCCTACACCCTGCAGGGTGTGTGTCTTCCGAGCAAAGAGCTGAGCCTGCTGACGACAACGAACCACTTGAAGTGGACCGAAGGATTAAAATAGACTTATTAAGAGGGAATTCATCTATCAGAACCTATTATAACAAGGGTCTGGTGCTGTTTCCACAACTTGGGGCACCACCTCCCTAGGATTCTGGGAGAAACACAGTGTGCCTTTGGTGGGGGCCCAGCTGGATCCAGGGCCTTTAGTTTTGTCCCTGGTAAGATGCTCCCGGGAATGGCGATTGGAGACTGTGATGACAGACCGTAATTCCAACCCCAGCAAGTCTCAGCTGAGTCTGTGGCCAGGCTGGGGAGGTGCTGGTGTTAGATTGTTTCGTGTCCTCTGAGCCCTCGGCCCCCTACTCCATGGTCTTTTCTATCTCCCCTATGACGGCCCGACATCAGTGCAGTTCTCTCTCCTGATTGAAAGCTGTCTCCAGGAACCTTCATCCACAATAAGGTACAAATGATGGCTGGAACCTTTCGGCAGGAATTCGAGCAGCACCTAACAGTTCGTGATGACCATTTTGTTTGCCTGTATTGTTCCCTCAATGGATGCGTTACCTGCACTGAGGGTGGGGCCCACGGAGGTTGCCATGGAGTCTGGGAAGATGCTGGCCCACTTCTCCATTTGCCCACGACTCTGAGAAGACAGGCCCTCTGAGCCAGGGGTCTTCTCCACCGGAGCTAGCAATGCTGGGCATCAGAAAGGTGACCGGCAGTCTCCTCGCGGGTGAACAGGAGAAAGAAGAGTAGAGACAGAGAGTGGAAGAGGAGGAAAGGAGAGAAGGGGAGAGGGAAGCAAGGAGGTGGGAGAAGGAGGCAGGACTCAGCTCAAAACGACCCAATCAGAGGCCCCCAAGTGACGGCTGATTTTCTGCATCAATTTGACTGGGTCATAGGGTGCCCAGTTATTTGGTTAAACATTCTTTCTGGGTGTGTCTGGGAGGGTGTTTCTGGATGAGATTAGGATTTGAATCTGTAGGCTGAGTAAAGCAGATCCCCCCCCCCCAAAGTGGGTGGGCAGCACCGAATCCATCGGGAGAAAGGAGGAATTTCTCTCTCTCTCTCTCTCCCCCCGCCACCACCCCCGTCTCCATCTCCCTCTCCATCTCTCCCTCCCTCTCTCTCTGCCTGACTACTTGAGCTGAGTTTTCTCCTGCCCTCAAACTAGAACTTAACCATTGCCTCTCCTGGCTATCAGGCCTTTGGACTCAGACCAGAACTACACCACCAGCATTCCCTGGGTCTCCAGCTGGCTGGCTGCAGACTGTGGGACTTCTCAGTTCCCATTACTGCCTGAGCCAATTCCTTATAATGCAGATAGATGGATAGACAGACAGCTCCTATTGAGTCTGTTTCTCTAGAGAGCCCTGCCTAATACACCCATCCATCCACTCTTGACTGGTTCCTCCCACTTACTCTCTGTCACAAGGCCTCATTTCTTTCCTTCACGGCACTTATCACTACCTGCAATTATAGTTTTGTTTACTTGTTTGTTTTATATTCTACCCATAAGATTACTGAGGCCCAAGCGAGCCGGGGCCCCACCTTCCTTCTGGAAGGTGTACCCACAATTCCTGGACCAGGGCACTTAGCAAGCACTCAGTAATTCTTTGTGGAGGCAAAGATGCAAGAGAGCAATTAGGAAGAAACATAAGGAATATATTATGGGAAACAATGGAAAGATGCTTCCCCAAATGTCCCAGGAGCTTCTCACCAGCCCCTCGTCTAAGTGTCAGTAACCGGCAAGGTCTGCTGGGTGCATGGCATTGTTTCACACTGTCTCTGAACCAAAGTGCTGCAGTCCACACCCAGGAAAACACTGCCTGTCACAGCCTATGCTCCAAAGAATGTCACACACACCCTAAGGCCACTGATGGAGGTTTTACAGAAGCCAAGTCCCAGGTTTTTTTGTTTTTTGTTTTTGTTTTAACATTTGTTTGGTCTGATATAACCTGCTTTTTGGAATCCTGGCCTCCAGGAAAGTTTATCACAAGTTCTGGAGATGACAAGTCTGGAACGGTGCCAGCACAGAGAATGAACAGGCGTTATTCAGTTGAGGCGGGACTCAAGGCTGAAGGAGGTGGCGGGGCAGAATGGAAGCAACTTGGCTTTGCTTCAGAGGGAAGAGCGACTCTCGGCAGAGGCCGTCACAATTGTACAAGAACGACTGTTCTTCCTTTACCACTTGCTACCTCTTAGGATAAGGATCAGGGTTTGAGTCCTGTCAACAAATGTTTTTCTGACCTGCTCACCAAAATATAACAACAAACACCCTTTGGCCAGGTTTTAGCTTTTTCCTCGGTGCCATTTTAACCAGATGTGGGGTTGTTCTCTGCGTAACACCCTAAGGTGGCTGAAGCCTATTCCAGAAGGGGCAGAAGTCCCGCTCCCATGGAGACGGACCTGAACTCCCATCCCCACTGTCTAGGCTGCTGCCTCTCAGGAGGAGGGAGAAGCTGCCCGGCTCTGCGGTCCAGGTCAGAGAAATGGACGGCACAAAGTCATCTGTGCAGGTGAGAGCTGCCAGTCTTCACATGCCCTGCGCTGTTTTCAGCTGTCAGCTCTGAAACCTGATTCGGTCCCCACACGCACCTCAAGCCGAGAGGCAGGCTCTCCTCGGGGACTCCTTCCTGGGCTCCTTCGCTCTGCGGATTCTAAACTCTGAGATCAGAGGTCTCAGTGGGTGCGCCCAGGGGGCAAGGCTCCGAGCAGGCGCTGCTCTGGTCACTGATGGTCAATTCTCCGTTTTCAGCATTTCCCTCGGAGGAGAGCCACCTGCTGGGGGTCTGGACAGCGAGGAGGGGGTGCAGGTGACTCAGTCGTCCTCATCCTCGTCTTCGTCCTCAGTGTCCTTGTTGGGGGCGCACCTCTGGAAGCACTGCACCACGGTGGCCAGAAAGAAGCTGGAGATGATGGCGGCGATGGACACAGCCACGCCAGAGAAGATGATGATGAACAGGTCTGTGAGCGAGAGGCTGAACTTGCACTCGCTGAAGCTGGCCTCCGACAGCTCTTGCAGCAATATCCTCCTGTTCTCCATGGGCAGGGAGCATTGGATTTCGTCAAGGCCTGTGAGAAAGGCAGGCAGAGAGAGAGGTTTAGGCCGCAGCCCAGGATTGCCTACAAGTTAGCAAGGTGAGTGCTTACCAGGTGCAAAGCAGGCGTGTGCCCCCAAACACAAAAGGGGGAAAAAGTTGACTTGAATGCAATTTAAACGTTTTCGAAAAGCCTCAGGGGAATCACATGGAAGAAACCAGAATGTGCTCGTCTCCCTTACTTTAAGGTGTGGCACTCTTGATTTTGAATCACTCAAGGTGGTGATGGAAGGGAGCATAATCTTTTTAGGGTTTAGAAGCTCTGTAGACAGTAATCCAGATCTGGTAATACCCAGCGCCCTCGGGGCAGAGGGCGGGGCAAGGCTGTGGGATGCGGAGGGGCGGTGCCAACCAATGGCAGTACCCTCCAGTTTGTAAGGCAGCTTCCCAAGAAGAATGCCAGCCTCCTTTCCACTGCCACCCAGGAGAAACTGAACAGAGGATCAGTGTAGCGCTGTAGAAACTCCACTCACTACCCTAGAAGGGTTTTCCCTTGGCAGGAGTGGGGAAAATAAATATGTAGTTATGATGCTTGCATGAGCTCCTCTGTGCTTCAGAATCACCTGAAGACTATACCGAAATCCAGATTGCCAGGCTCCAACCCCTGGAGAATCCAATTCAGCAGGCTGCACTGGGACCCCAGCCTCTGCATTTTTAAAATCCAGGTGATTCTGATGCTGCTGGTCCACAAGGCACACGTGAGAAACATTATCTTCTAGCTGGTGAGAGAGACTGAGGGGTTTGAGAGAGAGTTCCTGGGACACCCACCCCGCTACAACCAGAAGAGCCCTTGTAAACTCTGCTTTATATATTGGGGTTCCCTTTAAGATCTCACTTGAAAAGTGTCTGGCTAATTGAAAAAGAAGTTTCAAATCCACAGGTCAAAAAAAATGTTACATCTGGGTATGTGCTGAGACAGTGTGTCATAGCAACAGCAATAAATGCAATCTAGAGCTTAGCATGGGCAGGCACTGTTCTAAGCACTTCACACATAATAAATTGTTTAATCCTCACAACTCCGTGAGATAGGTCCTGCCATCATCCCCATTTTACAGATGAGGAAACAGGCTCAGAGAGGTAAAGTAACTTGTCCAAAGTGGCACAGCTAGTAAGTGGCCTAGCTTGGACTCTAACTCAAACAATTTGCCTCCAGAGACCTGGCCTGCAGCCACTGTGCCTCCAAAAGGAACAGAAAGCAGGTGTGGGGCTGGAGAGGAAAGCCAGGAAGAGAGGGGCCAGGGGCACAGGAAGCCAACACTGTCTTCTCATGGCTGCCACCAAGAGGAGTGGTGGTGACAGCAGTTGTCGGTCACCTGGGGGTGAGGGACATGTTCCTAGTGTAATGGATTTATGGCATTTTAGAGATACCGCTGTATGACTGCTCCTTTATCAGTTAGCGGTTCCTCTCGGGGTACCCCATCTGCCATCAAGTGAAATGGGAGGGCAGCTACGAGACCCCCACCCCAAATTCATATGTTGAAGCCCTAACCTCCAATGTGACTATATTTGGACATAGGGTCTCTAGGGAGGTAATTAAGGTTAAATGGGGTCATAAGGGTGGGGCCCTGATCAATAGGACTGGTGTCTTTATAAGAAGAGGAAGAGATAACTGAGAGCTCTCTCTTTCTCTCTGTGTGTGCACAGAGGAAAGGCCATGTGAAGAAACAGTGAGAAGGTGGCCATCTGCAAGCCAGGAAAACAGGCCTCAGCAGAAACCAAGCCTGCACACACCTTGATCTTGGACTTCTAGCCTCTGGAACTGTGATAAAATAAATTTCTGTTGTTTAAGCCACCCAATCTGTGGTATTTTGTTATGGCGACCCTAGTAGACTAAAAACAATCCTCACTGGACAAGAACAAAAGATACAGACTTGTGTTAGTATTAAGCTCTAAAGACTGCTCGTTATCAAGCATAATCTGCACATCCTGATGGATATACAATATGAACTACAAACAAAGTCAAGTTACTATCATAATTTCACAAACTTCGAATATAAGAAAATGCATGATATTAAAATGCATAAAAAGGTCAGACCTTTTTTTGATCTGGAAGAGGAGAGAAAAATAAAGTAATAGTCCCTAATATTCATATAGCACTTACTACATGCAAACACTGTTCTAAGTTCTATATGCATATTAACTCTTAATTCTCACAACAACTATTATTACACCCACTTTATGAGTGAGAAAACTGAAGCACAGAGAATTTACACACCTTGCCTTCAGCAACACAGCTTCACGGGGATGTGAAGACACCGTTCTGACATTAAGCTCACCTGCCTGCAATTTCTGTTTATCTTCGGCGTCCTTTCAGTTCTCAGGAAACCTTCAATTATTCTCTTTTTCAGTGCTTCCTGGTTTCAGAAAGCTGCCTTCAACCCATATCCAGCATAATCTGAAAGTCAGAATGATTCCTCACACCTCACTAATTAGCTGGTTTCTGTTCTGCAAAGAGCAGCCCTGTTAATTGCACAGCAATCCTGCCACCACCCTTTGGGTCTTTATTGTGTATCTTTCCTTCTAGCTCAGAAACAGAAGGTGAAGGAAGAATGACTGAGCTTCCTCCTTCCTTCTGTCCTGACCCATCTTTTATGCAGTCTACAGCCAACCCACTGATGCTCTTCTCCCCATGGGAACTGTTGCTCAGCAACCATACTCACGTTCCCTCCTCTCCCTGATTGGATGCCTACCTTAGATATCCAAGGAATTAGCTGGACCAAAGCTCTGCAGGTTTCTCCAGTTTACACTTGACTACGTTTTTGACTATTTCTTGTCTTAAGCCAAGCTTTTGTTTACTTCTGAGCATTTTAAATGCATTTGAACAGAACAGGAGAGCTTTATGAAGAGTTATTGTGGGGTTCCCTTGCAGACATTATTTTTTTCAATGGAAAAGCAGGAAAGTCAATTGACCTGCCTCTTCTTAACATCCACCCCACCCCTCCCCGCCAGCCAAAGATGTTACAAAAATAAAAAAGATGGACACCGTTGGACTACGTGAAGCTCAGGCAGTTTCTAAAACGAAGATAATAGTTGCCATTTTCAAACCCGTAACAGGTCATTATTAAAGAGAGAAAAGGTCTAGAAGTCATTTTTTCAATGAGCTGTATTAACTGGCAAACACCCCAACAAAACAACACAAGCCCACAGAGCCTGCCATTTAAATCCAACCTTTGCTGGCCACGACTCCTCAAGTCGATTCTGATTTCTACAGTGTTCTTTGTGCCTTGAGATTGCGCCTGGCATTTTTACAAAGCAACACTTTTACAGACTGTCATCTCACATTTCTCTGTGGCCAGAGGAAACAGGCTTGCTTGAAAAACAGCACACACAAGCCCACCAGGAGTGGGAGGCTCTGGACCCACGCTCAACTGAGCCATCACTTAATGGGTTTTCGTAGCTCACAAAGGGCAGAGAAATGAGAGTCAGCAGGACCCAGCAGAGGGGGGCAGGGCACCGCTGCCGGCTGCTCTAAGGACACAGTCAAGGCCGACTGCAGAACTCAGGAGTTGGAATAATCTGACTTTGGGGTCCCCTCTTCTCTCCTGCTGGAGCTACTCTAGACCAGGGTTTCTCAACCTCGGCACTACCAACATTCGGGCCTGGATAATTCTTTGAGGTAGGAGGCTGTCCTATATACTGCAGGATGTTTATCATTATCCCTGTCCTCTACCAGTAGCATCCCCACCCACAGTGTGACAATCAGTAATGTCTCCAGACAGTGCCACATGTCCCCAGGAGGAGGTCGGGGAAGGAGACAGAATTCCCTGGTTGAGAACTGCTGCTTTAGACTGAAATGCTCAGCTAAGTAGGTAAGCTTCTAAGGTAGGGCTGCTCTTGGCTACTAGGCAGACATTTAGCTGTTCAATGGCTTTTTAATTTATGCATTAAATGAAATGGGTAAGGCTTAATGTTAGATACCAAAAAAAGAAAAGAAAAGAAAGGAGAGAGAGAAAGGACAAAAGAAAGAAGGCAGTAAGGGGGGGAGGGAGGGAGGGACGGAAAGAGGGAGGAGAAATAAAGAGGAAGACGCAGTCCTGGCCTCAAGGAACTTAGGTCTAATAGGGGCAGCAGGACACAAGCATAAATAGTGATATTTTAGGAGAGAGAGTGAGAAGTCACACAAGAGGTCCAGTGAAAGCCGGAGAGAAGTTGCCAGGAGAGTGCGGGGTAGGGGTCTCTGTGGGGGAGGCCCGGAGGGACAGAGGGAGGATGGCTGGTCATGAGCCGTGGCGGGGAGGAGGGGAGTCCATGTGATGTCCCTACTTGATTTGAAATGTTCTCCCTCCTTTTCTGAGCCCACCTCCTCAGCTGTCTGAGTTAAGAATAGTAAACAAGAACCAGTATTTATGGGGCACTTCATGTGTGCCAGGCCCTGCTCTTAGGGCTTTATACACATTAGCTCACTGAATCCTCAGGCCAACCCAAAGAGGAGCCTCTAGTCATCCCCACTTTACAGATGTTCAAACTGAGACACAGAGAAGTCAAGTGACTTGCCCAAGGCCACACCGCCAGGAAACAGACAGAGCCTAGACTGACACCAGCCACTATGTGGTCCCACCCACTTTCCCGGGCAGGGAGACCTAAGGCTGCACCAGCCCCACCCAGTGCCTCAGAACAAGTTCCCTCCTCCAGGCAGCGTCTTTTTTTTAATTTTTTTTTATGGTGTAGAGCATTCCTTTCTTTCTTTTATTTTTTTTTTAAACATCTTTATCGGAGTATAGTTGCTTTACAAGGGTGTGTTAGTTTCTGCTTTATAACAAAGTGAATCAGCTATACATACACATATATCCCCATATCTCCTCCCCCTTGCGTCTCCCTCACACCCTCCCTATCCTACTCCTCTAGGTGATCACAAAGGTCTGAGCTGATCGCCCTGTGCTATGTGGCTGCTTCCCAGTAGCTATCTATTTTACATTTGGTAGTGTATGTATGTCCATGCCACTCTCTCACTTTGTCCGAGCTTACCCTTCCCCCTCCCATGTGCTCAAGTCCATTCTCTAGTAGGTCTGTGTCTTTATTCCTGTCCTGCCCCTAGGTTCTTCATGACCATTTTTTTTTTTTTTTTTAGATTCCATATATATGTGTTAGCATTGTTTTTCTCTTTCTGACTTACTTCACTCTGTATGACAGACTCTAGGTCCATCCACCTCACTACAGATAACTCAATTTCGTTTCTTTTTATGGCTGAGTAATATTCCACTGTATATATGTGCCACCTCTTCTCTATCCATTCATCTGTCAATGGACACTTAGGTTGCTTCCATGTCCAGGCTATTGTAAATAGAGCTGCAATGAACATCATGCATGACTCTTTTTGAATTATGCTTTTCTCAGGGTATATGCCCAGTAGTGGGATTGCTGGGTCGTATGGTAGTTCTATTTTTAGTTTTTTAAGGAACCTCCATACTGTTCTCCATAGTGGCTGTATCAGTTTACATTCCCACCAAAAGTGCAAGGGGTTCCCTTTTCTCCACACCCTCTCCAGCATTTATTGTTTGTCGATATTTTCATGATGGCCATTCTGACGGGTGTGAGGTGATACCTCACTGTAGTTTTGACCTGCGATTCTCTAATGATTAGGGATGTTGAGCAACCTTTCATGTGTTTGTAGGCGATCTGTATATCTTCTTTGGAGAAATGCCTATTTAGGTCTTCTGCCCATTTTTGGATTGGGTTGTTTGTTTTTTTGATATTGATCTGCATGAGCTGCTTATAAGTTTTGGAGATTAATCCTTTGTCAGTTGCTTCATTTGCAAATATTTTCTCCCATTCTGAGGGTTGTCTTTTCATCTTGTTTATGGTTTCCTTTGCTGTGCAAAAGCTTTTAAGTTTCATTAGGTCCCATTTGTTTATTTTTTGTTTTTATTTCCATTTCTCTAGGAGGTGGGTCAAAAAGGATCTTACGGTGATTTATGTCATAGAGTGGTCTGCCTATGTTTTCCTCTAAGGGTTTTATAGTGTCTGGTCTTACATTTAGGTCTCTAACCCATTTTGAGTTTATTTTTGTGTCTGGTGTTAGGGAGTGTTCTAATTTCATTCTTTTACATGTACCTGTCCAGTTTTCCCAGCACCACTTATTGAAGAGGCTGTCTTTTCTCCATTGTATATTCTTGCCTCCTTTATCAAAATAAGGTGACCATATGCGCATGGGTTTACCTCTGAGTTTTCTATCCTATTCCATTGATCTATATTTCTGTTTTTGTGCCAGTACCATACTGTCTTGATTACTGTAGCTTTGTAGTATATTCTGAAGTCCAGGAGCCTGATTCCTCCAGCTCCATTTTTCTTTCTCAAGATTTCTTTGGCTATTTGGGATCTTTTGTGTTTCCATACAAATTGTGAAATTTTTTGTTCTAGTTCTGTGAAAAATGCCATTGGTAGTTTGATAGGGATTGCACTGAATCTGTAGATTGCTTTGGGTAGTATAGTCATTTTCACAATGTTGATTCTTCCAATCCAAGAACATGGTATATCTCTCCATCTGTTTGTATCATCTTTAATTTCTTTCATCAGTGTCTTATAGTTTTCTGCATACAGGTTTTTGTCTCCTTAGGTAGGTTTATTCCTAGGTATTTTATTCTTTTTGTTGCAATTGTCTTTTAAAGAGATGTTCTGGAACTCTCCAGCAACCCTCCTGGTCCCCAGGCCCTGACCTGGAAAGGTCAAGGTGCTGGCATAGCCTCTCCCTGGTCAGAAGTGCTCCGTGGGTACTGTGAAGTGCAGATGTGGAGTGAAACCATCCTGTGAGTGTTCGAACAGACCCCCGGGGGGACCCTGGATCTACCTCCTGATATCCTATGACCGTGGCCCTGGCCCTGTCTCTGCAAGCACTGTCTTGTGATGATGCTGTGAGCATGTAATGAGGGGATATCTGAAAAGCTCTTACCAGGGTGCCTGGCCACCATTCAAGCTTGAAAAAGCCACTGTTAGTATCATTCAGATTTTCAAGGTTTCAAATTGTGCACAGGCCTGACTCCAGGTATCTGATGTGGGTGCCTTTGTTAGTCAGGGTTCTCCAAAGAAACAGAACCAATAGGATGAGTATACACAGAGATACTTATTATAACGAATTGGCTCATGGAACTATGGAGCTGACAAGTCCCAAGATCTGCAGTAGGGAAGCTGGAGACCCAGGACAACTGGTGGTATAGTTACAGTATGAATGCCCACTGGCTCAGGACCCAGGGAGGGCCAGTGTTACCGTTCTATCCAAAGGCAAGAAGGAACTGATGTCCCAGCCCTAGGCAGTCATGCAGGAGGGGTTCCCCCCTACTCGAAAGAGGGTCAGCCTTTTTGCTCTAATCAGGCCTTTAACTGATTGGATGAGGTCCACCCACATTAGGAAGGGTCATCTGCTTTACTCAGTCTACTGATTCAAGTGTTAATTCCAACCCAAAACACCCTCACAGACACACCCAGAATAATGTCTGACCAAATATCAGGGCACCCACGACCCAGTCAAGTTGACACATAAAATCAACCATCACAGTGCTCTCTACACTTTCAGCAGCAGCAGGAGAGATGCTTCTCTAATTACATTAGGATGAGGCAGAAATTTAAATGAAACTCTCCTTTCCTCTTCTTGCTCAAGACATCTGAGATAGGGAGGTGGAACTCGTTAAGGATTCGCAATGCCAGAAAGATCTGCCTGTCCAGAGTCATCCTGACTACAGAGTCCGTGGAGGCTCCTTCTCTGCTCTTCCTCCGTCTCCTCCCTCCTCCTCCTCCCTTTCCTCTCCTTCTCTGTCTTATTCTTTGTATTTTTAAAATTTTGGTAAAATATGCATAACATAGTGGTTATCATTTTGACTATTTTTAAGTGTACAAATTCATTGGCATTAAGTACATATACCATGATGTACGACCATCACCACCATTTATTTCCAAAACCTTGTCATCCCCCAAACTCTGTACCCATTAAACAGTAACTCCCCTTGCCTCATTTCCAGCCCCTGGAGACCACTCCCTACTTTCTGTCTCCATGAATAGCCTGCTCATATAAGTGGAATCATACAATATTTGTCATTTTGTGACTGGCTTATTTCACCTAGCATAATGTCTGCGAGGTCCAGCCATGTTGTAGCATGTATCGGAAGGTCCTTCTTCTTTTTTTTTTTTTTTTTTTGGGCCTCTCACTGTTGTGGCCCCTCCCGTTGCAGAGCACAGCCTCTGGACGCGCAGCCTCAGCGGCCATGGTTCACGGGCCCAGCCGCTCCGCGGCATGTGGGATCTTCCCGGACCGGGGCATGCACCCGTGTCCCCTGCATCAGCAGGCGGACTCTCAACCACTGCGCCACCAGGGAAGCCCCAGAAGTTCCTTCTTTTTTAAGGCTGAGTAATATTCCATTGTATGGTGACACCACATTTTGTTTATCCATTCATTACTGATGGGCACTTGGGTTGTCTCCACCTTTTGGCTATTGTAAATAATGCTGCTATAAACCTTGGCATACAATAGACTTGTTGAAGTCTCTGCTTTCAATTCTTTTAGGTATATAACTGAGAAGTGGAGTTAAGAGATCAGATTGTAATTCTACATTTAATTTTTTGATGAACCACCATAGTGATTTCCACTATGGCTACACAGTTTATACTCTCATAAACAGTGCACAAGGGGGGCCTTCCCTGGTGGCGCAGTGGATGAGACTCCGCACTCCCAATGCAGGGGGCCCAGGTTCGATCCCTGGTCAGGGAACTAGATCCCACATGCATGCCGCAACTAAGAGTTTGCATGTCACAACTAAGGAGGCTGTGTGCCGCAACTAAGGAGCTGGCGAGCTGCATCTAAGGAGCCCTGGAGCCACAACTAAGGAGCCCGCCTGCTGCAACTAAGGAGCCCACGTGCTGTAACTAAGGTGCTGGTGAGCCGCAACTAAGGAGCCCTGGAGCTGCAACTAGGGAGCCCGCCTGCCACAAGTAAGACCCGGCACAACCAAATAAATAAAAATGAATAACTAAATATTTAAAAAAAAACAAAAACAGTGCACAAGGGTTCCAATTTCTCTATATCCTTGCCCACACATGTTATTTTACATTAAAAAAAAATGGCCATCCTCATGGAAGTAAAGTAGCATTCATTTTCTTGGTGGTTTTGATTTGCATTTCTCTACTGACTAGTGATATCCCGCATCCTTTCATGTGTTTATTGGCCTGCTCCTTCTTTTTAAATGAAGGCCATAGTCTCCTAAACAGCCTGCATGGGGCATTTCATCAAGGATTAGCAGACATGTTGCAAAAGGTTGGTCCCACATAAGTCAAACCTGGGTAGAAAACAGGGCTGAGAAACCCTGGGGGAGACCCAGAGGCACACTGGGCAGATTTCTGAAAAGGAAGACTAGGCATATCTCCCAATCCAGTATCATTCACCTACCACTTCCTGCACCTTCATCCACGCTCTAAACTGGGAAGAATGTGTGTGCAGGGGGTGGGTAGCATTTATTGAGCACCTGTTTTGTTCTGATGCAGTGCACCCCTTAACACACGTCATTTATAGCTGACCTCCATCTGGGAGGTGAGCGGCATTATCCTCAATTCATAGCTGAGGAAGCGGGTCTCAGAAATCTTTGGCAATTCACGTACTGTTAAATAGGGAAGCCCGAATTCAAACTATCCTCTCGCTTTGTTTTACTCCAAAGCCTGTGTTTTTCCCGTCACTCTATGTGGTCTGTAACGCTGAAGAAAGTGACATCCTCAGCCTCAGGAAGTTTATAATCTGACAGAGGGGCCCAAGCTAAAATACATCAAGCGATGGGGAAGGAAGACAATATATGATTGAGAATCGACTTTGGGCTTTACAAATTCAGAGAGCGAAGAGCCGGGGTGTGTGGAAGGTCTGGTAATACTCATCCATATTTATGGAATGAACACATACCTTTGAGTTCAGGGGATTACTGGGGAGGAATGAGAAAGGCATTGCAAGCAAGAGGTCCGGATGGAATCTGGAAGTGTGAGTGAGAATGACATTAGAGGCTCCCTCCTGGGCTAGAATAGCGCCTCCCAAATACAATATCTTCCCAAATGGCTGCCACTGGCCGATGTCCAGTGGCTGCGTGTGGAGTCGATGGAGCATCATTGCCAGGATCTGAGAATCTGGATTAAGAGATTAAAGGATGGCAACCCTGAGCCAGGCTCAGATTGCAAAAGATTTTTTTTTTTTGTCAAAGCAACAATAGTGGTCTTTTATCTTAAGAATCTAAAAAAACATTCAAATCAGCAGATAAGGCAATGTTGTCACATGGAGACAACTGTCAGGCTGCCCTAATGAGACAGGACACATGCTCACTCATTCATGTCACCTGCTGGCCCGTGTGCAGGCATGTGAGTTTGTAACCCCCTGGGGCAGTGGGTTTCTGCTTGTCCTGCATCTCAGAGACAGCCAGGGACTGCAAGGCATGGGCATAAGTTTAGGGTAAGACCATCCGCCTGTGACTAAGATATCTCGGAAGCCTAGAGTCTACAGCTATGATCTCAGGCTTTTGACTTTTACATAATGGTAAAAAAAATTTTTTAAATAAGAAATAGGGCTTCCCTGGTGGCGCAGTGGTTGAGTCCGCCTGCCGATGCAGGGGACACGGGTTCGTGCCCCGGTCCAGGAAGATCCCACGTGCCGCGGAGCGGATAGGCCCATGAGCCATGGCCGCTGAGGCTGCGCGTCCGGAGCCTGTGCTCTGCAATGGGAGAGGCCACAACAGTGAGAGGCCCGCGTACCGCAAAAAATAAATAAATAAATAAATAAATAAAAATAAGAAATAGAGGAGACTGACACAGGGCTGCAGCTGATAATTCTTCTCAGGACATTAAACACACACATGCCATCATCATTTTATAAAAGAGAGAACATTGGTACACCACTGAAGTTAAGAAAGGCAGGATAACAGCAAATCAGTTAATACATTGGCCTTAAAAAACACTCACCACAGTGCCCTCATTGCTCTCATTTTGCCTGGAAAAAAATGACCACTGATAAAGGGCCACATTTGGGAAGCATCATCATATTCCGTACTCTCTATCCCACCTGGAACAAGAGCCCGGGGACCGTTTCCTTATTCTTCAAGACCAGAGGTACAGCTGCAAACTACAGCTCCAGGCCCAAATCGCCCTTCCTTCCCTCTCCCACATGTATTTGTAAATAAAGTCTTATTAGAACACAGCCAGACCCCCTGGTTTACACATTAGCTAAGGCTGCTTTCGAGCTACAATGGCAAGTTTGAGTAGTTGTAAGAGATTCTATGGCTCACAAGGCCTAAAATATTTACTATCCAGCCCTTAATAGAAAGTTTGCCAACTCCTGTTCAAAACTCAACCCAGGAAACACCTCCTCTGGGAAGCCTGCCCTGAATGCTTCCTGTGCTCCCCCTTCCCCTGAATCAGACCCCTCCCTTCCTGGCCCCCCACACCTCCTCCACAAAAGTCAACTCCTCCACGGGGCGGCCTGTGTCTCTCACGTCTGCAGGCACAGCTGCCAGCTCAGGGCCTGGCACACAGCACACGAACATCAGGAAAACTGGAAAAATCTAAAACAACTCAGAAATATCTGGGTGAGAAGGGTCCTCGTGCATGGTTCCCAGCCGGGGTCCTGCAGGTGGGCTGAGGTTCTGTAAGCAAGGACTAGTTGTCAAAAGGCCAATCAGTCACTTGTTTGTGAGAAGGCCGCAGGGGCTATTTACTCAAACATGCAATTTGGTAGACAAAATCTTTCAAACTCGGGGTCTGGAAACATTAATACAATAGATTCTTTAGTGGCAAAAATGTTGGGAGCTATCAACTTTTGTGATTTCTCTGTCGTCTTCAGTGAAGTGCATCCGAGATGCAGAGACCTCTTCCTATTTATTACACATGATTTCTGAAATAATACTAGTAATAGCTGGTGGGTTCAATAGACAACTCAGTTCCCGCCCTGAGTTTAGAACTGAATGATTGAGAGACACAGAACTCAGAGGAAATAAGTGAGAACATCAGTTTTGTTACTGATAAAACTGCAGGAGCCTGTGCTGTCTTCCTGTGTCTACCCTACTGGCTGCCCCAATTCTCCCTTCAGCAGCCAGAATGAGTCTTTTACAGAAAAACTTATATCCCATCATTCTCCTGCTCAACACCTCCCACCACCACCGCCACTAAGGCTCCTCATATTTCCCAAAGTGAAATCCACGATCCCTACCACTGTTCCCGCAAACCCCTCACTCCACCTTGCTTGCCATTCCTCAGACACCCCATGCACAGGCCTACCTCAGGGCCTTTGCACCTGTTCCCTCTGCCTGGCTCACTCCACTTCCTTAAGGTCTCTGCTCAGATGTCACTTTATCAGAGATGCTCTCCCCAGCCCCATGATCACTCCCCATCCCCTGTACCTGGCTTTATTTTTCTCTATGGGACCACCTGACATGGTATATGTGTATCTATCTGTTTATTTCCTGCTTCCCTGCCCCTCTCCACTCAATTGTCAGCTCTGGGAGGTCGGGCTTTTGGTTTTGTTCCCTGCTGTATTCCCAGTACCTAGAACTTTCAAAAGTATTTTTGAATGATGTATGAATAAAGACAGGATTGGAGAGTGTGGCTTAGCTGCGTGGCCACAGAGGGGTTCCTAGACCACCTCCCCAAACAGACAGTCCATCCCACCTAATGGCTGATGGTGCTGGGCAAGCACAGGTCCCTCCCTTGCAGGACAGAAGTCCTTAACCTTAAATTCATCGCCATATACCTTGCAGCTCACTAGGAGCTGCATTTCTCCCATGCTTTTCCCTCTTGGGAGGTGGAAACATTCACCGCTCTTTGGACACAGATGGAGCAGAACAAAGTAGCTCTGCAAACAGTGAGGGCAAATCAGCTAACCCCCTGCAGCCTTACCACATGCTGGATAGTCTTCTAAGCATTGCACTGGCTACACTCCTCTAATCCATAAAACAAGCTCTGTGGCTAGTACTATAGTGACCCCGGTCAGCAGACAAAGAAACTGAATCCTACTTCTGTTACCTGCTTCTGGTTCTCCAGCCGAGAAATGATGGAGCCAGGATTTGGAGTCAGGCGGTCTGACTCCAGAGCCTATGCTGTTAGCCATTACCCTCTCCTATTGTCTTAAAAATGCTTGCACAAGTTATTGTGGGGATACTGAGACCCAGTGAGTCACAGACTTAAGCCAAAGCTGCACAGGAATCTTGTAGACCCCGTTTGGAACCCACGTCACCTCCAGTGGTGGTCCAAGCCCAGAGTACTCCGCGGGGAGAGGTCATTCTAAAGGGTCTGGGTGTTGTCGTATTTCCTAGGACTGCAGTAACAAATTATCACAAACCAGGTGGCTTAAGACAAATTCGTTCTCTCGTAGTTGCTGAGGCCGGAAGTCCAAAATTAAAGTGCCAGAGGGCCAGGCTCCCTCTGAGGGCTCGAGGGGAGAATCCTTCCTGGCCTCTTCCAGCTCCTGGTGGCTCGTGGCATTCCTTGGCTTGTGGCAGCATCACTCTGATCTCTGCCTCTGTCGTCATGTGGCTTTCTGCTCTGTATCTCTTTCACATCTCTCTCTTCCTCTTACAAGGACACCTGTCATTGGATTTGGGGCCCATCCTAAATCCAGGATGATCTCACCTCGAGATCCTTAACTCAGTTATATGGACAGACTCTTTTTCCAAATAAGGTCACCTTCATAGGTTCCAGGCATTAGGGCTTGGACATATCCCTTTGAAGGATGCAATTCAACCCAGTCCAGGTGTCTTACGTATAACAGTCATTTGTCATCCTTCAGCTTCTCACCTCCATCTCCCCTCATTTGGAGTCTGCTCCCAGATTTCATTTTGGGCAATCACCTCTCACCCCGTGGGTACGTCTTAGTGAGACTTTCTTCAAATGCGTGGCCCCTCACCAGCGTCTCTCTGTCCCAATACACTGAATCTTGAGTGGACTGACCAGAAAGTATGGCCAGAGCCCGTTCAATCCAGCAGCCCCGCCCTGCAGAACTCCTCAACCGGTTTTTGCTTTCCAGACTCCCAGGGCTGCCTCATTCTTTTCTGAGCCTGCTTCCCCAGCTTTCTCTTCAGTTCTGTGAATTACCTGACATACCTGCAATGAGTCCTTTTCTTGCTTACATTAACCAGAGTTGGCTTCTGTTGTTTACAGTCAAGAGGCCCAATTAACCAATGGATTATATGAAAACAGAGTCAGGTCAGCCCCTGTTCCACAGTCACAAATCATCTCACTCTGCCCTGCTGTCCCACAAAACCACGTGTTTGGCGGTTCCAGGCTCTGGAGTAAGTGCAATTGATTCTGTGCAACCCATCTCCCCTCCTAGGGAGACAACTCAGGGAACAGGCACGACTGATGGGAAGCTGAGTTCCCACCTTCTGTCTTGTTAGGGGTCTTCCTCTAACACAGATTGACCTTCCACTAAAACAAAGTGGGCTCTGGCTCGTTTGGGTCCAGGCGGAATGTGGTTCACTGCTCCTTCGCTTCAGAACCACCTCTTTCATTTCCACCAGGCACACTCCGAAGAGATGGGCCATTCCTTGTGCAGGGTGGCTTGGCTCCCTGCCTGCTGCCGCCCTTCCTGGTCCTCTGCCCTTGACTGATGACTTCTCCCCAGCAGCTGACACCTGAGCCAGAGACCGTGAATTGCTGCCACTCTCCCGAAATAGATGGTGACACAGCAGGAGGCAGAGTAAGATTTATCTCTCGCCCATGTGCCGACAAACAGGCCTGCAGCCAGAGCCTCTCTTGGGGCCTTTCCCCTGATCTGGCCTCTCGGGAACTGCCTAATGACAGGCTCTCCTAAGCGCTCTTTGTCATTAAAAATATATTTTTGCTTTCCTAATTCCACTTATTATTGCAAAGCCTCTGTATACACTGAAATAATAGAAGTAAACAAAAAGAAGCGTGGGGAAAAATGAACTCACAAATACACGTTTAACACACTGGCTTACACCTCGCTAGATTCTTTTCTTCTGTGTGTGCGTGTACATAAATCCCCAGAGTAGAAATACGCCCCGCCACTCTGGTGGAAAACCATTCTGGGAATACCTTTCATTCCACCAATATAATTATCAAACATCATTTGTAATGGCTACAGGGTATTTTATTGTGCAGATGAGCCATGATTTACTTGCCCAATCCCTGAATGTTTCCAGTTTTTTTTCTTACTAGAAGCAAAGCTGCTATAAGTACCGCGTACACATTTTAAATTATTTCCCCAAGACACATTCTGCCAAGTTGGAGGGTGTGTGAGAGCCCCTGAACTCACGCCCACAATGGATTTTGTCACTTTTTCATCTTTGCCAACCTGATAAGCCATAAAAGTGCACACTGGTGATTGAATCTGCATTTCTCTGATCAGCAGGAGAGCTGACCATTGTATGGTGTGCTCACCACCCACTTGGAGCTGTTTTTCTGTAAAGTGCCTGCCCAAGACTTGTGCCAAGAGCTTCGCAAGGCTTACCAATGTATGAGAAGGCCCCGGTGACAAGAAACACTGGGGAGAGAGTCGGGCTGATCCCCTCCACCCAGCTCACTGCTGGAGCTACAGCTCCCAGGGAAGGGGGTTACCTGTGCCACACGCGGGAGGAAGGACATTGTCCAGGGCCACTGCTGTCGGTCCCATTGCTCTTGGCCAGAGTTCCCCAGCCTCTTCCACTGTCCTCTGCTGCTCATTGGAGTAAGAGGGCTCAGCCTGGGCTGGTGAAACGCCCAGCCAGGCCCTCCCTGCCAGCTTTCCAGAACCCAAACCCAAAGGACCAGGGAAAGGCAGCAGCTTTGGTTCTTTTACATGCACAGCCAGACTTTCAGCCTCCTGACGTCACAGCATCATACAAAGTTAGACTTGAAGGTGCCTTGGACAGCTAATACCCCTCCCCAACCTCTCTCCTTTACTTTACAGATGAGAGGCCCAGAGAAGTTAGGCAACTTGTCTAAGGTCACATGGAGTCTGGACAGAACCCAGGTCTCCTGACTCCCCGTTTAGTACTCTTTTGAGGCATCAGGTTCTTAGCTCACGACAAGCACCTGGAGTTGCATGTGCTATGGCCCCTGCTGCAGCCACTTCATGTTACACGGGAAGACTGCACGAGGGGGCATCGCAGATGGCAGGCAGGGCTTGCTCATGCTTCTGGGGAGCACGATGCCGGGGAACACCAGCTCTCATGTTTCACAGTGCTGACCTTTGCTCCCTACCACCACTTTCATTAAGTATCACCACGAAGGGGAAACTTCCCACTTCTCCTCACTGTATCAGCCGGCAGACACTTCATCTGATTAAGTAATCGGCTGATTTCTACTAGAGGAAGACGCATCTGCAGTTTTGGGTCAAGGGCTCCTGCTTGGTTCTGGCTCCGCAGAGCATGGACTGTAGAAGGGGCAGCACGGAAGAGTGGATCCTGCACCAAGGGTTGAGACTTGTGTCTGCTGTCCTCCACTCCAGCCGGACTCCCACCCCGAACCTCAGGACATTAGTCACACACACAAGCATGGAAAACTGACTGACTCACAGTGCGGTTTTCTCAGACTGTCCTCCCCGGGTAAGAAATGAGCAGAGATGATCCTGACAGCTTACACTTTTATTCTCTGGGAAGCTTGCAAGCATCTCCACTATCACCACCACTGCCATCATCTTGACCACCACCATTACTACACCCACCATCTCTGCCGTGATGCCCACCTTGGCCAAGTCCACCATTTCCAAAATGATGCCCACTCCCCCACGTCCTCCACCTCCACCCTGATGCCACCTCCCCACGTCCACCATCTCCACCCTGATGCCACCTCCCCATGTCCGCCATCTCCACCCTGATGCCCACCTCCCCACATCCGCCATCTCCACCCTGATGCCCACCTCCCCACGTCTGCCATCTCCACCCTGATGCCCACCTCCAGTATTTCTACCACCATCACCACCAATGCTGCCACCTCCATCATCCATTACAGACATTTGTTACAAGTTGGGCCCTGGGCTGAGGATACCAACCTGTGTCTAGTTATTATAACTGATGAACTGGTTAGAACCTTCCAGCAAGGCCAGCATGAGGAAGTCTAAGACTGGCCTCGTGAGCCTGGTACCTCCCACTACTCATGGTGATTGATGCTCCATACTGCTCAGAGACACCCACCGGGCCTCCCCGCTTAGACCTGCCCCTCTGAGCACCCAGTGTCCCAAGTTAATCTCTGTCAGTGGGCTCACTGGCCAGCTGGAAGAAGCGGTCCTGGGCGTGAGGAGGGGTGTGTGTGTTAAGTGGGGCCCCTCAGATTTCACTGTGGAGATGATGTTCTATGGGGAAGTCATATCTATTGAAACTCATCATTTGCCAGGAACTATAATAAGTATTTCACCATTACCGTGTCATTTAATCCTCTTTCTCCACAGCCCTTTTGAAGAGTGGTTCTCATCTGGGGGTGATTTTGCCCCCCAGTGGGCATTTGACGATGTCTGGAGATATCTTTGGTTCTCACACTAGGTGGGGTGCTACTGGGCAGAAGAAGGGATGTTACTAAACACCCAACAGTGCCAGGGTGACCCCCCAAGGCAAAGAATTAGCCAGCCCATAATGCCCATAATGCCGAGGCTGGGATGCCCGCTTTGGAGTATTTTGTTTGTAGTCCCATTTTTCTAATTTAAATTTTGTGGTAAAATTTGCCATCTTAACCATTTTTAAGTGTGCAGTTCTGTGGCATAAAGTACATTCACATTGTTGTGCCACTATCACCACCATCCATCTCTAGAGCTCATTTCATACTGCAAAACTAAATCCCTGTTCCCATTAAACACTAATCCTCCATTCTTCCCTCCTCCCAGACCCTGGCAAGCACAGTTCTGTGTCTATGAATTTGCCTCTTCCAAGGTGCCTCAGATAAGTGGGATCATACAGTATTTGTCCTTTTATGACTGGCCCCTTTCACTTAGCATCATGTTCTCAGGTTCATCCATGTTGTAGTGTGTGTCGGAATTTCTCTCCTTTTAAGGCTGAATAATATTCTGTTGTATGGATGGACCACATTTTGTTTATCATTCATCCATCGACGGACACTTGTGTTGCTCTCACCTTTTGGCTATTGTGAATAATGCCGCTACGAACGTGGGTGCAAATGTGGGGTAGGTTTTAGATGCAGAGACCGGGGCTCTAAGAAGCTGTGTGACTCATCTGAAGTCATACAAGTTGTCTGGGAGGGTCTGGACTTAAGGGCAGGCCTGGCTGTCACCACAGCCCATCCTCTCTCCGTGACACCATGGCGTCCTCAGTCTTGGTCAGGCTCACTCACATATGGGTCATTGGTTGGACTTCACTTACCTGCCTCTCTCTGGAGTGACCTGGTGGCTGCCCCATCTGTGCTGCTCGTGACAACCACTCCAGGACGTCTTCCCACGAGTGCTGGCACTTCCCTCTCAACCCATAAAGCTCTCTCTATGCCTCGGATGGCTCCGAAACAATTTACCAACACAGCAATTCTGATTTTTCTGGGAAGTCAGGAACCAGGCTGGTTTTTTTTTTTTTTTAGATTTATGCTTCCTCTGGCAGCGGGGACCAGGGGGAGCCCCAGGATCCTGGTGGCAGACACCTTCACCCTGCAGTTTTCAGCGGGTCCTGGCACTGTGGCAACCGCTGTCACTGGGGCCAGAGTTGTGGGCTGTTGGGAAGTGACTTCAGGGTGAGGCGTTTGGGGGGGTGGTCGTTAGAAACAACCCGTGCAGGTGGAGAGGGTGCACCGTTATCTGACCCTCTCCTTTCACAGGTGGAGAAACCGGCCTGAGGGAGTGAAGTTACTTCCCTGTGGTGACAGAAAAATGCCCCCCAGTGACCACGTCCTAATTCCTGGAATCTGAGAAAATGTTACCTTTGAAGATATGATTAAGTTCAGGGTATGGACTGTCCAGGTGGCTCCAATGTAGTCACAAGGGTCCTTATAAGAGGGAGGAAGGTCAGAGTCAGAGAGGAGGTGTAAGGATGGAAACAGATCAGAATAATTCGGGGCCATTTGTGGAGCCCAACAGCTGGCCGTCCCTCCTCATAGAGTGTCACAATCAGTGTCCTTGTAGTTCGTAACCATGGGTCCATCTTCGGAGGCCAAAACAAGTTGCTCACATTCAGTGACAGCTCCTCAGACATCAGGAGACGGGGGCTATGTCCTTCCACATCTGTCCTTAGTTAAACATCCATTTTCCTATGCCAATATGGTCTTATTCTCCAAATACAAAGAGTCTCTGGCAATTTCCAACAGACAGGAAACCCAGGTAACTGCTTACAAGCTGCAGTTTGGTGAGGCCTGGGGGCTCCGACCTTCCCTCCAGGCCTCCCCGCATCTGAAATTCTACACAGACTGTGCCTCCATAGTGAGCAGTGGTCCCTTCCTTCTGCCTTTATTGCATTTATTCCTGGTTAGCCCTCAAGTCACTACCACTTTGCTGAGAGTTAGTTTACCAAACTGCTTTCTCTAAGCGAGGGGGGTGGTCCTGGAGGCCACCTCCTCTCTGCTCTTCCCCCCTTTGCCTTGTGTTAGCATCCATCACTGAGTCATTCATTCAGTCAACAAATACACATTGAGCACCTAATATAGGCCAGCTCTGGGGTAAAAACAGTGAAAAAATCATTTGTGACTACAATTTAGTGAGGGGAACCAGACAGACCATGAGTAAATCAGTAATATGTATTATGCAGCAGATGGTGACAGGTGTTATGGAGAAAGAGAAGCAAAGTGCGGAGGGAAGGCGAGCTGGAAGCGGCGGGTCGCAGGATTCAGTGGGGCTGGGACGCAAGGCTTGGTGAGAAAATGGTATTTGAGCAAGCGGCTAAAAGGAATGAGGGAGAAAGTCATGTTGACATCAGGAAAGGGTGTTCCAGGTGGAGGGAGCAGCAAGTGCAAAGGCCCTGGGGTGAAATATGCCTGGTGTGTTTGGGGAACAATAAGGGGTCTGGGTGCCTGGATCAGAGTGAATGAAAGGGGAGTAGTAGGAAATTAGGCCAGAAAGAAAGGAGGAGGTCAGGTCATGGGCGTGGGAGGCTGCTTATAAGCCCCTGGAAGAACCTTGGCTTCTAATCTCAGTGACATGGGAGTTACTGAAGAGTTCTGAGCAGAGGAAGGACGTGACTTGATATCTTTCTGGCAAGCAAGGAGGGGTCATTGTTCCAGATAAAGCTCTCAGAAGAGCAGAAAGTAGGAGCTGAACTTGCTTTCAACAGGCGTTTAGTCTACTCTGGTTTCCACTAATATGTTCGTCAGCTTTGATTTCCTCCAAGTCAAGGTTCTGAGTTGGCAAGACTCACTAAGTTTGGTTCTGCACCTAAAGCAGGAGCTGTGGACCTGAGAGGGTGGGCTTGCGGATAAAGGACCTGGTTCTGACATGATATTTAAGAAGCCATGCAATGGTTGGTGACAAAGACCCTGGCTCATCCCTCCCTCTATCACTTCTTGGCTGGTGACCTTGGCCAAGTTACATTAACCTGTCTGTGCCTTGGAGTTCTCACCTGTAAAATGGGGTGCGCCTGGCACTGACCTCTTTGGAAGACACTCATAGACTTAGAGCTACACTGTCCACTACAGTAGCCACCAGCCACATGTTGAGAACTTGATCACAGCCAGTCTGGACTTAGATGTGCTGTAAGTATAAAACACACCCAGATTTTGAAGACTTTGTACGAAACAAAGAATGGAAAAATATCTCATGAATGAGTTTTCTATTGATAAGTTGAAAGAATAACATTTTGGATGTGCTGGATTAAATAAAATACTGAAATTCATTTCACCTACTCGTTTGATTTACTTAAATGTGGCTACTAGCAAATTTAAAATTCTAGACGTGCTTTGAATTCTATTTCTACTGGGTGGTGCTGCCCTAGAGTGCTTAGCTCAGTGCCTGGAACACAGTAGACATGCAATAAATGGAGCCAATGGGAGAAGCCTGCTCAGGGCAGAAAGCAGGGACAACCCTCAACCACATAAACAAGAGCCCGATTTGTTCCTTTAGAACCTTATTTTCCCACACGCAAAGGAAGTGAAGCAATTGGTTCTTGACATCATAAAATCCAAGGGCTGGATGCCATTTTGGAGGCTACCGAATCCATCCCCCTGCCTCTGGCAAGGACGGTGTTTATCATTATCGCCTGCAGTATCTTCCCAGGGCTGCCGTAACACAGCACCACAGACTGGGGGCTTTACAACAGAAATGTATTGTCTCATAGTTCTGAAGTCTAGAGGTCTGAGATCAAGGTGTGGGCAGGGCTGGTTCCTTCTGAGGGCTGTGAAAGAGAGGCTGCTTCCTCTCTCCTAGCAACTGGTGGTTTGTTGACAATTTTTGGCGTTCCTTGGCTTGTAGAGGCATCACTGAGCTCAACCTTCACCTTCATCTCGTGTTTTATTCTGCGTCCATCTGTGTTCAAACCTCCTCTTTTTTATAAGGACACCAGTCATACTGGATTAGGGCCCACCCTAATGATCTCATCCTACTCAATTATATCTGCAATGACCCTTGTATCAATCATGATTTTTACATTCTATATTTTATATAGCTTTGGCATCTTGGGGCCTTGCCACCGGGGATGGACTGTCCCTCCCGGGGTTGGCCAGTTCCTAGAGACAGTAAACCCTCACCAGTGAGCACACCCTTGATATGCAAAGCTACCAAACCAAGCCCATACCGCACCCACCTCCTTTTATCAGGTTCTTGCAGTCCGAGACACTATCTCCCTGCCCTAAATCACCACAGGGCCAGGTACTAGACAGCTAAGGATCGCCCTTTTAGCCAGAGCCTCCTGAAATTATTCAAACTAGCCAACCCTTAACCTGCCTCCTCTGCTTACCCTGCCGTGCCCATTCCTTCCTGCAAAAACCACAATAAAGGCTCTCACCTGTCTTTCCTTTCATTCCTTCTGTCTCCTGACC
Organism: Lipotes vexillifer; assembly: GCF_000442215.2. Taxonomy (NCBI): domain Eukaryota; kingdom Metazoa; phylum Chordata; class Mammalia; order Artiodactyla; family Lipotidae; genus Lipotes; species Lipotes vexillifer. The sequence goes on from NW_006790015.1 coordinate 2,550,303, forward strand.
ACCCCTAACGCTTCCCTGTGTGGGCCTGCATGGCTTCCTCTCTTTCTATTTCTAGAGATCTGTGAGTATAAAACTTCACCCTTCAAGACAGTTATTCTGGGGCTTCCCTGCTGGCACAGTGGTCGAGAGTCCGCCTGCTGATGCAGGGGACACGGGTTCCAGCCCTGGTCTGGGAAGATCCCACATGCTGCGGAGCGGCTGGGCCCATGAGCCACAACTACCGAGCCTGCGTGTCTGGAGCCTGCGCTCCGCAACAAGAGAGGCCGCGATAGCGAGAGGCCCGCGCACCACGATGAAAAGTGGACCCTGCTTGCCGCAGCTAGAGAAAGCCCTCTCACAGAAACGAAGACCCAACACAGCCAAAAATAAATTAATTAATTAAAAAAGAAAAATCTCCCCTAAGCATTAAATTCTTGTGATAATTTAAGCTTATATATATTAAAAAAAAAAAAGACAGTTATTCTGCATGCCCCCAGTTTCTTCTAAAGCTCTTTGACATCAGTATTTCCCTGATCTTTCAAATAAACCTCGGGGTATCAGATGAGGGAGCCACAGCCCAGACAAGTCAGGTGACCTGCCCAGGTCAAGGAGGTGGCAGCAGGTCCAGGGTGTCCTGACTGTCAGCTCTAAGCTCTCAGCCCCTCAACGGGACCATGTGGCATCTTCATTTCTGATGCAGACGATCATTTATGTTGGTTATGTTTAAAAAGGGACATCATCTCGTTGATGTCTTGTGCAAAAGCAATGCCATTCTTTCTAATAATGTGAGGGGAGGGCCTTTTCTTCACATGACGAGGGAGAAGAGAGGAACATACTTTTGCACCAACTGATTTGAAAGATACCGGGGTGATGGGGCCTATATGCCAAGGGAACCCACCCAGGAAACGTGTGCTGGGAGCTGGGGGCGAGCGGCTTCCAGACCCTCTCATCCCGCGACCTGGAGGAGGTTGGCTGGGGAGGGCACAGACCAAGCCAAAGTCAGAGACAGAAGAGGCCTTCGAGGTCATCTAGCCCCAGGGTCTAAAGCGGGTGGCTGGGGAGAGGAATGCAGCCACCACCGTGTTCCGGGGGATCCGGCCAGCGCGGTGCCCTAAGTTGTTTCTCATGTGCATGTGGTTCCCCTCCTGCCCCTCCCTCTCTGATGACTCCCACCTACAGCCCCCAGGGGCGTCTGGGGTCACCACTCATGATCTAGAGCAACTGAGAAGGAGGACATGACACAGGTCGACTGCTGGCTAACAAGGAAGTGGGGACAGGGACCCCGATTCCTAGCTCTCTGGATCCTGAGTGACCCGCAGCTCCCTCAAGGTCCTGACTCCTGCCCTTGGCATTTATCCCATGACCAGCCCAGAGGATGGAAGAGATGAGGCACCCGGGGGCTCCTTGATGGGCAGCCTCTGAAGCAGAGGGGCCAGGCTGAGAGCCACTGGGAGGATGGGCTGTGAACACACAGATAATGCCTGTCTCCGTGGATTGTAGACATCTGGGATTTGACAGGAAAGGCTTAAATCCAGTGGGATTTGTAAGCCTGTTTGCACATTTCTATGAATTGGATAAGGAAGAAAAGAACAGCTTCTATGTGCAGTGCTGGAGGAAGCTGCACTCTGGGCATCTTCACATGACATCACTCGAGGTCAAAGGGCAGATGCTATCACCTGCATTTGACAGAGGGAACACCAGGGCCCAGGAATGTCGGGGGATTCATCTGCCGTCAGACAGTTCACTGGAAGCTCGGCCACGGTCGCGGCTGCCTAGCTGGATGTCTAGTGCATGGCCTGCCCAGCCCCCATCCCTAAGCTCTGCCCGCCAGAGCCTCCTCCCCGGACCTGGAAATTGGGACCAAGACAGTACAGTCTCGCCCAGCCTCAGCTGGTCTCATGAACGGAGCAGCGTATTTTTGGCCACATGGATGGAAAAATACAGAAAGCCCATCAGTATATGAAGGGGGGTAAAAAAAGTGTGAGAAGCAGAGGGTGAAAAAAGGAGGCGCTGTGTTCCCTGCAGCCTCTCGGGTCTCAGCCACGAGCTCCCGGAGGCTGACTGTTCAGGACTTGGGTTCCTGGTGACACCCACATGCTTACAAGACACCCTTCTGTTTGCTTATGTCAGAGGCAGCTGGTTTCCGATTCATCGGGGTAAACTGAGATCGGCGGCCTCAGTGTCCTGAATTCCCCCCACCAGCCATTCTCACTGCACCTCGCAGAGCAGAGGCTAACAGACTCCCAGAATGAATGGCCGCCCCGCCGTCTTGCCAGCACTGCTCCAACAGATGGGGCAGGCACAGCTGGCTCCCTCCTGCCTTCGCAGTGGAGAGCCTGAGCCTCAGGATTTGACCAGGATCACACAGAATCTGCTGAAGGAGCTCAGAGAACCCCCACTCTGGGCTCTGTCTTTGCTAAAAGGTGATCTGGATATCCTTGGCTGACCAAAGTCGGAGAGGGGGTATTTGGTGGGGACAAAAGCCAAGGCCAGTGATGTTGGCCTGTCCCCCCAGTGGCCCTTGTGACACAGCCCTCGGGAGTGTGCATTCATCCACTCACTCACACATGCCTACTGCCCCTTCTACGCTGGGCATGGCCCCAGGCGCTAGGGACACAGCAGGGAACATGCTGATCTGGAGCTCCTGTTTCTAGAGGGACAAGACTTGTGAACGAGATAATGTGGACTCAGTGAGTGAGATGCCACAGACACAACAAGCAGATATGACAACGATGAGAGGGTATGACAATGATGAGAGGGTGGGGACAGGACTACTTGGGCGTGGTGGTCAGGGAAGGCCTCTCTGAGGAGGGGACATCTCCTGGGGATGTGATGATGAGGAAGATGCAGCCATTTGGGTTGGGAAACGTCTTAGCAGGAGAGGGAGCCGTAAGTTAGGAGGTCCTGGTTGGTCACTGGCACCTGGCGTGTTCATGGGACAGAGGAAGGCCACCATGGCTGGTGTGGGGATGGAGCCTCGTGGGACATAGGAGGGAGCTGGCTTGTTCTAAGTGCAATCAATGGAAGCCATCAAAAGGTTTCCAAACATGCCATATACTGCACCAGCTGCTGGGGACTCAAGGAGAAAAAGACACAGTTTGTGTCCTCAAAACAGGCCAGACCTGTGAACTGGCAAGCTCAAGTAGTGGCCATAGAGATAACACAGCATCCAATGAGGTCACACAGGCCAGACTCCCAACCCAGCCTTGAGGCCCAGAGGGTTGGAGGCTGGAAGGCCAAGTAAAACCCAGAAAGGTAGAGAAGCAGAGGTGGGGAAGGGCGGGAGGGAAGAATCGGGGACCTGGCTGGCACCGTTTGGGCAAAGACCCGAGGGCAGGAGCCCAGGACACTCCCAGGACTGGACTGACACACTCTGCTGTTATCCTACAGTGACCAAGTTCAGGATACGGTTTGGCTCACATAACCGTGAACACACCCAATTCCGGTCCTCACGACAACCCACCCACGAGGAGGCCGTTCTGGGCCATCATCACACTGCCAGCCCGAAGGTGACAGGGCCTGCCAAGCACCTCACTCCCAGCTACCTCGGAGACCACAGGATTCTGGGACAGCGGGCATTGGACGGCCACTTGGCTGAAAGGCCTAAGCCTTTGGGTATCTGAGTCAGATGGCAGCCTGTCAGCTTCAGGTAACAGTGACACTGGCCTCTCCAGAGCAAATCCCCAACTGCCTGTGCTCCCCCGCGGCTGTCCTAGCTGGGAAGGAAGGCGGGTCCTCTGTCCACTAGCCCGGCAATGAGGTCGCCCTCTGAGTTAACTGAAAGAGCAGCAGGATGAAGGTGACATTTCCAGAAAGATCCAACGTTTGGGACAGAGTAGTGGGACTGGGTGGGGCTCTCCAGGGAGAAGAGAGACAGGGCAGGGCTGTCTCAGGTCATGTTTGCAGTTGACTCTCCCCCGGACTCCAGGTTGTGGTGTTGTAAAAGCTGACACCCGGCTGGGACACTGGGGATGGTGAGAAAGGTAACGTGGGGGAATCAACTCTAATTAAGACACAAGTTAAAAACACATGAGCCTATGACACCAGGACATGTACAGGCCTGTCAACCGCAGGAGGAGGCCCCTTGCAAGAGCGAGCAAGACCTCAATCAACCTCTGCCAGGAACATGGTTCTCTTAAGTGTATAAACGCAAGGGAGCGGTCCACTCCGCTGGCGAGCAAATCATGCAAATTATAGCAATAAGAGGATGTCATTGTTCTGTCTATTAAATTGGAAAGCATGTTTAAAAATAAAAATACAGGGCTTCCCTGGTGGCGCAGTGGTTGAGAGTCCGCCTGCCGATGTAGGGGACGCGGGTTCATGTCCCGGTCCGGGAAGATCCCACATGCCACGGAGTGGCTGGGCCCGTGAGTCATGGCCGCTGAGCCTGCGCGTCCGGAGCCTGTGCTCCGCAACAGGAGAGGCCACAACGGTGAGAGGCCCGTGTACCGCAAAAAAATAAAATAAAATAAAATAATAATAATAATAATACATAAACCTGGGAGAGGCACGGTGAGACAGGTACTTTCTATTTGCCAACAGAGCCTGCTGTCTGGGGTGCAATTAGGCAAAAATGTATCCAGAGGTTTAAAATAACCACAGACTCTGACCTGGTGATTCCACCACAAAGAATCCACCCCAAAGAAATAACCGGAGATGTCCACAAATTTACATGAATGAGGATGTTCAGTTCAGCACCGTGTATATACAAAACAGAAAAAAAAACCAACAATGCACATTTCTAACAACAGGAGACAGGTTCAATGACTGGACATAAAATGACCTCTTACATGACCATAAAATGTTAAATTTTCAAAGAGCTATAATGACAGGTAACTCTCACAACTCAGTAAGAGGAAAAGAGTCAGTAATAAGATATATAGTATAATATCAATTTGTTTAAAATATTTATATGTGCATAAGAATAAAACCAGAACTAAACACAGTAAAACTTTCGTAGCAGTGGGATTCTGCGTGGTTTTTATTCTCTTCATGATATTTATCTACATTTCCCAAGTCTACAAAGGATCTGTTATTTTATAATCAGAAAAATAAAATGCTTTTATTTTCAAAGAAAACGAGTCACCTTGGAGTCACCTGGGAGAAAAGGACCTGTGCGACCTCCGGGCAAACATCAGCTTGTGTCCCTTTGGCTGAATTACTGTTTCTTTTGTCAGTATGACAGCAAGTCCCCACTCATCTGACCAAACCAGGCCCTCACGGCATCTGACATCAGGAAAGGGAGGTGGAGTTACTGGGAGATGGGGGGCGGGCTCCCCCAGAAGGCCGAGAGTCTGGCCTGCTAGAGCAGGCAGGGTTAGTGATATGACTGGTGAGCACCCCACTTGTCATGAACCCCCTCCTCAACAGGACTCTGCCTGCAGGGTCCACCCTGCAGGGGCTGAGCCACAGAATGCCCGGGTGCTCCAGGCACTACAGTGGACCTTGTCTCGGAGGCTTGTACCCACCCAAGGGGCCAGGGTGGGTACAAGGCACCCACCCTCAAGGACTCAAGGCATGACATGCAGCCGTGTTTAATTTTTCCCCAGTCTCCACTTCTCCCAGCCCTTGCCTCCCCACAACCTCCCTTGTCAAGGTCCCAGCTGCAGCTCAGATCTCTCCCCTGCGGCTGTGGGCTGTGTCCTGCAGGCCACATGAAGCCACGGCTGCAAAGGGAGGTGACAGAAGGTGCCTCACTATTCGGCACCCCTCACCCCCCAGGCCCCAGCTCCTGCTTGGGCTTCTCCCATAATACACTCTCAGGGATTGGTGTGGTCTGTGTCCCCGGGGAAGCCTGCTGGCTCCATGCACCTCTGAGCACAGAGACAGCCCCTTGCCTGCCGGCTATGGTTCCTCATACCCAGTGGCCTTTCCGGCCTGAGGCTCCAGGCTCAAGGCTGGGACACGTGAGACGTCCTGTGAGCCCAGAGCCCCGGGCTGCTTGAGTGATCTGCCCCCTCCCCACCACACAGAGACTACGGCCACCTGGATTCCAGCAGAGGGGTCTCTGGAGGGACCTGGTCTCCCCAGGTCTCAACTTCCCAAACTTTAAGACACAGACAGTCTTCCCTTTCCCTTGAAACCATAGAACTTTAGAGTTGGAAGGAACCTTAAAATCCTCCTACCCATACTCCTTTGTTTACCAAAGAAAAATCTGAGACACAGAGAGATAGGAAAGTCGTATAACGTCACACAGCATTTCCACAGCTGCAGCAAAATGACATCCCCCTCCAGCACAGTTTTCAACCTTTAGTGAGTGTGCACTGCAAGCCCCTTTCAGGGGGTGGGGGGAATTAAAATGCAGATCCCAGGGCCTCACCCCCCCCCAGGCACACATTCAGTAGGTCTGGGGCCCCAGGAATCTGCATGTCAAACAAGCTCCCTAAGTGATTAGCACACAGGTTTCTCATCACCCGTGTGTTTTCATTCCCTACCCACCTCACTGGGCTGCTGTAAAGGGAAGGCAATGGGAGGGACTGGAGGGCTTTTTAAAGATCACTGTCTGCTGAGAAGGTACTGATGCTTCCCTGTCTCCCCACACCTTCCCCATCTCTCCCTCTCTATCCTGCTGGTCACTTGAGCAATTTCCCAGGTCTCTTGCTTCCAGGTCTGGAGCCCTTCTACTGAAAGAGGGATGGTCACTGTTCCCTTGATGGTATACTGTCCCACTTGGCCCAGGACCTACTGTCTACTGGGAGAACCACCAGACTAGGTGCAGAATCTGGGACTGGAAGGTCAGCTGTCACCCATGAGAGTCGGGGATGGTAGGACAGTGCTGGGGCTATTCTCACCCTCCAGAAAGCTTTAGGAGTGGGGTCAGACACTCCTGAGTGCCAGCTCTTCTCAGTCACTAACGATGTGACCTTTGCACCTCGTTTGCTTCTTGTTGGGTAAGTTTTGGGTAAAGGTACTTGCCAGGCACAGGTATTGTATTAAAAGAGACGGCACTTGTAAACCACAAACTGCCACCATAAGGTAGGGCCACCAGGTAAAACACAGGACGGCCAGTGACGTGAATCTCAGAAGAACAAGTAATCCTGTGTGTGAGAATATCCCAACATGGCACGGGACATACTTATACTAAAATATTATGCCTCGTTGATCTGAAATTCAGAGTGAATTAGGCATCCTGGAGTTTTGTTTGTTTTCTTGTTTGGGGTTTGTTTGCTTGCTTGCTGTTGCTAAGTTGGCCAGTGGGCATTCTGGCAGGCGTCCCCTTGCTCTCTTCCTTCAGACCCAGCACCAGCAGGCCGGCTCCCCCTGAGTCCTCAGATCCAGATGCCTCCGTGCCCCGCTTCCCCATTGAGCCCTGAGGAGCCTGCACAGAGGGGACCAGCTGCCCTTGACAGGTGACTGAGCGTTCCCATCAGCAAGGAGGCTCACTGGCAGACGATCACATTTTTTTTTTTTTGCAGTACGCGGGCCTCTCACTGTTGTGGCCTCTCCCATTGCGGAGCACAGGCTCCGGACGCGCAGGCCCAGCAGCCATGGCTCACGGGCCCAGCCGCTCCGCGGCATGTGGGATCTTCCCGGACCGGGGCACAAACCCGTGTCCCCTGCATCGGCAGGCGGATTCTCAACCACTGTACCACCAGGGAAGCCCTGATCACATTTTTTGTGCTGTCAGAGCTAGTCAAGGTCACTTGCTCAAGGTCACTTGTTCAATTTGCTTCTCTGGGGGAGGAAGGACAGGGGAGGTGAAGGAAAGACAATGAGGGTGGGTCCCCTCTGCTCCTTCCTCTGAATTCCCTCCCCTGGGTGCCTGCCTAGAAAGCCTTGGAGCTTGTGCCCCATGGTGCCTGGCTTTCCTTGGTGGGAAGTGGGTAGTCAGCATGGCCAGGGGTGGGGGGCGGGGAGCCAGGAGGCCCTGGTGCACTCCCAGCTGCTTCTAACTCTCTGTGTGACCTTGGGCAAGTCACTCGCATCACCTCTCTGGGCCTTCCAGAGAAAACGGGCTAATAGTAACAGCACTAATGCTTATTAGTACTTACTGTGCATCAGGCACTGTTCTAAGTACTTTATAGATAATATCCTTTCAATCCTCCCAACTAGTAAGAGGTAGAGGCAGGATTTGAGCCAAGCAGCTCTGTGCCAGAGTCTGGGCACTTGGCCCCCTTGCCTGCTGCACCTGTGAAAATATGAGAGGCCCAAATGCAGGAGGAGGAGGGAAGGGGGTGACTGACACCTAGCGATCACCTAGATCACCTACTCCTTGCTAAGATTACCACACCCTCGACAGAGCTGACTTCGCACAACCCTCGCTGCAAACACGCTGTGGGATTTTGATCTTCAGTCTGAAGTCAGAGGCAGGGAAACGGAGGCACAAAGAAGGTCAGGGACTTATCTAGGGTCATAATCTAAGTCTACATGGGAGCTCAGCTCTCCCACGTCAAGGCCTGGGCTAGGTGCTTCACAACCGCCCCACTTCCGGTTCACAGAGCTCGGGACACTGCTCTGGCCACAGAACATGGGCAGTGAGGTCAGAGCTGCTCTCGGGGCTTCACCCCAGGAGATGCCGGAAGCCCCCATGCTGCCCTGCTGCTGTCTCCATCGTCTCCCCCACTGAATGAGACCAACCCTTCCCCAGGGCCTGGACACTGTTCCTTGCTCTGGACCCGTCCATCCTTACCCCCAGCCACACATCCTCATCTGGTGGCTCTTTGCTTTCCTACATTACAGACAGTAGGAAGGATAACATTTTATATTCTTTGCTCTGGATTGGTCAGCATCACTGTGTCCCAATTTCACACAGGAGGAAGAGGAGGGTCAAAGAACTTTCCCAGAGTCACCCAGTTTTTAAGCCAGGACTCCAGTGTATACCTTCCAATCCAGGGCTCTGTAGAGGCCTCAGAGGTCAACCAAACCACTGTAAAGATGAAGAAACCGAAGCCCGGACAGGATACCTGTCCTGGTCAAGGTCACAGCCATCCACGGCAGAACTGAGACTGAAATCCACAGCTCCTGACCCGTCACCCCTAGCCCTCGAGTGAATGATGGTGGAAGCCAATGATAGCACCTCAACTGACAGCTGGGGTTCATGATGCCAACTCTACCAAGAAGCAAAGGCAGATGCCATCAGAACCAAGGGGAACCGCTGTTCAACAGTGAAGTCTGCATCTGGACCTTCCTGTCTTCTGGTGGGGAGGGTCTGGGGAGTGAGTGAAGACAAAGTTTAAAGTTAGGCGACTCTGTACCTTGCAGGTCAGATCTTTTTAGGACTTGCTCCTGTGGGAGAGCCAGCCTGGGCTTAAAGTACCAGCTCAGGGGCCCGTGTCTGCAGAGAAGTGACAGCCCCTAATGCCTGGGATTTGTGCTTAGTGACAGTACAGAATGAATAAGCGAGCACAGGAATTCCGGACACAGATGAGCAGCATTTTTGAATTCTCAATAAATGGAAAAAATATATATTTACCCATGAAAAATCCACATCTATGTCACCTTTTATACTGTGGGTCTTTCAGCTCTGGTTCCTGTTCTGACAAACCCTCGGGGTCAAGGTGAGAGGTGGAGTCTGGCTCTGAGAGGTCGCTGCTGGGACCCACGCTCACATGCTCACCAGTGGAAGCCTGGAATCCACTGAAACTAAGGGCATTTCACCTGCTCCCTGTCATGGGGCTCATCCTTATGGATGCTGGGGTCCCCTCCTCTGAGCTCTACCTTTGCTTCCTTCCCACTGGCCTTCACAGGGTCTCTTACCTGCTGTGCCCTTATGTTCCTGTCTGCCAGGTGGGGACGTATGTCCATGTCACTGTCAGAAAAGTGCACCAGGCAAGCAAAGTGTGCCCCAGCCCACAAGATTTTGTTCAGCAATTTCACGTCTGGGCTGAAAAGCTACTGAATGGCAAATCTTTACTGCATTTCCAGCTCTTAGCAAGCTGTTGCTTTTCCTCACCAGGAATATTCCTCACTCCTTTTAGACAGAAGAGCAAACTGGGAGCTGAGAAACGAAGACCTACTCAGGTTACAGAAGCCCTTGGAGAGCTCTTAGAACTGGCGGGCTCTCTCTCCATGTTCAGTGTAGTGAGATGGGTGCTGAAATGCTACCCACAGAGTAGGGTGTCTTCCACTTAGGAGGGGCCCAGAAATAACCCACACCCACCAGTGCTAGGACCCAAAGCCCCACAGGATGATCTCGGAAATCCAGGTCCCAAACACTATGGGAGAAACAGGGGGGAAAGCAGGGCAACAAGGCCCAGAATCTCCAGAGAATTCCAGATGTGTCCCTCCCCACTCCCCTTGCTTAGCAGAGTCCGAGGAAAAGTTCGGACTGGGAACCTGGGAGGGTTACACCGGGAGCAACTCTCATCCAGGGCAGTGGCCGTGGGCGCCCAGGCCTCCCCTTCCAGGCTCACCGTGAGGTCCTGCCCTAGGCTCCCGGGCCTTGTCGGCCTCTCCCCGCGCTCTGCCTCACTCCTTCCCGTGTCCCGGTCCGGCCGGCAGGCTCACCTTTGGGCAGCTTGGACACGTTCTCCTGGATCCAGGAGAAGAGGTGGGCGAAGTCGCAGTCGCAGAGCCAGGGGTTCCCGTCCAGGCGCAGGGTGCGCAGCGCAGGCAGCGCAGCCAGGGCGGCCACGTTGAGGCTGCGCAGGTTGTTGTCGTTGAGCTCCAGCACCTGCAGCGACTCCAGGGTTTCGAAGGCGGCCTCGTGCACGCCCGCCAGATTGTTGTTGGCCAGGCTCAGCTTGACCAGCCTCCCGGCCGAGCGGAAGGCGCCGGCGCCCAGCTGGGTCAGGTTGTTGTAGCTGAGGTCGAGGAAGGCGAGCTTGGCCGAGCCGCTGAACGTGCCCTCCTCTAGAGAGCGCAGAGAGTTGTTCCTGAAGTCCAGGTAGACCAGGTCGCCGTAGAAGATGAAGAAGCCCTCGGGGATGTGCTGGATGCGGTTACCGGCCACCAGAAGCTTGCGCACGTCCAGGGGGAAGGGGTCGGGCACGCTGGGCAGCCCGCGGTCGCGGCAGTCCACGGTGTGCGGATCGGTGCAGGCGCAGCCCGCGGGGCACGCGGGTCCTGGCGGGAGCAGAAGCAGGAGGCTGCAGAGCCCCAGCGCGGCGCCGGCGCCGGCGGGGGCGCGGGGCGCGGCGCGGGGCCGCATAGCCGGGACCCGCGCGAGCGGCGGCGACGCAGACGCGGCTCTGGGGCCGAGCCCTGGCGCGGGGCGGCGCGCGGGGTCCCGGAGACCAGGCGCTGGGAGCCGGAGGGCTGCCGGGGCAGGGAGGGCTTGCGCCAGGGCGCGCGGGGGCGTTGGAGCGCAGCGCGGACCGACAAGGGAAGCCCGGGAGGCTCGGGCGGAGGGGGCAGCTCCGGGGAGGGAGGGCCGAGGGACTCGCTAAGGATTTACCCGAACAGGAAATTAACCCGCTGGAAAATCCCGGAGAGAGGCGGGAGCGGCAGGGGTGGCGGAGTGGCCGTCCCAAACGCGGCCCCGCCCGGGCAGCTTATTTCCGACACCGGGCAATAAGACCTGTCTCGCGGACTTGGCGCGGAACACTCGACGACCAAGTTCAGTGACTAAGCGCCCCCAGCCCCAGTGGATTTCAGAGGGCGTGTCACGGTCGTGCGCCCCGCACCCCCGCGCCCGCCTGGTGCCAAAGCGCGCTCCCCGCGCCATCCCTTGCAAAAGGGAGCGCGACCTGGGTCCCTCTGGCTCTGCGCCAGGGCATTCCCGGCGGGCTCTCGCGGGCCGCGCCAGGGGCTGTTGATCCGGGGTTGGGCGGGGCTCCAGAGGGCTCCAAGGAGCTCCAGGGTGGCTGGTCTTCCTTCCACCTTTCCTCCACCGGCACTTAACCCATCTCCGTGAGGCAGGCGGGGTCAACCAGTGGGCGCTGCCAGGGCGCCCGCTGTGGCCCGAAGGAAAGCCAGGGGCCAGTCAGCAGTTTCCACGCTGGCCCTGAGTTTGTCGGGGAGCTGGCAGCCACCTGGGCGCGGATCTGCTGCTAATCTAACCAAGGCCCAGCCGAGAGGCACCCTCAGAGGCCTCAGAGGCCAGGGTTCCCAGCTGTGTGGCCTCAGTTCCAATGCTTCCACACTCTGGACCCCGTGTGCCCCGCCTGTAAGATGGGAAAAGGTAATATGCATGACACCGGCTTTGGGGGAGGAACACAGAGTCAAGAAACAAAGTTTAAAAGTGATCTTTTCGGGCTTCCCTGGTGGCGCAGTGGTTGGGAGTCCGCCTGCCGATGCGGGGGACGCTGGTTCGTGCCCTGGTCCGGGAATATCCCGCGTGCTGCAGAGCGGCTGGGCCCGTGGGCCCGTGGGCCTTGGCTGCTGAGCCTGCGCGTCCGGAGCCTGCGTGTCCGGAGCCTGTGCTCCGCAGCGGGAGAGGCCACAACAGTGAGAGGCCCACGTACCGCAAATAAATAAATAATAATAATAAATAAAAATGATCTTTCCCTCTTAATTTCTACTCCATCCTCAACCACCTCCCAGCTTTGGTCCCCAAGGAAGGTGGTCAGGGTGGTGCCAAGGCTGGAAGGACAACAAGGAATGGTATGTGTAGCCTCAGACCCTTCACCAACCCCAAGTCAAACTCCTTTCCCTTCCCAACCCCATTTAGAAACTTTTCTAAGGAGAAGTCCCCACAGAGCCACCAAGAGATTGTCCTGCTGTTGGCTATTTTGGTCCAAGTGTCCTGGAATTGATAAGCTCCCCCTGGACCAAAATAACCCAGGAACAGCTGTTGGGCAGCAAGCCCCCAGAGCCCCTGCCCTGGCCCCTGGCCCCATGCAGATTGATGGAGCCTTGAATTCTGAAGCCACAAAGCTAAGCCCTGGCCTTTTTCCAAAGGTACACACAGCTTGACGCCTTCCGATGGATCAAAAACCTGAGCCTCTGGGCCCGAGCCAAGGGCTCAACAGAGCCCTGGGTGAGGAGGGGTGCAGAGCCCTGAGGGAAGCTCTGAGGCACTTGGGGTCCTGCTTACAGCCCAGGCCTCCACACCAGACCTCCTGAGTCTCCTGTCTGTGTCCCCACTCTCCCAGGGTCCCCAGTTTGTCTTTGTCATCCCCAGCTGCAAGGGCTCAACCCCCATTCTGGTCTCATCCCTTTGATGAGGCAGGTCTGGGGGAAACGTCTGAATCGTCCCAGAGTGGGTGAACACCCCAGGCTGCATAAATAATGCATTATTGCCATGTCAAGGCAAAGGCAGGTGGCAGAACAAACGGGTCCCCCCATTACAACTCTCCAGGAACACCCTGGAATGATCTGTTACACCCTCCATTCCTCCAGCCTCAGGCTTGGCTCTGGTCCCTCACTCTGGTACTGAGGGGAACCTATTCCTTACCCGTCTGAGCCCCTAGCATCGTTGCTCAGGGCATCTGCATTTGGCTGGGCTGCCATCCTACACACGTGCCCCCCTGGGCCTGTGTGTCTGAGAGCACCATACCTCCCTGCCAAGTGGTCTGGTAGGCTGGAGCCCTGGCCGGAGTGTCAGGCCCCTGGACCTGGTCCTGGCCCTAACCCTAGCCACAGAACCTTTTACAGGCCACTTGATCTCTCTAGGGAAATACTTCCCAGTCGGGGATCCTTGGGCCCCCTGAGGATCAACTCTTTTCAGAATTTCAAAAACTCTGGTGAAAATTGGGCCTTTTCCTATAAGGAGGTCACCCAGGGCAAATGCCGCAGTTCTTGGCAATGAACTCAGTGATAGCCCTAGTTCTTCTGTGTTGAGCAGAAACTGGTGACTTTGATTAATGAAAACATGAATTTCTACCTAATAAGTTCAGAGCATTTAGCAAGGGCCTGCAAAACAGGGGGTTGCATGGTTGTAAAATAATCAAAGGGGTCCCTGGTAACGAAAATGTTGAGAAATGACACTCTGGGCCCTGACTGCCTCATCTTGAAACTAGAGAGAAAATACCTTCCCTCTCCCCTTCCACAGCCACTGTGAAGCCCACGTGGGGAAATATTGGTTTGGAACGTGAGCTGAAAAGTGTTTGGAGAGACACTGCATATAAAAGTGGCGGTAAGTCTTGCTGTGGCAGGAACGCCTTGCTTCTTGCTTTGTGTCCCCCAAAGTGCCTTGAATCCAAATCGAAAGGCTTTTTTCATGAATAGCAGAAGGAGCAGACATGGCTGGGGCTCGTGGGGAGCAGGGAGGCCCCCCATATTCCAAGACTCCCACGCCTTGGGAAAATGCAAGCTTTGCCACCTCTGATTTTCCCCCAGCAAGGAAAACATAGCTGTGACCTCAGCAAGGACACACCGTGAGTCAGTGGTAGCTGCTGGAAATAGAACACAGGCATCCTGGCTCCCCTGCCACCCCACTCACCCTGCTGCCTCCCTGGGAAGGGGGCCTCTTACAGCTTGAGGAAAAACACTGCAGGTGATGTGGAGAGACACCTTCAGAGACTCAGTTTATCGGCTCCATTTCTGTATTTATTCCCAGAGTCAACTCACTTTGTGATGCCTGATCAAGAGGCTCAAAATAGGGGTGGGACAAATACCGGAAGTATCCTGATGTTTTCAGAACCTTCCCCAAATCACCAAGCAGAATCCCTCACCCCTCTTCTATGCTCCCCGAGCTACAGAGCACTTCCTATCTTATCTTGTAAGTGGCCCCTGTCTGACTCCCTCTGAGGTTGGGCCTTGGGGAGCTATGTGGTTGGGGTCTGCAGGAAATCCCCCGCGTGGTGGCTGGTCCATAAGCAAAAGCAAACCGGGCGTGAGGGCTTCCCCTTTGGTTGCCTCTAAATTAGCCCAAATCCTAGGTCCTAAATTGTAAACAAGATGATGCCAGTATGGTATGTGCAGGAATCTGAATTTAGGTGCAGAGGCTAGGTTTGAAGGATAAGACTGTGGATGGTGTTTGGTGATGTCATTTGGGTTACTGGCATGTGTCACCTGTGATGAGTGCCTGGCTGACCTGGCACCCCGTGGGCCCCAGGAAGGGAGACGTGCTCTGGCCCTTTGCCTGGGGGCAGGCTGACTCAGTGGAACCGGCTCTCTGCTCCGAGGACGACACTGCTCTGTATCCGTCCCCCCACTAAGTGGCAAACCCCAAGCTCCAATTTGTTCCCACCCACTGCCCTTCTCCACCATCACCACCAGGGGGCACCATCCGCCGCTTGTACTGGTGAGAGCTGAACCCTTCTCTCAAGGCAGCAGCTCTGTCTCCTCCCATAAACTTGCTTTTGTTTCGCTCTCCTCTGGCAAGGCTGGACCCACTTTTTAGAAGAAAAGCTCCTGCCCCTGTTTCACCCCTGGTACTAGGAAACGAATCCTTAACCAGCCTCAAAGGAGGCAGGGTGGTAGTCGTGCTTAAGAACATGGGTTTGGAGTCAGACAGACCTGGGACAAACCTTGTTCTCTTGTTCCCTGGCTCTGTCACCTTGAGCAAGTTGCTTAATTTCTCTAAGCCTCAGTTTTCCCATCAATGAAATGGGATAATACTAGTGCCTATGTCACTGGGTTGTTATGAGGATTAAATGAGATCTATCAAGTGCTTAGCAGTGAGTCTTGACATCATAAATGGCCACATAATTCTTTATTTCTTTGTTTTTTCACATATAGCAGGTAAATATTTAATGGAAGTGGTATTCTTTAGGTAAATAATTAAAGTGTTTATCTGGAATGTATTTGTTAGGGATGCCCTACATTCTAGGATTGGGTTTAGTAACTCTCTCTGCCCTGAACCTTATTCCAAATGTAGCATTTCTCAGACACACACACACACACACACACACACACACACACACACACACACACACCCCTTTAGCCCCCTCCAGCTCTGGCTGACTTTGTGAGCACAGTTATAGGTGAGCAGCTTCCAGCATCCTGGCTTGGTTGGCCTGAGCGTGGGCAGACCAATGAGACCAAGGACATGGGGTCAGTCCCTCAGCCTGGCACAAGGAGACATCTGTTCTCTGCTCACAGCCGGTGCTCCTAATGCTGGCCAGTCAGCCAGCAAATGAGTGACCTTGGGTAAGGAGGATGGGGATACTGCCACCCTGTCTCTCCCAGGAGAAAAACACAGAGCATACGTCCCAAGAGTCAAGGGAACCACCATCCCACAGGCAGGAGGCACATGATCTCCAGCGAGTTCGGGACTCATCCCCGCTTCCTCTTCCCTCACACCCGCCTCCTGTCCACTAGCAAGGCCCTTTGGTGCCATGTCTCTGCCTCCACTGGGATCTCCTTAGTCCAAACTGGCATCGTCCTTTACAGAAGTCCCACTGGCCTTCCTGCTTCCAGCCTTGTTCCCAACAAGGGAACACTCATGCTCCCCACTCACGCTCCCAACACTCAAGAAAGCCAAAGTGAGCCTTTGAAAATATGTTACCTCCCAGTTCATACACCTCCAGTGGTTTCCTGTGAGTGGTAGGCAGACTTCTAAGATGACCCCCCAATGATCCCTACCTCTTGGTACTCCCTGAGTGAGGGCAGGACCCATAACTTGCTTCTAACATATTTAGTGAAGGTGATGGATGCCATTTCTATGATTGGGTTAGAAGAGACGGTGACTTCCATCTTGCTGTCAGACTCACTCTGCTGCCTCTTTGGCTTGTGTGCTTTGATGAAGCAATCTGCCGTGTTGGAGTGGCCTGCATGGTGAGGAACTGAAGGTGGTCTCAGATCTACAGCCCATGAGAAACTGTGTCCTGCCAACAACCACATAAGACCAGCAAACATTTTGGTTGCAACCTGTGAGAGACCCTAAGCAGAGGACCCAGCAAAGGCCTGTCAGACCCCTGACCCACCGAAACTGTGAGATTGAAAATGTGTTTTGTTTAAGCTGCTAAATTTCTGGGGAATTTGTTACATAGCAACAGCTAGCTAATACACCTCGGCAGTTGGAATAAAATCATCCCACCAGACCCTGCATCCTCTGGCCCCACATGCTTCTCTCACCCCATTTTGGACCCCTCTCCCCGTGGCTCACCACCCTCCAGCCACTCTGGTCTTTTCATACATCTAATTCATCATGTTTGTGCCAACCCCAGGACCTTTGCCTGTGCTGTGCCCTCTGGCTGGAATACTTCCCGCCCCCACCTCCCCCAGTTTTTGGCATAGTTGGTGCCATTTGGTCATTCGGGTCTTCTCAGCCCATATGTCACCTCCTCTGACTGGCCTCCACTGACCTCCCTCTCCCCCCCATCACTTCTGTGCTACCACCTTGTTTTATTTTCTTCAGAACATTTGTTACCACCTGATATTATCTAGCTTGCTTGTTAGTTTACTTACTTGCTTTACCTCCTGGCACTAAAATAGAACTTCTATGAGAGCGATTACATTGTCCCAGTTGCTAGAATCACCCCAAAAATATAATAGGCATTTGAAAAATGTTTAATTAATTAATTGCCACCTACAAATGACGCTTCTCAACTAGGCCACCAGTTTCTCAACAGCTTCCAGTGGTATCTCACCTGGAGATGCCTATCTACCTCCTAGGGGGAGCAAGGACCTTCATCCCTCCAAAGGTGGTCTTGGCTCTGGGCGCATGGAGGGGGATGGATTCATGTGTGGAGCACAAAGAGTGCCAGTTGTACCCTTGAAGTATCTTGAGTGTTTGGGGATCCCCCCAACACATTTCTAGCTTCTCTCTACTCCATCAAAGCCCACACACCCCATAAATCGCTTTAACACATCCACCTTCAAGCCCTCACACGCACTCTCTTTCCAGCTTGCCTCTCACTATGTTCCAAGTTTGGCTCAAGGAAACTTGGCCTCCTCCAGGGAGCCTTCCAGAGTTGCTCTGAACAAATTCCTGGTCCCCTTATTATCCATCCCAGGAGAATAGGTGCTATGCTAGGTATGGGGGTACAAGAATGAAGCAAGCACAGCCCCATGCTCAAGGAGCGCCTGGCTTAGGAGACAGCCATAGGAAGAGGTAATCACAATTTGGTTAGAGCTCAGGACTTACCTGTCAGCCTGAAAACTCCAATTCACGCTGCTTTATTAAGCACACTGAAATAGGGGCAGTAAATTTGGCTAGAGTCAGAGCTAAAAGCATCAGCCCTTGGGCCAGTCAGCCTGCATTCAAATCCTACTTCCATCACTTCTAGACTGCATCTCTTCTGCAAGTAATCTCTCAAAGCCTCAGTTGCTTCAGCTGTAAAATAGACACTCATAGTATCCACCTCTTAGGATTACTGTGAGGATTAAATGAGATAATGTACAAATTAGCATGTGGCACAACATCCAAGTGGGTGCTCAAAAGTAGCAGCATCCTGATACTGTCATCCGTTTGGATGCCTCCTGCAACAAACATCTTTTGCCTGCTTAATATTCACAAGAAAGGCATTGACCTGGGTTCTGGGGAGCTAAAGATAGAATAGAAAGTCTCATTGTCAGCTGACTCACAATCTCTCTGAAGAGATGGGACACACAGCAGCAGTAGAGGGCAGACAATTCAAGGACTCACTGTGTACGATAACTGCCAACAAGACTTATGAGTTTATAAATGTCACAGGCAGTTGGAGGAGTCAGGGATGCCTGGACTGGTGTGACTGGAAAAGGTACATCTTGACACCATTAACCATATTTTCCAAATCCGATTTTGGAGCATGTGGCCATGTGGCTTCATGCTCTATACCCTGGCACGCAGCGTTCCCTCTGCCGGTCCACCTGGCAGGCGCCTGCTTGCCCTTCAAGACACCATGCATTTCTCCAGGTGGTCTTGACCTTCCGAGGTGCAGCCGCCTTCACCTCTCTTGCTCCCCAGGCTTCTATCACTGTCCCTTGCATGTGGTGTGGCATTTATCGATGACATGTTTGTCTCCCCTGCTGGATGGTTAGTGAGCTCTGGTATAAGAAAAAAGGTTCTTAGGAACAAGGACAGCAGGAGAAGGTCCTTGTGAGCAAAGATCGTGTCTTTTCCATCTTTTAATCTTGGAACCCAGCACAGGACCCTGCCCAGGGCAGATGCTCAATGTCTTTGCTAGATGAACAAATGAGTACATGCCTGTATGAATGAATGATTCTGCCATGTGGAATGATAATCGGGCAAAGACTATTTGAAGTCTGAATTGCTTTGGAAAAAGCTCAAGAGGTATGAGTCTCTGTAATTACACTACAGAACCGTTCATTCAGCCCCATAAATACTAAACGCTGTTCTGTGGCCCCGTGGCAGCTGCTCCTTGCAAATCCTCCCCCTTCCCCAGTAACAATGATGGTGATCCCAAGCCCTCTCATTAACCATTCACAGGACTGCAAAGCCCCTTCACACCCATAATCCCAGTTGATCCTCAAAGCAATTGTCAGGTACGCAGGCCATGCGTCATTGTGTCCATTTTACAGAAACCGAGCCTCAGATGGCTCACTGATTACTCAGCTTGCACGGCTGGGGAACTCCAGGGATATTTGACATTCCCGCTCCAGGAACAAGTTTCCTGTGCTCCTTTTGCAGCTCTTGTGGTCTAAAGGGAGCTGTTTAATAATAATGGGTGGTGGTTAGATGGCTGCTGATTACATGGACCACTGACTGATTGGATATAGGGGCTCAGAGCCTGGAATTTTAAAGTTTAGTTTGGACCAGCCACATATACCTGATTGCAGAGCAGTATTTCAGCTGCCCTCACTAGCCACCTCTGCCCTCCATCACACAGACGTGCACACAGCCCCACAGGCATACATCCCCCCGCACACGCCTCCCCGCTTCCAGCCAGGTGTGTCTTTCTGAGAGTGCACATGAGGAACGGAACGTGACATAACCCGAACAGAGTATAAAGCCACCAGAATTCTTTCTAGTAAATGCAGAGGCACAAAGCAGGCTACTTTTATGTGGATTTGCATGTAATTTGCGTACATACCTGCATGCATTTCCCAAAGCCATCACACGGAGTTCATGAAATGAACAATAATTGGGTAAATCCACTTCATCTGTGCCAGCCAGTGGCAGATATGGACACATCTACTATCCAAGCTGCCATGGCTTCTTTATCCCTGAAGTTTCTTCTAATTTAACATGAAATTGTTTTCAGAATTACTGAAGACCTCAAAGGAAAACACAGCATTTATGCAATAATCATGCTAACAATATCTAACACATACTGAGTGCTTACTGTGTCTTAAGCACGGCTCTATGAGCTCTAAATATATTAATCTCAGTAATCAAAAAGGTCCAATTACTATCCCCATTTTACAGGTGAGGAGACTGAGTTCCATGGGGTTAAGGTCAAATGTCTTGTTAGTGACTCAAACACGGGCAGTCCGGCTCGGTTCGTTTCTGTAGCAAATATTAGTTTGAGCACCTCCTATGAGCCAGGTATTATTCTAGGCACTGGGAACATTGCAGTGAGCAAAGAAGACAAAGCCCCAGCTGTTAGAAAGCATCAGGATATGTTAGTTAGGGTGAGGTTGGATTGCTGAACAAAGAGACCCCAACGTTCATTAAATTAAAGAACAAAGAGGGAATTCCCTGGCGGTCCAGTGGTTGGGACTCGGTGCTTTCATTGCTGGGGCCTGGGTTCAATTCCTGGCCGGGAAACTAAGATCCTGCAAGCCGTGGGATGCAGCCAAAAAGTTAAAAAAAGAAAAACAAATTAAATAACAAAGAAGTGAATCTCTCTCAAGCAATAGTAATTTAAGATGTGTGTCCCAGGCTGGTGGGCAGCCCTGTTCCGCCTGGTCACTGGGGAGAACCCAGGTTCCTTCCAAGTCCTTGCTCTGCCAAGCACCTACGATGCTGTCCTCTCCTGCTTGAGTGGAGCTGGGCTGCTGCCACGTCTGTGTATCTGTCAAGGAGGGTGGAAGGGAGCATGCAGGGGCCACCCCAGCTAAAGCCCAGGCTGGGGGTGGGGGAGGGGAAGGTAACCATCGCTCCCGTTTCCTCTCTGGGAGTGAAAGCCTAGCCCCTGGCCACATCCAACTTCAAGAGGGGCTAGGGATAAGGGTCTGGCCGGGGACCAAGGAGGAGGAGAGAGTGGATCTGGGTGGGCAACCATCCGCCTTTGCCGCGGAGCCACACCCACCAAGCAAAGGACTCTACTGGATAATGTCAGAGAGTGATGAGCACAGTGAAGAAAAACAAAGCAGGGGAAGGGGCTGGAGGGTCATGTTTTTAGACCGTCATGAGCTCTTAATCACTCTCCTTAACAAATACCCATGCACGCAGTGAGGGTTAGGCTTAGGAGAGTTCCAAGCACTCCCTGAACCAAACAAAGTCAATTCACATCCAGCTAAGAAACCAGGGGCTCTGGCTAAGCAACAGGTGATTGGATTTGACCTTCATAGAGTCCCTCATGCCTTTTACTGAGGTATTTTTATTTATCAGTCATCTTACTCTCTTTTTAAAAGGCCTTTAAGGTAGTTAGGGCAGGTACTGTCATCCCCCTTTTGACATTGGGGGAGCTTGAGATTTGAGAATGATGAGTTCAGTTAGAAAATAAACTACATTGAACTCCTTTGTGCCAAGGAACTGGGATAAAAAGGCAAATGGGGGGACTTCCCTGGTGGTCCAATGGTAAAGAATCCGCTTTCCAATGCAGGGCACGCGGGTTCGATCCCTGGTCGGGGAACTAAGATTCCACATGCCGCGGGACAACTAAGCCCACGAGCCACAACTAGAGAAAACCCACACGCCACAACTTAGTTAGGCAAGTTAGGCATTTCACAGATCTTACTGTTTACCACAAAGCAGAAGTTGGTAATCGGGTTTCAAAGTGTGAGTTTACGTAAGGAAAACAGTTAAGCACATAGAAGGAAATGGCCAATATTGACACTGGTAAGGACAGCAGGAACTTCGGGAAGCAGCCCTCTAGCTGCCCAGTGGAGTTGGAAAGAGCAGAATCTGAGCCAGTGGAAGATGGAGATGGAGCAGTGATGAGGGGGTGGGGGGATTGGGGGCTGGAAGCTCCTGGGTGTCCCTGGAGGTCACTGCATTTCCAGTGACTTCACCTGTACCTATGGCTGACCCCCAATCCCTGGCAGGAGGTGGGGGCAGGAAAGGAAGACAAAGATGCAGGGAGATGCTGGAAGTTACCTGTCAGCTGCTTGGCTGATGGCATTTTCCCTCTGCGGCATCTCATCCCGGCCGCCGTCACGGTGAGAGCCACAGCCCTGGGGCAGCTGGGTGGCGAGCTGCCCACCGCTGCCTCCTGAGTCTTCTGGTCCAGTGGCGCTCCGTGAATGTGGTCCTGCAGATACACTTGGACCCCTGCAGACCCAGCCCGCAGCCCAGCTGGTCCCAGTCAGGAGTTGTCTTCTTCCAGCAACACCTGGTTTTTGGGCAGAGCCCATCATTGGTCACTTGGCCATGCACTCGTCGGACAAATCTTTACCTAATACCTGCTATGCAAACCAGGTACTAGGCTCTGCCCTCGGTGGGGTGAACAGGTATCTTACAAGCTGGTTCAGGGCCACGGAGATTTTGTGCTCCATTTTGGGGTAAAATGCCTACCGGCCTGCTCTTCCCCATGCCTCCTCTCTCGTGCTAGCCAGACCACTTCCATCATGTATGGTCCAGGCTGGGACGGCCGGGTGGGGACAGTGAGCACAGAGCTAAGCTGGCAGATAGTGCAGTCACCCTGCCTGCATTTGAATCCCAGGCTGTCGATAACTAACTATATGATCTTGGCTCATTATTTTAAGAGTCTGTGCCTTGTTCTCCTCATTTGTAAAATGGGAATCATAGTACCTCCCTCAGAGGGTTGTGTGAGGATGGAAGGAAATAATATAAGCTTAGAGCAACCCTTGATAAGTGTGAGTTCTATTATTATTATTATTGTCTCCACCATTATCACTATAATATCCCTGGCTGCTGCTGCTTCTCCCTCAATCCCATGTCCATTAACACCAAGTCCTGGAGATTTGCTTCATATTTTCCTTGTATCCTTTTTCTTCCCAGCTGACCACAGTCCTGGTCTGGGAATGTTGCCCTCATATTCTCGGTGGTTGTAAAACATTTCTTCTTCTAACTGGTTTCTTGTCTCCAGGCTTTGCCACAACCTAAATCACACTTGACACTCCTATCGCTGTGATCTTTCAAAAGAGAGCTGACCTTTGCCTATAGCCTTCTGGTGACAAGAGATATGCACAAAGATGTTCATTACATTGTTGTTTATGATGACATACATTTTTTAGAAACAACCTGAAATATTGTCTCCGTCCATTTGGGATGCTATAACAAAATACAAGAGACTGGGGCAGTGGGCAGTGGGAGGGTGGTGTTACAAACAACAAAATTTATTTCTCACATTTCTGGAGGATGGAAGTCTGAGATCAGGGAGTCCACAGGGTCAAGTTCCATAGCTGGAGAGGACCAGCTTCCTGGTTCTTCTCGCTATGTCCTCACATGGTGGAAGGGGCTGGGAGCTCTGTGGGACCATTTATAAGGGCACTAATCCTATTCACGAGGGCTCCACCCTCATGACCCAATCACCTCCCAATGGTCCCACCTCCTAAGGCCGTCTCCTTGGAGATTAGGATTTCAACATATGATTTGTTGGGGGGCCATTCAGACCATGGCAAATATCCAACAATAGAAGATTCATTACATAAATGTCCACCTAACGAAATGCTATGCAACTCTTAGAAATCTTATTTTAGAAGACTGTTCAGTGACATGGAAAATATTAAGTGAACATAAGCAGTTTACAAAATGTTATGCCCCAATTTTATTTTACAGACATGCACACAGAGAAAAAAGAATAAAATAAAACCGTTTATCTCTAACTGGCATTTTATAATGAGGAAAAGGGTATTGAAATCAAAATAAAAATTTTGATGGCTTACCTTTGTCTTTAGAGAAAGTCTGAGCACATGTCGAGGCTTTCAGTGTTCAGATGTGACCTCATCCTGGGGGGTCTTTCCACCCTAATCTCCAGCCACCCTCCCTCCTGCTTCCAAACACACTGATCACTGGCCCTCTGTGCCTCTATCCCGCTATTGTCTCCATGCTGAACTCTCTTCCCTGCTCTGTATCACCTCCTTCCTAGGGCCCCCTTCGACCTGCACTGCTCCCCAGGATAGAATGGCTCCTTCCCTCACCTGTGTCCTCCTGGTTCTTGGTAAATCCTCAGATGCAACTCTAGCCTCATTGAGTTACAATTATTATTTGCTCACCTGTCTGTCTCTCGCATGAAACCATGAGCTTTGTAAGGAGAGATTCCAAGACTCACCCTAACCATCAGTTCCTGGCACGTAGAGGCCTGTCATTTTACTATCTAGGGCACCCTAGTTATAAGCCAGGAATACGTGTAAAGAGTCTCTATGGTGTCAAATTCAAAGAAGCACCATCCTGTCCCTGAAAGTAATTACAGTACAGGTTCAGTCCTTCCTGCTGCTTCTCCAGTGACACTAAAGGGGATCTACGTAACAAGCCAGGGCAACTCTTTAGAAATCTCTCCCCGGTTCTCTTCTCCCCAACTCTCTCTCTCTCTTTTTTTTTTAAATTAATTTTTATTGGAGTATAGTTGATTTACAATGTTGTATTAGTTTCTGCTGTACAGCAAAGTGAATCAGTTATACATATACATACATCCACTCTTTTTGATATTCTTTTCCCATGTAGGTCATGACATAGTATTGAGTAGACTTCCCTGTGCTATACAGTAGGTTCTTATTAGTTAACTATTTTATATATAGTAGTGTGTATATGTCAACCCCAGTCTCCCAATTTATCCCCTCCCCGCCTTTCCCCCTTAGTAACCGTAAGTTTCTTTTCTACATCTGTGACTCTATTTCTGTTTTGTAAATAGGTTCATTTGTACCATTTTTTTTTTAGATTCCACATATAAGCAAAAATCCGCACAGCTGTTGCAGAACGCTCCACACTCCAAATCCCTCACTCTCCACGCACTCTGAAGCCTCAGCCCGCTCGCTTTTCCTGTCCTTTCCTGTCCTGTCTCTTGCTTTTCTCTACTCATGTTCCGAATTTGATATCTCAAAAGCCCAGAAAAGACAGAAAGGACAGAACCCTCCCAAGCAGATGGAGAGCAAGTGGTGAGAAGGTGAATACACAATCATTCCTCGGCTCCCGGGCTGTGCAGGGGGGAAGGGACTTGCTCCTTTCCAGTTCCAGTTGCTGGAATGCACATTGTCACGTGACAGGTGAGCCGCAGATTCAAGGCTGGCTAAGAAAGGGGCCATGCAACACGCAGACCAGCCAAGGCCATGGTGGCCACAGCCCTCGGTGGCTGATGGTGGGCAATGTCTCCTGCGACCTGGAGGGAGCTGTCCTCAGTGGGTTCGCCCATCCCTCGCGGAGGAAAGAGAGCAGCTTGGAGAAACTGAGTCTGGCTAACCCAGCCCCTCCCCTCGCTCTCCCCTGGGATCTGTGCGCCGCCAAGGTGGGGGTTTACAGAGGCAGCACGAAACTGGCCCAGCTCTGCGTCTTCGTCTGCCTGTTTCCACTGTGGGATGTCCACCTGCTCTCAGATTTAAGCCACCTTCTCCAAAGTCTTAATAATAAAGAGAATGTTCCAGACCTCTGTCCACTGACAGCTCTCTTGTTTCCTAGTTGATCCAGAACTCAGGTAGGGACAAGGGATGGTATTTATCAAGACTCTCTGAACCTCACCACCTCCCTGCTCAGCCTTCCATCTGTTCCCAGCAGCCTAATCAGTGCAGACTACGTTTCCTTACTTTCTTTTCTAAGCTATACAGGAGTTAGTTATAACCATTCCTGCCCAGAGCAACCCTCTTCATCTCTAGGCATCTGTAATCAATAGAAAATCCGTAGTGCTGTTTGTCTCTCCTTTTTATCCGTTGGCCCTTGCTTGTCTCCTGTCTTGAGTTCAAATCTGATTTTTCCTAAAGTTGCTTGAGGCTAGACCATTAGTTTCTCTCTCTGAGCCCCAGTTTTCTCACCTCACATGCAGTAT
The DNA here is from genome assembly GCF_000442215.2 of Lipotes vexillifer. NCBI lineage: Eukaryota > Metazoa > Chordata > Mammalia > Artiodactyla > Lipotidae > Lipotes > Lipotes vexillifer. The sequence continues at coordinate 2,576,036 of NW_006790015.1, forward strand.
CTCAATAACACCCTCCTTTCAAGTTTGCCACAAGGATTAGATGGGGTAACATTTGTGAAGCTCCTGATTGATTCTAAAAAGCTTCACAAATATCGGGTATTCTCTTTCCTGAGCCCCTGAAAACTGTGATCCATCCATCGTTCATTCAAGTACGAAAGAGCAGAAAAGTCGGACAAACCCGTTATTCACCGAAAATGTTCCCTTCCTTGGATGGCATGATAGATCAGATGAGTTCTGAGTCCTTTGGAGCACTTTGTACTGGTCCTTTGGTGGGAATCCTACCGGCTTACATACCTAGAAGCCTGTGTACTACTCTTGACAAGCATACAAGGAACCCATAGGTTTGGGGATACCAAAATATTTTGTTCTAAATTTTCTGCAACATACTCTAAACAAATGCCATTTTGCTTATTCATTTAAACACCAAACAACTTGGTTTCCCAGTTGAATTCTGGAAGGCAAGGTTGAAAGAATGTACTGCAGATTGATTCTCTGAGTGGAGAAAATGATATTTCAACTGGCAGGTGGAAATAAATTGAACCAATTCTGAACAAGAAGTCTCCTACTCAATTTATCCTACTTTTTCCAAGGAATACCCGTTCCCCCTTATTCTAAGCGCTGCCAACATTCTGTTTCTGGGTCTTGATGATAATTAATGATAGCTCTAATGGGATTATCACATTTGAAGGACTCTTTGAAGCGCTTAACCCATTTAAATTGAGCCCTATCATGTTAGAAAGGTGTTGTAGCCAGTGATGTGTTGGTAAGTGTTTAACCATCTGCCTCTCCAGAAAAAACATATTCCAAATATACTTATGCATAAACGAGTTAAAATTTTGCTGACATAAAGGATGTAGAGCACACAATTTACAACTAATAATAAATTATGCAATACCTTTTCTTATAAATTCCATACACCCAACTAATTCTCACAGAATGTTTTCACTGATTTTTTTTCTTTCTTTTTTTTTTTGCGGTACGCGGGCCTCCCACTGCTGCGGCCTCTCCCGTTGCGGAGCACAGGCTCCGGACACGCAGGCCAGGCGGCCATGGGATTTTTTTTCTTTCTTTTTTTTTTTGCGGTACGCGGGCCTCCCACTGCTGCGGCCTCTCCCGTTGCGGAGCACAGGCTCCGGACACGCAGGCCCAGCGGCCATGGCTCACGGGCCCAGCCGCTGCGCGGCATGTGGGATCCTCCCAGGCCGGGACACGAACCCGTGTCCCCTGCATCGGCAGGCGGACTCCCAACCACTGCGCCACCAGGGAAGCCCATGTTTTCACTGATTTTTATAGAACTCTTGAGCTGTAGCAAACCTCTGGTTGCAATTCAACCATAATTTGGCAAAATCAGACTACAAATAACTTCTTGATCACTATCTGATTCAGCAAAGCAGTCAGTCCTGTAGTTGGTTGTTGGGTATAGTTCTAGCGTGGATATTGATTGATCTCTTCATTTGCATTAATAACTAAAATAAGAGTTAAACAATGAAGGTATATGTTGAGACTTCATTGATCATGTGAGCAACTTCTTTGCTGAATCAGGTAACTGTTTTCCTAAACTGGAACATTTCCTTAATTTTTTTGGCTGGTCTCAATATCACAACCACAGACACAAAACCCTTTTCAGTTGAATCTGCGTTATTAGTGCTTTCCCATCACTTTCTTAAGTCTATGCATTTTTCAAAAGCCCAGCCAAGTAAGCCCTGATTTGTAAGTGTTTTCCAATTTCTGTGGTACAAATACTCCAATCATGGTAACATCTAGCAACCAGCATGACATTACTGAGTATGGAGCTGTGGAGAAATGTATAGTAAGTAGAACATTCTTTAATAGACTCCCTGCCATGCAGACATCTGAGATATAAATAACCTCCCAAGCATAGATAATAGTAAAATGTAGTTAAATAATTAGAAAATGAAGTTTTGAGTATTTATTGCCTTTTCAAAAAAATCATTTTAATGTGTTCAATTCAGTAGCATTAAGTACATTCACAGTGTTATGCAACCATCACCACTACTTAGTTCCAGAATTTTTCAGGACCCCAACTGAAAAGCCACACCCATCAGGCAGGACTTCCCATCACCACTCCCCCACCTCCACCCACAGACTGCAGCAACCACTAATCTGCTTTCTGTCTCTATGGATTTGCTTGCTCTGGATACTTAATATAAAGGGAATCATACAATATGTGGCCTTCTGTGTCTGGCTTCTTTCACTGAGGATAATGTTTTCAAAGTTCTTCCATATGGTATCGTATGTCAGTACTCCATTCCTTTTCATGGCTGAATAATATTCCATTCCATATGTGGATAGACCACATTTCATATATCCATTCATCTGTGGATGGACATCTGTGGATGGGTTGTTTCTGCCTTTCGGCTATTGTGAATAGTGCTGTTATGAACAGTTGCAATTGCCTTCATTTTTGATATAATTTATTTAATTGTAAGTTTATGGCATTTAATTTTTAATAATGGCTGTGTTTACCACCAGCTTGCAAAATTCCTGATCATTTGATGATTGGCTCTTGGGAGCAGGTAGGAGCTGGTTCCATGGGGTGGGGGGTGGCGGCACTGGTTATCATTCTCCACCTAGCTCCAGGCAGGAGACAGAGTTCTGAACTTTGAGCCAGCAGACCTGTGTTCTGGGGTCAGTGCAGCCTCTTCTGCACTGTTATCTTAAGCAAGTCATGAAGCTCTCTCGTCCTCTGTCTCATCTCTGAAACGACACTTTTAGGCTAGATGATGCCTAACATCCCTTCCTGGGGTTCTGTAAACAGATAGGGAGGAGGGGGTGGTCCCTGGAGAAAGAGAACCAGACATGGCTTTGTGGACAGAAGAGATGCCATTTTTGCCTAAGCCATTTTGTGAGCTAAGCCTGGCCGCAATCCTTAACCTAGAACAGGTCTCAGTAAAAACGATCTTAAGGGAATAAAAGAATAAACTGTTATCAGGCAAAAGAAGTAACGATAGCAAAGATAACAAAGATAACTCCCAGTTCCCTTTCAGTGGGGAAGGTGAGCCTAAAGCACTTTCTTTGAGCTATTTTGCAGAATTTAAACCCCCCTCAGGTACTCAACCACCAGGTCAACTGGAACCTAAGGGATGAGGATGGTGACCTCTTCTGACCCTCGTGACTTCAATCAACCAAAGCTTGGACTCTGCCTGCTGCCCAAGCCCCTTCATGAGTATGCTTGTACCCTTAGCTTAAAGCTCCCCCAGTTTTGCTGTTCCGGGTGACCCTGCTTTGGGTAAGATCCCCGGGGTTCTCCTTACTCGCTGCAAGTAATAAATCCTTCCCTCTCCTGATCTTGGCTTGGTTGTCTCTTTTGGCTCGACTCCCACCAAGAGGCGAACCCAGTTTTTGGGTAACAGTACCTTCTAATGGGTGGCCGTGCTGGGTAAATAGATGAAACAAACTCACATTAGCCGCCCCCCACCCCAGCAGTTCAGGAGACTGAACATCACTCTTTTGCAGGTTTGGAGCATTGGCTCCATGCCCGTAGTAGACATGCTTTGATTGTCACCCCACCATCCCTTCTCTTCCCAAGATTTTTCCTATTGGTGAAATCAGCCCCTCCCCCATTCTCAGACTTGCGTTTGGGGCACTGACCTGAAAAGATTCTCTTCTTGACCAAATTCTAGTCAGGTTCCTCTGACCTCTTTTCCCACCAGGCCTTGTCCTTGGGCATATCCTCAAGAGCTTAATTTTAGCAAGAATCTTGCTAAGTCAGTTTAGCCAGAACCCTCACTCTCAATATCTGACCAAATTCCTCACCCCCTCACCATCCCCCAGGTGATATCTGATCACCCTGGCCTGATTTCAGCAAGATCCTGTGAGGTCAGTTTACCCAGAATCCCCCCTTAACTCTGATGTTTCCTCTCAGTAATTTTCCATCCACTGACCATCCCTGGCCCCTGCTTCTTGGCTATAAATTCCCACTTCTCCTTGCTGTGTTGGGAGCTGAGCACGATTTCTCTCCTCTGCTGCAAAACCCCATGGGAGCAGTCCCTATATCTATTGCCACAGTTCTGAAAAAAGTCTGCCTTTCTTTTATTTATTTATTTATTTATTTAATTTTTGGCTGCTTTGGGTCTTTGTTGCTGCGTGCGGGCTTTCTCTAGTTGCGGCGAGCGGTAGTTACTCTTCATTGCAGCGCACGGGCTTCTCATTGCGGTGACTTCTCGTTGTGGAGCACGGGCTCTAGGCAGACGGGCTTCAGTAGTTGTGGCTCGCGGGCTCTAGAGCACAGGCTCAGTAGTTGTGGCGCACGGGCCTAGCTGCTCCGCGGCATGTGGGGTCTTCCTGGAACAGGGATCAAACCCGTGTCCCCTGCATTGGCAGGTGGATTCTTAACCACTGCGCCCCCAGGGAAGCCCCTGCCTTTCTTTTTTAACAAGTGTCATGAACAGTTTAACAGACCACACCCCATCTCCGTGTGACTAGTTTGGTTCTGAATACATGACTCAATTGGCTCTAAGAAGAGGCCAGAGGCTGTTTTGCTGGGGCTTGTGGGAAAGAGGAGCATCCTCTCCCTCCCTCTGTTGAGACGCTGTGGTGTGAGGATGTGCTTGCAGTTTCTGGGGCCATTCTGTGGCCTTGTGAGTATTTATTAAGCACCTTCTGTGTGCAGGCAGGGCCCTGAACCAGTGTGGAGCTTGCAGATGAATTGTTGGAAAGCAGAGTGGAGAGCCAGTGAGAAGATGTGCAGTCCCTCTGGGCCTCTCAGTTACATGAGCCAATAAAGTTCTACTTTTCTTGAGGCAATTTGAACTTTGAGTTGGGTTTTCTGCCTCTCACACAACTGGAAAAACAACAATAACAGCAAACAATGGATACCGCCTCCACTGGAATGAGAAATGGTATATTTCCTGCCATATCAGTAAACAAAGAATGTCACAGTCATCAACAATTGCAGCCCTGCAGCCCTCCACTGTGAGCCGGTGAGCCCTGAGGAAACTCAGGAAGGAAAGAATACCTGCCACCTAGCAGCCATCAGACAGACTGCAGCCACCCCCTACGGGGAGCCCTGAGGAAACTCACAATATGAAAACACACGATACTGGCCCCAGATAGCTGAGGTGCATATCAAAGGAATGATTTCAGTGAGCCCAGACACTTGCATTTTCCCATATATAGAAAAGCGCTAAATTCCTTAACTTGGGATATCTGGTTTTCTTCAATTTAACAATAATCTTTGGATGTTCTGACTACCTGCCCTTTGTTGCAAAACTCCTGTATATCTTGGCTTCCCCCTCACTTCCTCGGAGCAGTTCTCAGGGTTCCTTGAGATGCTGTCTCCCGGTGTGAAGGCCTAAAAATTCCCACTGAATAAAACATAACCCTCAGCTTTTAGGTTGTGCATATTTTTTAAGTCGACAGGAACCAGCAACTTCACTATTGCTTCAATCTCAGACCAGTTGCAGTCAGTGCTCTTGATCTAAAGAGGTCCTGGAGAAACAGTGGGAACAATTAGAAAGACCATCCCCAGGGTAAGCTGTACGTATAGAGGGCTTTAAAAAGTCACCTTTGGATACTGGCCTTTGTCTCCAGTTCTGGCACAGAGTTCCTAAAACCCTTGGAATTTCCTGAGTGATAGGAGTATCTTTTGCTATTCGTAACAAAACGCTCTTTTATACTCTGGTGTGTTTTCTCGGACACCACACAGTTCTTCAGTTCTTTTCTGTGTCCAACCATTCAATTCAGTTCTGACACAAGCCCCTTTAGATCACACCTGAGTTCGTGCTAATGCAGTGACTTAGGGTGGCACGCTTAGACAGCCTCAGGAAGGACCAAGTCACCGGAAGGACCAAGTAATTAGAGGGTGGGAACTTTCAGCCCTACCACTGACCTCCTGGGAGGGGAGAGAGGCTAGAGATTGAGCCCTATAAAAACTCTTGAGTACTTTGATTCAGAGAGATTCTGGGTTGGTGAGCACATCAAGTTCTGGGAGGGTGGTGCTCCCAGAGAGAGCATGGAAGCTCTGCACACCCTTCCCCATGCCTTGCCCTATGTATCTCTTCCATTTGGCTACTTTTGAACTGTCCTTCATAATAAACTGGTAAACTTAAGCGTTTTTTTAAGTTCTGTTCCATCAACCTGTCAAAACCGAGGGAGTCATGGGAACACCGGATTTATAGCCAGTCAGTCAGAAGTTCAGGTGAGATTTAAGAACTCCAGGTGGATAGTATCAGAATTGAACTGAATATCTCGGCACACTGTTGGTGTCCAAAGAATTGGAGAATTGTGTGATGTCAGAGAAAACACACCAGAGACATAAGAGAGAGTTCATTATAATCTTTCCCTTCACTGATTTCTAATTCTTAGTAAATTAGCCAAGTAAAGAAAACATGAAATTAATAACTAACAGTTTGCAATCTGCTCATGAGATTAGAAATTGAATTCAGGGATGTCCCAGGAAGCACACTCACTTCTGGTTTCTCTTCCCCAGAGAAACCAAGGTGGACAAGGTGCCAGTTGCCAGCCTCCTGAATAAAGCAGCCTTTCCTTTCCAACCAATACGTGATTCTTGAGCACTGGCGTTTGTAAGCAATAAAACCTGAGTTCAGTAACAATATTTTATGGCAAGACAAGGAAAATTTAAACATAGGAAAATTTTCTCTGCCCTTTGGCCTCCTCTCTCCCCTCGGGTGTTGTGTATCTGCATTATGCATCCACCAAACCTCCCCATTGGCAGAAATACCTGCTCAACTATAGAAAGCAATATTCTCCTAAGCACCAAGAAGAAAACTCCTTAAAAAATAACATTCCTTCTTGATCTTGTAAAGGGGTCATCATGACTCACAACTTTGTACTTACAGATCTGGATTGTGCAAACGATCTACGCCATTTAATGTACAGCCCTCTGTCTCAAAAACCTATATAACTGTGCTTTGCCTCTAAGGGACGGAAGAGTTCTCAGAGCTTTTTGATGAGTTTTTTCATCGATACAAGGCTTCTCCCTAGCAGTTTACATTTGGGTCTGTTGATGAATGAAGTGGAACAGACCTCAAAAGTGACCAGGTGGGGACTTACCTGGTGGTGTAGTGGTTAAGAATCCACCTGCCAATGCAGGGGACACGGGTTCAATCCCTGGTCTGGGAAGATGGCACGTGCCACAGAACAACTAAGCCCATGCACCACAACTACTGAGCCTGCGCTCTAGAGCCCGCGAGCCACAACTACTGAGCCCACATGCTGCAACTACTGAAGCCCGTGTGCCTAGAGCCCGTGCTCCGCAACAAGAGAAGCCACCACAATAATTCCGCACACCACAACAAAGAGTAGCCCCTGCTCACCGCAACCAGAGAAAGCCCGCACACAGCAACGAAGACCCAATGCAGACAAAAATTAACTAGCTAATTAATTAGTTAATTTTTAAAAAGTGACCAGGTGGTGGAATGGAAAGGTGAGAGGACACAGTTAAACCTACAATCACTCAAGGAAAGGAACAGACTACACTAAACGAGCTATGTATGTGTGTGTGTGTAAAGAACCATGTCAGTCAGTAAGCATTTACTGAGCACCTCCTCTGTGCACGCAGAGCCCTAAACCAGACCAGGAACTCAGAAGGAGAGGAAGGCAGTGGAAGACACAGTTATGAGCCACAGGTGTGAGTCCTTGGTTCTCAACAGTCATTAAACTCTAGTCTTCAGTGGCTAGTTCATCATGGAAACGCTCTTAAGCATCACTGGGTTTAAGTGAGAAGCACTTAGGCAGAGTCACTCAAATCAGACTGGAGATGCTGCATTTGGAAATTCTCCAGAGTCTATTAGGAGGCTAGCTGTCTGATTCTTTAGGGAGCAAAAGACCTCACTGGAGGGTGGTTTTTATCACCTGAAAATATGGGAAGAGGTAAAGGGAAATGCTTCATAAGAAAGGACACCTAATTACCAATTTCCCATTCCATTTCCAGGCCCTACAGGCAAAGTCCCTCTGGACATCTGGTCTACCCTCCACCTTCAAATGCAAGGCACACACACACACACCAACACGGAGGTTGACTCAAGGCCTTTTCCTCAGCTTCATCACGAGCCCTGAAAGAGCAGAAAATGAACTCTGCATTGTGATGCTCCATCTCCCACTCCTGATTAGTTATTCCAGAGCTGTTGATGGGTGACACTTGCCTTGGCATTACGGTGACTTTCAATATCCTGAAGTGTAGAACTCAGGGAGGGAGCCCTCTGCACAGAATGCCAATGAGTATTAAAAAAAGGAAAAAAAGCAGAGTTGCTGCCTTGAGAATAGGGATGTATCTTTGATGAGAAAGCACCTTGCAGATGAGACTCTCAGAAAAACAATTTTTGAGGCAAGTGTTTCTGAGAAATTGTACTTGTAGACAGGCAGCTATTTTGCCAAAAGACAATACAGTAGTGTCTGATTATGAAGGAATGAAGGGACGAAAAGGGAACAGGGAACTTTTCATCTCATCTGGATACACACGCTCCTCACCTTAGGGAATAAATGTGTTCCTGAAAAGTTAACTGCAAATTGGAATTTTTATAACCTAAATCATGATTTTTCCAATACCATCCTTGAAAAAAATGGGTCCACAGAATATTTTAAGCTCTAGGATGTAATAAAACCACAGCCAAAACCTTTTAACATGATCACTTTTATAGCTTAAACTGACCATTTTCTTATATTAAAAAAGTTACATTTCAAAAAAGCTGAAAGACACGCAATAAAATAGCTAGGGTTATTTCTCTATATGGTACGATCGTTTCCATGTCAACCACCATTTCCTAGGTCAGTTCTAAGTTTGGGCCACCAAGTGAGGCATTTTCACATGATACCTAATTTAATTCCCACAATGGTTCTGTGAGCTAGATCATTATTTCCATTTTTTAAATGTAATAATAAAGTTTAGGGAGATTAAGTAACTCACCCATGCTCATGAAATGGAAGTGGCAAAGCTGGGATTCAGACCAGGTCTGGATGTCCCTAGGTTTGGTATATTTCCCCTCCACCTCAGATACCTGGTTTAAAGGTCCTAAGTAAGAAACCAGACAAGCAATACCCCCAATGTAAACAACCTCAGCTGCTACATGAAACAGAACACGGTCCCAGATTCTAACACGCTCTCTTCTCCAGAGTCCTTCAGGGAGGTGAGAAACCAGTCAATGCCTTTTGCCATTCAGATGTCATTTCCAAACCATTGATGGAATTTGTCGGCTTTCAAAACAGCATGGGCGAGGCTAAATGGGTCACAAAGACCGCACCACTCAGAGAACAAGAGTGAAGCCCATCCGTGGAGCATGTATCAGGCACGAAAGGGTTCAACTACAGAAAACCCCCAAGGCCTGCACAGTCTGGGGAGCCCAAGCTAGGGGAGCAATTACTGGCTTTGCATGTTGATTTTCTAAGGATGCCTGTGCTCCTGTTTCACAGCTGTGTGGAAGCTGGCCTCCAAGACAGCCCCTAGTGGTCCCCTTCATGGATTTCTCACCCTTGTGGCCCCTCCCACACTGTACTGAGGTGGTCCATGTCAGTTCTGGTATTAGTTATAAGACTACAGTGCCCATCTCAGATCTCTCTCTCTCTCTCTCTCTCTCTCAAAACACTCTCTGCGGGGCGCCAATTGCCATTAGGGAGGACGCTCAGGCTGCCTATAGAGAGCTTTGTAACACGGCAAAGAGCTTGATGCTGAAAACTCAGCCTCTGTGCACCGGTGCTGAATTGAATCCAGGAGACAGAGCTTGGAGAGAAATAGAATAGCTTTATTGCTTTGTCAGGCAAAGGGGGACACAGTGGGCTCATGCCCTCAAAAACTGTATGTCCCAACTTGGAGGGATTGGTGAGGAGTATTGTAGGAATGGTTCAAGGGTGGGGTTGCTAATAAGGATCAGGGTGTGTGCGGGGCCTGCATTCCTTTAACCTGGTCTCAGGTGGTCTCCTGATAAGCTGTGTTTCTCAAGGTTAGAAAACTATGACCTTCTCTCTCGAATGAAGAATTCTTCATTAAGTAGTTCATCTTCCAGTTGTTGGGGGTTTTAGTTCTGTGGAAGAGCTCAAAGATTTCGTTATGTGTATCCTTTGAGGAGGAACCAGGACCTGCCCCAAGGCTGCATATTGTTTCTTGACTGTTCCTCCCTTGTCTCTGCATCCCTTCCCTTTCCTGATTAGCAACTGTTCGAATCTGCCCTTTGGAACTCAGGGAAGGTCATGGAGGCTGGAATCTATTCCCTACAATCAAGAAACAGGGGACACAGAAAGGCTTCCATGCCCAGCAGCCCCTCAGGGTCCTGCTTGGTTTCAAGCTGAGGTCTCCTACCAACGGTCAGCAAGAAATTGAGGCCTCCCACCAACAAGCACGGAAGTGAGCTTGCACGTGGGTTCTCCAGCCCCAGATGACCTCAACCCCGTCCCACATGGCGACTGCAACCCTCAGAAAGATCTTGAGTCAGAACCACCCAGCAGAGCCACTCCCAGATTCCTGACCCACAGACCCCGTGAGATAATAAGAGTTTGCTGTTTTAAGCTGCCAAGTTTGGGGGTAATTTGTCATGCAGAAATAGAAAACTGGTATAAGTTTTTTCCTTTTCAAAGCTTCCTCACTGTGGACATTGAACCTTGCCTGGCCAGGTGGTACCCACACTTGACAATTTCTCTCCTCCCTCTTCAAGCTCCTTTTACCCTCTTGCCCCTTTATTTTGAATAACTTCATTAAGGCAGTGAATCTCAACTCAGGGCCACTGCAATTAACCAGTGCACTAGTTCAAGGGACAGTAGGTTATGTGAATGGTGGTCCCTGGAAGTGTGGGGTGTACAGCTTGGTGTGGCATCCCTACCCACACTCCACCAGAAAAAAGTGCCCGCTCTGTTGGTTGGAGCAAATGGGGCAATTCCTTCAAAGATTACAGATGAGAGGGGTGGTGATAAAGTGATTCCTTTTCACCGGGGCTGGCGGACCCATCTTGAGGCTGCGGGCAAAGCCCAAGGATTTAGGTCACCATCTTTCTTCCCACCACCATGATGGGGTGGTGATCATGAACTGGGCTGCTGGAGTGGCGCAGACAGGTCCACTTCCAACTGTCCATGATATTAGCTGGGCGACTCAGCACGTGGCTTCACCTCCCTCTAGGACTCAGATTTCTCAGCTGTCAAATGGGAATAAAAATAACACACCCCCTCAGGGAGAGACTGGAGGTTACAGTGAGTTCACATACATAGTGTACCCAGTTCAGTGTCTGATGCCTAAACAACAGCAATTATTATTATCTTTTGGTTCCCCCAGATGAGCCCCACATCCTGCTTGTTACATAGCAGACACTCAATAAGGATTTCTTGAATTAATTGAATGAAAGTCTTCATTTCTCCGAGAAGGAGAAAGCCCTCTAGTTCTGGGTAAATCAACAACCAACAATAATGATAATGATTATGATAAAGTCACACTTTTAACTGAATAATACAAAGCGTACGGTACAATTTGAACCCTTTGTCTCACAAACCACAGCCTTAATCCAGTCACTTTTTTCCACACTGGAGAAATTTCAGGAGAAAAGAAACAACGTCCTTTGGCAAAATACAGAGTCAGAGGCAGCAGCTGTGCAGTTCCAGATGCCATTGGAGGGCTCTGGATAATTCTAACCTGAAAATGCGCATGCAAATATTTAGTCCATAACTTAAGGCTGACTTAACTCAAATCGAGCTGCCAAGCGCCCAAAAGCTATAAACAGCCCTACCTGGATGCTTGGCCCTCCCTCTGTCCCCAGGATTACATCCGCAAGGCTCCAAGTGGGAGAGAAAATGCCAGTCATTCCTTCTCAGGCTTCAGGACACATGTTGGATCAGCCACTTACGTCAGAGGGGAATTCACTCCCCCTGCTCTGGTCTAGAATTTCACAGCTCCTCAGCAGCAGGAAGGATGGGTCACATACTGGACACACAGTGGTGCTGGTGTGGTAGTGGAGGGAGAAGCCTTGCCTGGGGCTGCACAAGAGAGTTTAGTAAACTACATATAAAATAGAAAATCAGCAAGGACCTACTGTATAGCACAGGGAACTACACTCCATATCTTGTAATAATCTATGATGGAAGAGAATGTAAAAAAAAGAATATGTATATTTACATATATATGTATAACTGAATCACTTTGCTGTACACCTGAAACTAACACAATGTTGTAAATCAACGCTATTTCAATAAAACTTTGAAAAGAGAAGAGAACTGCCCAGGTCTTGGGGGCCCAGCTCCCCCCCTGCCCCATCAGCCTCACACTCACCCACCCTCCCTCCTGCAAAGGTGCCCCAGCGCCCCCAGGGCCATCTCTGCACGGGCACACAGCCGGCTGTGCACAGGTGGTGTGAACAGGAGGAGACGGACAGCAAGCACGGGAGAACTAAACTATAAGGTCACTGCAGACAGGGATGGTATTGTGGGGAGAGCAAGGGAGACCAGGTAGGGCTGCTTTGGGCAGGTGCCCAGGGGAAGAGCCCTCTGAGGAGGTGACATCTGAGCTGAAAAGACCTGGGTGACTCAAGGAGCCAGACGTGCCAAGACAGAGGTCTAGGCAGAGGCAGGGCCGGCCATGTCATTCTCAGGGTCCTGGGCTTGAAATGAAAACGTGGGATCCCATTCAACACGTAATAAGAATTTCACGTTGGTGACAACGGGGCATTAAACCGAGAGTGAGGCCCCTCCAAGTTCAGGGCCCTGTGTGACTACATAAATCGTGTGGCCACTAAGCAGGCCCTGGATAGAAGGAATAGTCAGCCTGAGAGCCCTAAGGCTTGGCTGCTCTCGGAGAGTTCCAGAGTTAGAAAGAAGGCCAGTGTTATTTACAAAAGCCAGGACATGGAAACTACCTAAATGCCTATCGACAGACGAATGGATAAAGAAGATGTGGTATATATATACAATGGAATATTACTCAGCCATAAAAAGGAATGAAATTGGGTCATTTGTAGAGACATGGATGGATCTAGAGACTGTCATACAGAGTGAAGTAAGTCAGAAAGAGAAAAACAAATATCATATATTAATGCATATATGTGGAACCTAGAATAATGGTACAGATGAACCGGTTTGCAGGGCAGAAATTGAGACACAGATGTAGAGAACAAACATGGACACCAAGGGGGGAAAGTGGCCGGGGTGGGGGTGGGTGGTGGTGGGATGAATTGGGAGATTGGGATTGACATATACACACTAATAAGTATAAAATAGATAACTAATAAGAACCAGCTGTACAAAAAAATAAATAAAATTAAATTTAAAAGAATAAAAAACAAAAAAGAATCTGCTTCCCTCAAGGCAGTGAGTAAAGAAGCCCATTCAATGGAGAATGGACTTGATTAAGAGGAAAGGGAATGGACTGCCTGGAAAGTTGGTTGCTGGGGAAACCTGCTATTAGAAAGGGGCCAGGGTTGGGAGGGGGGAAAGCACGTCCTGTGCATGTGTGTCATGCACTAGCAGCAGTCTGAGACCAAGCTGCCACGGGCAGACGTGGCATGGGAGGAACAGAGAGCCTTATTTGTCCACTCGGGCTGCCATAACAAAGTACTGCAGACTGGGTGTCTTCAACAACAGACATTTATTTCTCACAGTTCTGGAGGCTGGAAGTTCAAGGTTAAGGTGCCAGCTGATTTGCTTCCTGGTGAGGACTCTCATGGCTTGTAGACGGCTGCCTTCTCTCTGTGTCTTCACATGGCTTTTCCTCTGTGCAGGTGCTGAGCGAGAGAAATCTCTCGTGTCTCTTCCTCTTCTTATAAGGACATCAGTCCTATTGGATTCCGGCACCACCCTCATGACCTCATTTAACCCTAATTACTTCCTTAGGGGCCCCATTTACAAATACAGAGTCACACTGGGTGGTGAGGGCTTCAGTATATGAATTTGCAGTGGGGGGCTACAAACATTTAATCCACCACAGAGATCTCCTTTAGTCTGCAAGAGGCAAGAGAAAGTAGTGTGCTAGAAAATAAAGTTTTCCCTGAGATTAACAGAACAGATCACACATTTAGTCCTCCTCTTGGGGCAATTAACACTGACAGCACAGGAAGAGCTACAGATGGCCCATTACTCCCTGGGAGTACTGAGAACACTGAAGAGGGTCAGTGGGTATGCAGGGAGGGGACCCCTGAGAGAGATGTGACCAGAGCCTTTGCACAAGGGAGGAACTGGATCTGATTAATATTTTTAAAGATCCTACCGGCCACCGGGGAGAGACTGGTGTGTGGCAGGTCTGAGGGGAAGCTGGGAGCCAGGTTAGAAGGCAGAGACGGCGGTGGTGGAGACAGACGGGCCCAGACTGGCCTCAGGGCCTGACGGTGCTGTCTCAGGCCGGCACTCATACCCTCCCCTGGGCCTGGACGCTCCGAGTGCCCTGCACACTCACACTCATCCCTTAACTCCGTCTCAGACCTCCACACCCAGCCCTGTCGGTGAAGCCCGGACTGCAGCCTGGCCCTGCCTGTGCCCTACACAGCACCCACCTCCCCGCCGGGACCAGGAAATCTTTTGTATTTCCTGTGTCTTGCAGAGTGCCTGGCACGTGCTGGTTTGTGCTCCGTAGCTAGCTGTCCAGTGAGTGAATGAACTTATTAACTCATTTTAGAAAAATAAAAAGGGCCCTGCTCCAACCAGGCAAATCTGAGCCTAGACCTTGACCTGAAAAAGAGCGCTTCTATTTCCAAACCCAGCACATTTCCCTCTCATTAGATGTTAAAAAAAAAAAAAAAATCAAAAAAAGAAAGAGGAGAAGCTGACACCCGAGGCTGTGGCACCCAAATTACAGCCTCCGACTATTGTTTATGCTATATTTGTCTTGTCCCCAGGCGTCATCCTGGGGGACAGGGCTTACCATGCCAAACGGTCCCTCTGGCTGCAACACCGCCAGGAGGAATATTGCCCTACCGCGCCCTCTTGTGGCGAGGGTGGACACTGCATATGTCCCAAGCGGTTTTGCCAAAGACTGCAGGAAGAACAGGATGGTTTTGATGATGAAGACTTAGAAGGAGGGGTGAGCTGCCAGAGAGGCTTGGGAGCTGAGGTCCTCTTGGGCTGGTGGTCTCCATTAACCTGGGATGTTACTTATCCTGGGTCGTCCCTCAATCTCAGGGTTGCCAGACTGTACCAAAGCTGGAGGACAGTTCTGCTGGACAGGGGATGGCAGCCTTTGCCAGAGGAGGACAGACACACTGAGCCTTTACATGGCTTTTTATGGTCCCTTCACAGAGCTGTTTTATTTACCTGCTGCATGGATGAGGTCTAAGAAAAACCCATATCCACCATATAATTAGGAGCTAAGTACATGATGGATGCCCAGAGATTTAAAATTAGCCAGGTAAACTTAATACCGGGGCATTATGCTTGCTTTCAAGCGCCTGGATGTCTGTTAGGGAGGCATCACTTGGGAAGGACTCTTGATAAAATAATCAGATTCTATTCTCCCTAGAAATTAAAAAAAGGGACCCACTCTGAAGGGGACCAGTTGTCCCAAATGTCCTCCAACTAAAGCAATGAGTAGAGCTGGTAGTGCATGTGGGATTATTTTGCGGTTTGCACAAATTAAAGTGAGGTTTCAGGTGATTTCCAAAAGGCAAATATACCTTTGCTATTTTATAAACACATCCCACTCAGCTTTCAAAACTGAGTGTGTCCCCACTCTATGGTAGGAGGGATGGTAGGTGGGGTGGGGCAATGTAGAGGCTCGACCCTTGACACGTCCTGCAAGTTAATAAGAAAAGGGATGGCATCAGTTCACATTAAAAGCTAGCATATGAGGGAATGCTTATCCGTATGCTCTTTACTTGCACTATTTCATTTATTTCTTACTACGTCATGAGGTAGATATTATTATCTCCACTTACTTAAATGAAGAGGCTGAGGCTTAGCCTGGTTAAATGACGTGCCCATGATCACGCAAGAGGAAGTAATGGAGGAGTCAAGATTCAAATTCAGCTCTGCAGGACGGATGCTCAAGCATCCTGCACTATTTTCTCCCAGAGTAGAGTGGATCCACCAGTCTACCAGTTACACCTCAGATCCTGTCTTCTGTTGGAACTGTAGGGAGCCAATCAATCACACCCTTTATTGCCCTTTAAAGTGTGCAAGCGATTGAGAAATAGATTGTATTAGTATCTGTTGCTGTGTATCAAGCTATCCCAAAATGTAGCAGCTCCAAACAACAATGAACATTCATTACGTCGCGGTTTCTGAGGGTCAGGCATCTGGGAGTGGATTAGCTGAGTGACTACAGCGCAGGGTTTCTTATGATGTTGCAGTCAGGAGGTCAGTGAGGGATATGGTCGGCTTAAAGCTCAGTTGAGGCTGGAAGATTTGCATCTAAGCTCACTCGCTTGGTGTTGGCAGAAGGCCTCATTCCTTGCCATGTGGGCTTCTCCCTAGGGACACTCTTGATATGAATGGTGGCTTCCCTTAGAACAAGTGATGGGGAATTAGAGGGCTCAGAAATGACATACTATTATTTTTGCCATACGCTTATGGTCGCAGAGACTACCCCGATACACTATGGCACTATACCAGGGCAAAAATACCAGAAGGTAGGGATCATTGGGCGCCATTTTGGACGCTGCCTATCATGTCGACAGAGAAGTTGGAAAGATGGAGAGCAAAATGATGGCTTTAAAACTGGAAAAGCTGCATCAAATGATGCGGCGTAAGGGACCTCTTAATATTTCATCCTTGAAATAAACACTCTTAGCCACCTGGTCAGAGGTGGGACTGGAGAACCATAGCTCCCCCTGCAAGAGCACAGCAGGGAAGCTTAACACATTAAGGAACAGAGAATGTGTGCTGAGAACAAGACATTCTGCCAAGAGAATGGGCTGAGCTGGGCAGGCTCAGCAATACCTCCCACCTGCCCAACTCGGGACATTTCTCCTCCCCCAGGAGGCTGGGAATGCTCCTCTAGTAGACTTGTTCTCATATGAACATATGGCCAAAGAATGCATTTCTCACTAATACCACCCCTGGTCCAATCAATTCTCTGTTCCACCACCACCCGCTACATCTCACGGATGTTTTATGGACCCTTGTAGGCAAGGAATGCTTCTCCTTGATTTTGGTGTCCCCAGAACCTAATGTGACACATACCATCATCACCACCACCATCAACATCTAGCATGTGACAAGCAGTGTACAAATTCCTTCGCTGGAATGACCCCATTCACCACAACCCTCTGCAGCAGGTACTGTAACTATCTACATTTAATGGAAAAGGCAAATTAGCCTTAGAGAAGTTAATGTGCCCATGGTCACATACTTAGCGGTGGCAGAGGTGGGAACTGAAGCAAGCATTCTGACTCCACAGCCTTGCTTTTAAATCCCATGCCAGAGAGGCCATTCAGTCAATATTTGTTGAGAGAGATTAACTCAAAAATAACTTTTGACTTTTACAAAAAGAAAAGAAAGCCTGAATAAGTAAAGTTGTTGGACTACAGCGTGCTCTAGAGAAAACCTAATTCCCACAGTGCTTTTTCCGGGTCTTAGGAATAAACTTAAGGTTGAAAAAGTGACAGCATCTTGCAAAATAAATAATTAGTTTCCAGGAGGCAGAAGCATAGGCCAGGACATGGCTTCCATTTCAGTGTAGATGCTGCTTCCGTGGTTAAAACAAGGGCTGTCCATGAGATCTGAGCAAAGCAGGAGTAGGTGAGAACTTTGCTCCCCTAAATGACCACTGGAGGCTAGCGCAGTGGTCATTGCAGATGGCTTGTTGGCTATGAGCGCCAGGAAATGGGGATGGGTTCAGGCTGCACTTCCCGAGAAACAGAAACCCAGAGTTTGTTTGCTTATGAGACAAACAAATGAAAGGCCAAGAGACAAGATGCTTAGCGACTTAGTGCTTCCACTTGAATTGTTGGCCTGCCTGGGAGCAACTGCCCACTTGCTGTTACCCACTGGTGTCTTGCATGCCTCTTAGGCCGCCCCTAGCCCCCACCAGCTGTGTCCCTCTGGCTACACCAACTCATTTAAATGTCTTAACCCAACCAGAGACTAGAGTTCACCAATGGCCACGAGAGCACCAATTATGCGTAAGACACAGGGCAGGACTTATGGGGAAACAAGGTCTCGGGAGGGACATGGGGAGACAAGGCCTCCTTGGGGGAGATAAAGGGGAGATAAAATCTCATGGGGAGACAAAGAGGTATAAGGGAACACTTACCCTGTGGGGAGTTGATTTGGGGTTTTCATTTGTCCTCAAGGTGCTTGTTTCAGTCTTGGGGTGATTTAGGGGTCATGGCACAGAATAAAAGGGTGATTAGCAGGAGAGAGGCTAAGAGGCATTGGCCACAAGGCTTTAGTCCTTCAGAGGAAGGAGGGAGCACTTGGGCCTGGGCTGAGGAGGGATGCTTTCAGGGGGGACATGGGATCTGAGGAATTGGGAAGATATAGCCCAGTGTTCCCCAACCCTCATTCTCACATGATTTTGGCAGTATCTGGCTATAGCCTGTACTATTTTTAAAAAATATTTATTTATTTATTTATTTTTGGCTGTGTTGGGTCTTCATTTCTGTGCGAGGGCTTTCTCTAGTTGCGGCGAGCGGGGGCCACTCTTCGTCGCGGCGTGCGGGCCTCTCACTGTCGTGGCCTCTCTTGTTGCGGAGCACAGGCTCCAGACACGCAGCCTCAGTAGTTGTGGCGCACGGGCTTAGTTGCTCCACGGCACGGAGGATCTTCCCAGACCAGGGCTCGAACCCGTGTCCCCTGTGTTGGCAGGCAGATTCTCAACCACTGAGCCATCAGGGAAGCCCCTAGCCTGTACTATTATTTATTTGAGATTTTCTTTAAATTGAATCATTTTTTCACATATAAATAGATTCCTCTTTTAGGGAAACTTTATATCACCACAGTAAATGGAAATCCAGTAGCACTTTCCATCATAGAATGTAGCCATAAGCTAGAGACAAGGAAAACTAAACAGTAGTATTAACTTCTAGCCAGACACTATTGTTGGTGAAGTCTCTGACTCTTAACAGGTGTTACAGAGGCGTTAAAGATACAAGAACACTTAATTCACTTTCTCCATGATATAATCTGAAGATTAGAAATGAGCAGAATTCCTCTTGCAGGAGTATGGCAGATCAGGTCCTCCAAAGACCCCTCCCACTGTACTATAACCAGACCCTAGCAAGATTACAGTAAGCATTCTTGTATGATTGCTAGGTTTGTGTGAAAATGAGGACAATCTCCAAGGTTGGTGGGGGGTAGAAGAGAATACTAAGATGACGGTAGAATGGGAATAGTCAGCAAATGTGACAGTGAGAGATGGCATGAGTACCAGCCCTGGAATCAGGGCACTCAGCCTTGAGCCCTCTGCAAGATGGGAGAAATAAAACTGAGACTCCTGCTATAAGCCCTGATTCTTTGAATGACGCCCAAGGTGCCCGCCCAGTGTGGTAACAGCTCAACTACTGAAAAAAAAGCAAACATAAATCGTCACTGGAAGAAAGCATTGCCAATTTAGGCTCTCAGGATCCCTACAGATTATGTTCAAACAAATATAAACTCACCATAAAGAATTGCCAAGTACTCAAGGAAACAAGCTTCATGGAGTGAGATGAGCGGAATTAACAAGACACGAATTTAAAATCATATGAATTTCTGGTATTGGAATTGTAAGATAAAAAATATAAAGTATGAAGTGTTTATAGAAAAAGCTATGTTATTAAAAAATGAACAAAGAACAATAAACTATAAAAATTGACCAGGAAAAAGAACCAAATAGAACTTTTAGAAATGAAAAATATACTCACTGAAACTCAATGGATCTGTTTAGCTGCAGATTAGACAGATAGTGGGCGAACTAAGGAATAGATGTGAAGAAAGTATCCAGAATACAAAACAGAGAAAGGGAGGAAGAAAGTGTCAAAGATAAAAAAGTTATGAGAAAATCTTAGATAAAGTCAATTAAATTAGTTAATGTAGGTAAAGAACTTAGAATACTGCCTGGCAATTAATACAAACAAAGACAAATATTGGTTCTTCAAAAAGATCTATAAAAATTTAAGATCTCTGGAAAATGAATCAAGGGAAAAAAAAGACTGCTCAAATAAACAAGATCTGGCATAGGAAAAGAAACTGCAGATGTAGCTGAGATTAAGAAAATAATGAGAGTATACTATAAACATTATGCCAGTTAATTGGAAAATGTACATGAAATAGACAAGTTCACAGAATATATAACTTACCAAAACTGACCAAAGGAGATATAGAAAATTGAACAATCATATAATTATTATGGATACAGAAGTTTTAAATAATAGTTTAAAATGACCCAAAGAGAATACAGCAGTCCTAGAGACATTTACAAGTGAATCCTACCAAACTTGCAAAGAAGAGATTATTGGAGGGAACATTTCCCAGTTTATTCTATTAGACAAAGTGTTGGCATTAAAGCCAGGCAAGAATAATGCTAAAAAGGGAAATTATAGGTCAGTTTCACTCAGGAACATTGATGCAAAAACTGTAAACCAAATATTACCAAATTCAATCAACAATCTACGAGAAAAGTAAGAAAGACCAAGTTGGATGTAATCTAAAAATACAAGGGTAGTTTAACATGAGAAAAATTTATAAGCACCATTTGTCACCTTAAGAAATTAAAGGATAGAATCACATGATCATCTTAATAGATGCGAAGAAAATCACTTGAAAAAGTTAATACCTATTCATTAATAAAAACTCTCAGCAGATTAGGAATAGAAGGGAATTACCAACAGCAAAAGCATCATTGTAAGTGGAGAGACATTAGAAACATTCTCTTTGAAATCAAGAGCCAGACAAGGAGGCCCACCCTTCCTATTCCTATTTAACATTGGACTGAAGGTACTAGTCAGGGCAATAATACAAGGAAAAGGAACAAGAGTTAAAGGATTAGGAAACAAAAGTGTCTGTATTTCAAGATAACATGATTATCTATAAAGAGATAACCCAAAAGATTTTCAGAGCTAATTATTAGAATTAATAAAATAGTTTAGCAAAGTGACTGAAAATGAGATCAATATACAAAAATCAATTGTATTTTTATACACAAGCAACAAATGAAAACATTAATTTTTAAAAAGACGTTATTTACAATAGCAACAAAATAGAAGGTACACAGGAAAAAATATAACAAAGATGAGAAAGAAGTTGATAGAGAAACATTTTTAACTTTTTTGAAAGACATTCTTTAAACACTAAATTAGTACTATATTAAAAAGATATTATCTCCACATTAATCTATAGAGTCCATGTAATTTCAATCATAATCCCAAAAGGTATGTCAGGGCTTACTTTCTTTTTTTGAGAAAGTTGAGAAGCTGATTCCAAAATGTGAAGCTGAATCCAAAATGATTCCAAGCTGATTCCAAATTTGAAAGAAGTGTGATGGTCCTAAAATAGTCTAGAGCTTTTCTCAACTGAGTTATTCCTCTGAACTGCAGAACACAGAAGATGATTTTAGTCGTTATTTTCTCAGTTGTCTCAGGGATGGAAGTAACTAGTACCAACCTAGATGCCTAGGAGGTAAATAATTGTTTATGTACAATAAGTGCTTCAGGGCATTAGAGTGAAGAAAGGCTGGCTGGAAGGTGAGGGTGGAGGAATTTGCCTAATTCCATATCAAGACTCATTACAAAATTATAGTAATTAAGATAGTGTGATGTTGAAGCAATTACAGACATAATAATCAATGCAGCAAAACAGACTCCCAATTATTTGCAAACTTGATAGATGAAGAAATGTAGCAATTCTATGAGGATAGATCATGCAACAGATACTCAGACAACTGGTTATCCATCTGGGGTAGGAGTGGGGTTGAATCCTTACACAAAATCAACTCCAAGTGGATTAACAACTTAAATGTGAAAGGTAAATTTGTTAAACTTCAGAAAAAAATGTGAAAGAGTATTTTTTATGACCTTGGGATAAGGAAAGATTTTTTTACATAGACTTAAAGAAAAACTTAACACACTGAGTTACATAAAAATGAATAATTTCTGTTCATCAGAAGACACCATAAAGGAAAAGAAGCCATGAATTGGGGGGTATATTGCACACATATAACCACCAAGGATTGGTAGCACATAAAGAATATATATATATATATATATATATATATATATATATATATATATGTTAAATTCCTACAAGTCAATAAGAAAAAGACAAATAGCCTAATAATAAAACAGGCAAAAGGATACAAGCAGGTCTTACACGGAAGAGAAAATGTATTTGATGGATAAAAATATGGACTGATAATCAGCCTCATTAGTAATCAGGTACTAACTTGCATACAGTACCCTAATGAACTGTGTTATTTTACACCAGACTCCAGAACCAGACTGGCTCCTCCAAGACATGGGAAGGCAACAATTTCTCCAGGCCTCAGTTTCTTCTATGTAAAATAGGACACTAACCCAGTAAAACCTTATTGAAAATTGGCTCCCACCATCCACCCAGCCTGTTTTTATTCCATCAACCTTATAATAATGCCACCTGATATCTTAAACAACTGGGTGTTTTGGGCCTCATTTATAGGATTAGGTGGAGTTTTACTGTAGTACCTATTCATAAGGTTGTTGTGAGGATTGCATGAAAATTAGTAAATGGAAAATACAGAACAATGCCTGACACATAGTAAATATTATATAAGAATTAGCAAAAATAAAAAATTAGAAAAAAAGAATTAGCTATAGTGTCATTGAAAAGTCTGAAATTAACAAGTGATGACAGATGGAGAGTAATGGTAACAGCTGTTGCTCAGGGTTGGGGGAAGGGTGTCAATTAGAACAAGGAATCACTCTGGGAAACAATTTAGAATTATCTCACAAAGTTAGTGTCTTTGTTCATTCTGGCTACAGTAGCAAAATACCATAGATTGTGAGGCTTATAAACAACAGAAGGTTTTTCTTCACAGCCCTGGAGGCTAGGGCATCCAAGATCCAGGTGCAGATTCAGTGTCTGGTGGGATGGCTCTTTCCTTGTTGTCCTCTCTGTTATAAGGGCACTAATCCCATTCATGACCTCATCTTCTCCCAAATGCCCCACTTCCAAACAACATCACCTTGGGGGAATAGGTTTCAACATATGAATTTTGGGGAGACACAAACATTTAGCCTACAGCCGTTAAACACGTACTTGCAAACGCACTTTCCCTATAATCTAGTAATCCTGCTCTTAAATTTATACCTGTGTTTTTCAAACTTTAGTGGGTATCAGAACTCCCTGGAGGGCTTGTTAAAACCCAGATTACTGGGCTCCACTCTGAGAGTTTTCAGTTCAATAGGTCTGGTTTGGGGCCTGAGAATTTGCATTTCTAACAAGTTCCCAGGTGATGGTGATGCTGGTCTAGAGACCACACTTTGAGATGAACTGGTTTAGAGAAATTCTCAATTGCGGGCACTGAAAGACCTGTCCACGAGTGTTCATAGCAGCACCGTTTATAACAGCAAAAAACTAAAAACCCAACCCAAATGTCCATCAACAGGAGGTAAAAAAATATACTGATGGTTCCACACAATGGAATATTACACAATAGTGCAAAACGGATGAACTATGCTACATGCAATAACAATGAATATTAACAATGTAATTTTGAATGAAAAAAAGAAGTAAGTTAGAGAAAACTGTACACTTTAGGAAACTTTTCTAGCTCACAAACAAGAAAATTAACTAATCGTTGTTTAGCTACATATACATATGTGGCAAATCTGTTTTAAGAAAGTCAAGAGGAGAATACAAAATTTGTGATCATGTTAGCTCTGGAAGTTGGCAAAGAGAAAATCCTATAGTATTGGTGATATCTTCGTTTTTAAGTTGTGTAATGAATTCACAGATATTAATTCACTGTGGTGCTTTATAATTTATGCTTATGTTATATATGTTTTGGGCATGTGTCACTTATTAAATAGCTTTTTACAAAAGAAAATTAAAAAGAGAATAACTTTCTCCCTGTGTGATTATTATTTGATGTAATGGAAAACACTTTGCAGCAGAGGTCAAAACTTCTAACACTTCTCTGGAGGTAGGTGGAGAATGAGTTTTCCTTCATTTTTTATAGGTGTCCTCACTTTGATCTAGATATTGGGATTAGAGGAACTGAAACACTCTAGTTATCACCAACACAGTCTCTTCTGGTTTGGAACAGTCCTCTAACATCTATCCGTGCTCTTTTTGGGAAATGCTCAATTTCTCTCTCCAAATAATATCTGGGTGCAGGGGAAGTTTTCACATCTCATGGGGACAGTGGCTGTGGTTATTAAATATGATGTGAGTACTCTGTCTGGCTTTGTCCTCTTGGGCATCCTGCTTGCCTTTGGGCATTGGCCTCTGTCCTTGCTGAATAGGCTGGTGATGTCATTGGTCCTTCCTGCTCTAAAGCCACAAGCTGGCACCTGCTGTTGCTGCTGACCCTAACCTCTACCATTTGTTCTGGTCATAAGGTCACTGCTGCCTGAGGTCTCCCAGGCCTGACCCAGGGTTCCATCGAGACCACTCGTCCTCTTAGCATCTCTTTCCTTGCGGGACATGAGGGACTTCTCGCTGTAGGGAGTCAGCTGTGTCATTTCAGGATCACCTACCTGGAAGCTCTCTGCACAGCTCTCTCCACCACACTTCCTCCTCGCCATGTGGCACGTTTCTGGAAGCAGAAGTTCAGCCCATATATCCTTGGGAGGGGCCCTCAACCTGCCTGGGATTTCTGTTTTCTTCCCGTCACCCGTGACCTTGGGCAGAGCCCCAAGGGACCCAAGCAGCATCTGCTCTCCCCTCTTGTCCCTTCTAGGTGTCTTCTTTACTCTTTTTCTCTCTTCAGAAATGTTCATCACTTTCTCCCTAGGCAAGAGCGGCCCAGGAGCTGCTGGGCACATGAGTCTGGAGCTTAAGTAGAGATCTGGCGGGAAACACACGTTTGAGAGTTGTCAGTACTTAAAAACCATAATTTTGATGAGAATGGTTTGCAAAAATATATGCCACTGGATCATTTAAGACATTTTCAGTTTCTGGAAAGTACTTATTAAACAAATACTAGTTTGCCTGTTATTCTTTCACTTAGAGACACTTTGTTTAGTTGGATATACTCGAAAAACAGTCGGGAAAATAAAAACATTTCTCATTTCAAGACACCTTTGCCAATATATTTACATAAATTGATTTTAATCTGATCACATGCTTTACATATATTTTCACAAAGACCCATAGAGCGGCGAACTTTGCTCATTGAATTAATGGGAAAATTCTGCCAGGAAACCTAATTGTCAAAGCCAGCTCTCTATCAAATCAGTAAACCAAATCAGACATTCCTTCTGTCAAGAGTCTAACTTTATTTCAGTTCAAAATAGTGTGTTGTTATACACCTTCTTGAGAATTCTGATTCTTCTTCTGAATTCTAATCCTAACATGAATATATGGATCTGGCAGGAGCCTTGTCCATGAGTTTGCCTCCTATTTGAAACAAGGGGCCCTTGTCTCTCTTCGTTCTCCCTTTGCTTTGGTCTCTCAGGGCTTTCCCTCAGAGCCATGCATGTGGGTTAAGAGCCAGAGTATGGAAGAGGCCAGGTCATAAAATTAAACTGTCATCACTCTGGCCACGTGAATTCAGAATAACCCAACGTGGGTCAAAACACCCCAATTCTAAAGCTAGATTTCACCCTTCACAGAAATATCCCACAACAAGAAAGAAACATAAAGCTCTTCTGTGGATTTATGGTGTTTTGCTCAGAGGAGGCTATGCAGACACCAACATTTGAAATTGTCCCTCACTTGTCCTTGGAAAGTTTTTACATCCTTTAGGCGGTGCACCATCGTAGGATGAAGGAGGATTAAGAGATTCGTCTTCCTACAGCAAAGGAGAAGAAAAAGAGTTGTGGAAGGGGAGGCAGATCCATGTTAGGAAAGAGAACCCATGTGAGTTGCGAATCTGAAAACTGATACCCTTTAAACTTTCCTGCCTGTGTGTGTCCCCTTGGTCACTGCCACCTCCAGTGGTGCGCTTCCCACTTGGAAGGCTGCTACTCTGCTCCATTGACTTCTTTCTTTTCATAACCCTCAGCACAACCTCTGCAGGCCTTATTTATTTCCTTATCTAGCATCTGTTTCCCCCATGGCATTGTAAGAGGCTCAGAAACAGCCATCTGGATGCCTTGCTCCCTGCCACATTCCTGGAGCCTAGGACACCGCCTGGTACACAGTCAGATGTTCAGCAGATCACTACTGAATGAAAGAATAAATAACGTGTGCTGTAGCTCCTTGCTGTTTTGCCAGTTATAAAAACGTGATCGGGTGCCCTGGCTCTGCTAAGGAAACAGTTAAATCCCTCCAGTAACATCTCCCAGAAACTCCCCTGCGCCTCTCACCTATCTCCAGGACCCCTTAAAAGTGCTGCTCCAATATAAGGAGAGTCCTTGCCCCGTCTGAAGGCAGCTGGGGACAGGGATGGGGGCACAGAGGCTCTGAATATTGGACTGCTAACATAAAAGTTGTTTGCTTCCAGCTTTATTAGCTTTTAAGCCTTTTCCTGTTTTCCTAGCATGGCCAAACCCACCTCTTGGCAGACACTAAAGTCCAGATTTTTGAGTTAGATTCCCGAATGGTGATTAAAACAGATTTGGGACCTCAACAAAAGAGATTCCAAACTACCAACAAAATCCAGACTATTCCAAAGAAACCGTGCTCAGGGGAGCGAGGCAGGGTGGGGTCTCGTCCTTTAGGCCTCTTGGCCTCATCTCTGAGGATGGCACCGTCTGCTCTGGGCACGGGATTCCAGGCTGGGATGGCAGAAGTTCTGTGGTGGGGTTGCTGCCATCACCAGGGACGTGGGCAGGAGCTGGCAGCGGAAAGGGTGAGTGAAGTTGCTAGAGTTCTCACTGACTCTCATTGACTTGCCACCGGCATTTTCACAAGCCCAGTTTCCACCCAGGGAAACAGAGAGAGAAAGACCAGGATGGATGTCTCTAAGGCCACCACCCTTCAAGAGAGCAGTAAGATAAACACCAGTCTCCAGCCCTGTCCCTACTCGACTTCCCAGCCCCCCACATGGAGACACATTCATTCAGATTGCTTGCCAAGCAGTGTCGAGTCTCCATAATGAAGGGCCCTCTGAGCACACCAATGAAAGGAGCTTTCTGTGTGTATCGGTCTGAATTTTAAAAAACAACCATCTGCCCCAATGCTTGTTCATCCATTAAAAACTCAGTGTTGATCAGGAAAAAAGAAAACAACAACAACAAATGAACAAAACAAAAAAACAAAACGAACAAAATTCTGATTCTGTGCTCTCAACCCATTAAAGGAATCAGCGACCCTTTTCTCCCAACCATCCAACATACCTGAATTCAAATCCACTGATTGATTCAGCCAGCTTTTTCTTTTGGGTGGGGGAGGGAGGAAGGGTGGTATATAAATAAGCAATTTGTTGTTATTGCACTGGGAAAAAAAAATTACCAGTGGCCTGTGTAAGTGCTTTCTGCATTTCTCTGGTGCAGTGTAGAGCCAATATCAGATTCTGAGTAAGTAAAATGGGGCGTCTCACCTCCCCAGGGAAGGGGATGTTCACCCCCCCAGCCAGGTCAGAGCTCACCGCTCTCCTGGAGTCTGTGGATCCCTCTCTGTGGCCAGCAGAGAGGCCCAAGGCTCCCCCAGGACGACAAAGTGCACAGAAGCCTGTTGATCCACAGAGCTGAATGTTTTCCTTATTGCTTCAAGCAAAAGCTCCACGCTTTTAATAGACCAGGGAAAAACTGAAAATCAAACCTTGTTCCTCGGCCCAAGACAGCCACAGGATCCCACGTCGGCGACGAAGACTCAACCTTCCTCTACCAAGATGAGGGCTAAGAGTGGAGAGGTTGATGGCATGTGTGTCCGTCAAGTGAAGTCAGAGAGGGGACAACCAGCTCCAGGCAAATGTCACAGCTGCCACTGCTGGGCGTGCAGTGTTTCCTGAATGAGTGAATCAGTGAGTTACAACAGTGAATGAACGACAGCATAAATCCTGAGCTGCTGCTGGACCAAACTCAATTATGAACCAGCTAAAACGTGTCTTTAGCATCCCAGAGCTTTCTATTTTGTGCGCCTCCTCCTTCTTGGCGATATCCAAGAAACTGGTCTCCTTGACATGTTAGCAAAACCTGCTCTTGGGAAAGGGAGAGAAAGCCATTCACAGCAAACTCTGCCAGACTGATAAGTGCCGCATGCCATCCTTCCTACATATGCTTGCTTTCTCAAAGGGATCAGGTTTCTAAAAGGGATTTAAGCTAAGGAATGAATACTGTTTATGGAACTTTAGCCCTCAGCCCGTTTGCAGGGGGACGGGGGTATGTACCAAGATTTGGAGAGATGCCCCCAAGGCTTTTCCAGCATCCCAGAAATCTCACAAGCCACCTGTTCATTTTGTCTTTGCATAGTCAGGCTGGCTGGAGGTATATTGTGCACTGTTGACCCAGCCTCCAGGCTGAGCTGGGCTGGGATTCCTCGACAGTAAGGATCTTCTAGCAGTCCAGGTAAAATCACAGCTCTCCTTTCACAGATATTGATGGAGCACATAACAGAGGAAGATGAATGTATCAGCAAGCTCCTGGCTGCAGGGAGCTCAGGATATCCTCACAGGGGGCAGAGAGACACCATAGCTTAGAAGACATTGGCTCAACCCTTTAACTACAGTCGGGGTGGGGTGAAGTGGCCCTAATGCTGGGAGGAGATCCAGCCAGGCAGGGGGACAGAGTAGGGGGTCTTCAAACTGCGAATGCACACAGCTTTCTCCAGGGGTATGCCAGCAAAGGATGGGTTTCTCAAATTCTCAAGCTTCGTAGCTTTTCCTCTAAAACTGCTGGAAGAAAGTGAAGCCTTCATGATAACTCTTTGGCCACTTACAAAAGAAAAGCAGTTCCTCCTTCATCCTGAATTTTATTATGGAGCATTTTTCTGGGGTGAAAAATTCTCTTTAGCCCCAGGGTACCAAGATGCACTGTCTTTCCCTGTTTGGCATACCTGCTGTTAAGAGCAGAACTTGGCCTATGCTGGGGTGTTCTGAACTCAGGATCAGGAGGTGTTAACAAGGGATCAGTTAACGTTCACATGTTGACGTTGGGAAATGACATCGGGGCCTGCTCAGGTGACACACTGAGAAAACGCAACATCCTTCTGTGGTCATCCAGCCAAAAATGCACACCTGAATCTAATCATGAGGACAGATCAGACAAACCCAAACTAAAGGACAGTCTACGAAGTTACAAGCCTGTTATCTTCAAAAAGCATCAAGCTCAGGAAAGGTAAAGAGAGGCTGAGGCAGAGTTCTGAGACCTTCTGGAGACACGACAGCCAAGTGGGATGTGATGTCATGGATTAGATCCTGAAAAAAAACAAATCTATAAAGGGCATTAATGGTACAACTGTTAAAATTTGAATATGGGCTGTGGATTAGACCATAGTAACCTTTTTTTTTTTTTTCCTGCGGTACGCGGGCCTCTCACTGTTGTGGCCTCTCCCGTTGTGGAGCACAGGCTCCGGACGCGCAGGCTCAGCGGCCATGGCTCACAGGCCCAGCCGCTCCGCGCGGCACATGGGATCTTCCCAGACCGGGGCACGAACCCATGTCCCCTGCGTCGGCAGGCGGACTCTCAACCACTGCGCCACCAGGGAAGCCCCATAGTACCCTTTTAATATTAAATTTTGTGATTTTGCTAATCCAACTGTGGCCAAGAAAGAGAACATCTTTGTCTTTAGGAAATTCACATCCAAGCATTTCGGGCTAGAGGACATTGATAATGAAACCAGTATGCAAATGTTTGTAAAATGTCTGTAAAACAGAGATAACAGTGAAGCAAATGGGGCAAAATATAAGCAAATTCATGAACCTGGGTCAAGTGTATATGGCAGTTCTTGGACTATTCCAGTTTTTCTGTAAATTTGAAATTATGTCGAAAAAAAGAGTTGCAAACAAACATACAAGGAAATCTGAGCATATGATAATTTTTCTATTTTCCTGCTTTTCCCATTTCCTTTAACGAATGCATATTTTTTATAATAAAAACAACACATCCACAAGATTTAAAAAATTTGTGAGTGATGCTGACTCTTTGAAGTGTAGCTGGAAAGTTTTCCAGGTCTTTTATCAAAAAATGTCAAGATGTATGGTTAAAAATTCATAGATAAAAATTTTATATAATTTTTCATGATCATTGTGTTATCAAATCGCAGCATGAAATATTTTTTCCAATTACAGTCAGTCTTCATCTTATTTTTTTTCATGAAGCATTTAATATGTGCTACCTCCCATTAAAAATATACTTATTTAACTCTATGATGAAAAATAATTGGTACCTAGTTTTTCAAAACTCCTTTAGGGAGTCTGCCAGCAAAATTGTGTGCTGCCCATTGGAATAGGGCATGCAGTAGTGTGACTGACAATAGGAGGGGCAGTCAGCATTGGGGTGACTCCTGGAGAGAGATGGGGTGCTTTGGCAAATAGAGGTAGCCCAATGGGTCAGAAAGCCAAGCCAGCAGCCTATTAGTAGAATGGCAGGAGCCAGACTCCAGATGGGGGTCCTGATGCAGAACATTAGTTCCTAGGTGGAGATAAGCGGGTTTCCCTGAGGGAGCCTTGGGCCCAGGGAGCCAGACAGGGATCCAGGGGGCTCTCAGGAATCAGGCCCAAGGCGAGGGTTGGACTAGCAAGGGATGAGCTGATGCCGAGTCCTTATTTAGCTGGGTTTCCTTAGGCCAAAAGGAACCAGTTCCACTGAGTCCATGTCAAGAACCTCTGCCCTCGAGGCTAGGACTCGCTGAGGGTTCAGGTGGGCACAGGTGGCCATTGGAGGACTCGGGAGGCTGAGAACCAGGCAGGGCCTGGCAGAAACGACCATCACAGCAACCATAGCAGTTATCCTCCGTGCTGTGCGTAGAACCCTCCAAAGTGGGACTAACACACCCATTTCAAAGAAGCAGAAACTGAGGCTCATGCTGGCTGAAGGCCACCATGGAGCTGAACTGTGATTCCTAAACACTGAGGCTCTTTCCAGCAAAGCAAGCTGCTGTGGTTCCTTCAGCCCCAGCACTACTCCCTACCCGCCATCCCCACCCTCATCCTCATCTCATTGCTGCTCTAGATACATTTTGGGCCCAGGTCACTCACCTAAGTGCACCATTTACCCCTGAGTCACAGAGGTGCCTTTAATATCAGTGATATCTCAGCTCCAGAGCAGTGTGGGTTGAGAAGCAAGAGAAGTTGTTGAGAAGTCTTCCCAGGCAGCCTGGAAGTTCTGTCTGCTGCCCTGGGACCGTGCAAAGGCCTCAGAGAACACAGGGCACAGGAGAGATTCTAACACTCATCCTGCACCATCCCTCAGGGTGGAGGCTCCCAGGCTGAGGGCTCTGGCTCGGCTCCTACTGCTTCTGCAGCTTGGTCTCCCACCCTCAGCTTGGGAGGGGGGTATGGAGGGAGGCTCCTACTTCTTAAAAGTAACTTACAGACCTCTCCTTCCAGATCCTTAAGCAGACCCAGCATTATCCGACAGGCTTATGTCCTGCAACAGAGGGACTGTGGCTCCACCCGTTGTTCTAGGTGACCCAGACTACCTGTGTGGTCTCTAAATCAGTGGATCTCAAAGTGGCGCCCCAGGTCCAGCAGCAGCGGCATCCCTGAGCACTTGTTAAAAATGCAAATTCTCAGGCACCACCCCAACCTATGAATCAGAAACTCTGGAGTGGGGCCCAGCTCTCAGCATCTTAATCTTAACCAGGCAAATCTGATGCACACTTGCTTTGGAAGCCCCTTTGGAAAACATACTGCTTTGAAAACCTGTTTCCTTGGGTGTAAGATGGGTATTAGCAGTGTTCTTAACCCAAAGGATGTCCTGAGGATTACATGAGATAACGCTGAAGGTCCCAAAGTTCCCGGGTAAATGTCACTGTTATCTGACCAGTCACCGCTTTCAGACTCAAGCTGTTTCACAAGAATGTAGGAATCTCCTGGCATGTATCATCCTTGCTTCCTTCTTCCCTCAGCTGGGCTGGTCTCAGACTCCCAAATCCCCTATGCTTCACTGCAGGTTCTTTAGTCTAACCCTGAGTCATCCAGGTACACAGTGGCTCCAACCTCTGACCCAGGAGCAGTGTCCCCTCTCTCTCTTCTGCCGTGGCAGTTGTTGAGGAAGGTCTCCCACTAGGCCCAGCCAAACTCTCCAGTTAGACCAACAGTACCTGGCCCTATCCACAGACTCCCAGGCCCGGTCCCTGTCCCCAGACCCAGGATGGCCTCCAATAAGATCCAACTCCTTTACCAGCAGGTCAGGTGACCAACCTTGTAGAATCTAAACACATCCCTGGAGGGCAGGGGCCAGGGTGGGTAGAGGTGCTTCTCCTTTGCCAACTGAAAAAAAAAAAAAAAAAAGGTGCACAATGTGAGAATTGTGAGTTAAGTTTTATTTGGGGCAAAATGAGGACTCTAGTCCAGGGGACAGCATTTCAGACAGCTCTGACAAACTGCTCCAAAGAGGTAGGGGAGGATTTCCTTGGTGTCTCAGTGGTTAAGAATCCGCCTGCCAATGCAGGGGACACGGGTTCGAGCCCTGGTCCGGGAAGATCCTACATGCCGTGGAGCAACTAAGCCCGTGCACCACAACTACTGAGCCTGCGCTCTACAGCCTGTGAGCCACAACTACTGAAGCCCCGCGTGCCTAGAGCCCGTGATCTGCAACAAGAGAAGCCACCGCAATGAGAAGCCTGCACACCGCAACGAAGAGTAGCCCCTGCTCGCCGCAACTAGAGAAAGCCCGCACACAGCAACAAAGACCCAACGCAGCCAAAAATAAATAAATTAAAATAAATAAATTAATTAAAAAACCCCAAAGAGGTAGGGGGAGACGTCAGTATCATATATGATTTTAGTGAAGTGGGGTAGGTGCAGTCAAGCACACATTTTGGCAGAGGCTGGCTGCTAGTCACAAGGAGAAGATGTCACCGTTAATGATTTTAGTGCTTTTCTAGATATGAAGAGATGCAAGACTTTGGCTCATAAAATCTCCTGGAAACATCTGACTACCTGAAGGCCTGTCCCACCAGTTTTCCCCAGAGCACAGAATGCCTCATTCCTGATCTCTAAACTCCTTCCAGGGGGTGTTGAAGGTCAGCGGCCACAGCAGTTTGTGACCTACTCCTTGTAGAGGCAGATGGCAGGTGCCAAATTTTAGTTGGCACCTTCAATCATAACCCAGCCCCAAGCACCCTCTAAATGAGCTGCACTTAACCTGTTCTCCCACCGCGGCTGCATTTCATCTCTGTTCCCAAGTGAAGTCTGTCTATCTTTTTTTTTTAATTTGGAGTGGATTTGCATCTATTCTCCATTTTGCAGGATAGACAATACAGGCACCATGCAGTCTCTCAACAAACATTACTGGTAATGCAGTAATACCCATAAAACGCATTAACGTGGTGGGGGAGTTAGTTCAGCTTATCCTCTCTATCTCCAGTTTTCTCTTTATGTTTCCAACCCCTTGACTCTCCAGAGTCCCTTCCTCTCCTTATTTCAGGTGTCAGCTCCTATTCTGTAGCCCCAGGACAAGACTTCACCTGGGAGATGGTCAGAATCTCCCCAGGAAGCTTCACAGCATTTTAACGGTGACTCACAGGGTCACGATGTTTGAGAAGGGCTGCCAGGGGGCTCTGTTCACTAAATATCCCTGTGTCTCCTGGCTTAAAATATGGATTCCCCAAGGGTCTAATTAATGAGTAGGGGTGGAACACAGGACTCTGAGGTTTTAAGCAATCTCCTCATGTGATTCTTATTACAAAGTAAATTTGGAATCTGGGGTTTAGGATCTGAAAACAACCAGTTTTCACCTCAGGATGGAGCTTTGGGGCATTGTCTTCTGGTTCTTTTTGCTGAATGGAATTTGTGGCATCTGGGAGTGGGCCACCTCTCCAACTCCTCCCCTTAAAAGAAAAAAAAAAATTAATTCCAAGAGTTCAGAAGGAAATAAAATCAAAACATAAATTCTCTTCCTGTTGCTAACATCCAGGACCTGAGATCAGGGCAAGACTGCTTAAACCAGTAAAGTGGGGACTTGGGGGCCAAGGTCCAGGATTAAAGGGGACGAGCCCCAGCTGGAAGTGCACACAGGTTGGTGACCAGGTGGGTCCCTTTGACATCCTTGGGCTGCTGCGCCCCACCGACTGCGCAGGTCTGTCCTGGGTCCCAGCACCTCAGCGCTGTATCCAAAGTAGGACGAGGCGGATCTCGCGCTCCGTCTTTTTTCCAAAACTGCCGAAGCCACCGGGGCTGCGAAGCTCCCAGCCAGCTCTCTCCGGCACCACCACCCCCCCCCGCCCCCCCCCCCCC
>NW_006790015.1:2610382-2620628 GCF_000442215.2 Lipotes vexillifer
CCCCCGCCGCGGGAGCCCGCCAGCTCGCGGCCCCTGAACAAGGGCGCAATTTACCAGCGCGAACCGCCTCTGGCCCACCCAGAGGAAGACGGCCACTTTTTTTAAAGCCATCAAATTCAATATTTACAAGAACAATCCCTTGCTTGGTTCTAAAATGACTGGCCACACAAGGAACAGTTTACTTCTAAGAAGAAAAACCTAATCTGTGCCTTACTCTTAAAAAAGAGAATAATGATGTTTAAAAATTACCAAAAAAAAAAAAAAATCGCTTATTGCCTGCGCCCCCTTTCCCTCCTATCGGGGAACAGAATAAAAGCCTATGTTGCCGGGGCTCTGGCCCTCCGCGCGTGCCGGCAGCGCCCCGCAGCCGCAGCCCTGTAACTTTAAACCTGGCCTGAGGTCATCGTTTTCGCGCTGGCCAAACAGAGGCGGGGGGCGGTCCTAGGGAGCCCCGAACTGGGACCACCTTACCGCGCGGGCTGTCCCCGCCCTCGCCCTCGTCGGGAGAGATAAATGCTGACTCTGATCCGAAAGTTCCCAACTGCAAAGTTTGCTCCTCCGGCTGCAGCTGCGGGCGAAGGAACTCGGGGACCCCTCCTGCGCTGGGACTTCTGCTCCCCGCATTTTCCAGCCCCCCGTCTCTCGCTCCAGCAAGCGAGGGCCTCTGGCTGTTTCATAATCTCCCCCCAGCACAGAAACGAGCTGCTCGGCCCCGCAAAGAACAAGTCAACTAAGAAAATGTGGAAGGTGCCAGTTCTGTTCTTCGTTTTGGGACGCGCGTCGCTCTGGGTCCTGGCAGAAGGAGGTAAGACCCAGCAGGCGGGGCTCCCTGCAGCTGCTGGTGGGGACGAGCGAGCTGGGACTTGCGGGAATGCCCGGGCCTGGTATTTGAGGTTGCCCGGGAGAGCAGAGGGGAGCTGGCAGCGTATGTGTGCGCACGAGTCTGGAGGACCCGCGAGAACGAGAGACAGCGGCTTTGCTGGTGCCAGGTCGCAGAGGAAGAGCTGAGCGGGGTGCCAGGAGGAGACCCCGAATCCACAGGCAGCAGGTGGGGAGCAGAGGGGGTCTCCCTCGGTGGCGGCCCACCCCCTGATGGCTCCTGAGAGATAGAGTGGAAGGGTAGCCGCCAGGAGCCTCCCACTGGCGGCGCTGGGCTTTCCTACAGGGCTGTGTATCGGAGGACCGCCCTTGGCCTCAGAAGCCTCAGCCCCAGGGGCTGGGGGTGGAATTCCCCTGTGCTGCGACTGTCTCCCTCTGGGGGGCTGCCAGGTCTTATACCCTGTAGGAGGGCACGCTGGACACACCCAGGACCCTACCAGCAGAGACCCATTGGAAGAGGCCTCCGTTATCCTCTGTAGAGAGGATAGTGTGTGTCGAAAGGACTGACGTGGAAGGTGCTGCGTGCGTGGAGGACTATCGTGAGCATTGAGGTTTAAGTTCCTTCGGGGCCATGTGTCGAACTTGGCCAGGAGCGCCAATGACTGAGTGTTGGTGACTCCCTAGACCTTCACTCCACTGGATCTGATGATGGGAGCTCTGCCTGCCCATGATCTGCATCGTTTCCTCCCCTTTTCCTCTTTCTCTTACATCTTCTCATCTTGCCTCTTCCTGGCTCAGTGTGCTGTGTTTGTGGCATCCATGCACATTGGTCAGTGTTTAATTTTTCTTGGGTGTTTATTTTTAATCCGTTTCCACAGTAGAATATAAGCTCCCGTGGACACAGCTATGTCTTCGCCTTGATCCCGAGGGCCAAACAATATCTGGCACCACAGTAGTTGCTCACTGAATATTGGTCCAAGGCGTTGTAAGCTAACTTGTGATCTTTGGAGTTGGAGGTTGAGGAAATTAAACTCTTTTTCATTTTCCAAATTGAGGATGGAGGTAAGCCTGGTGCCAGTAGAATCCTGCTTGAAGGGAGGGCTTTGAGGGAGGACTCCACACAAAGACAATTATACCCAGCCCTAGGGAAGTGATATAGGGTCTGTTACTCTCTGCCGGGCCGTCTGCTTCGGGGAAACTGAGCCGCTCTCTTTGCAGGGCCGGGAGCTATTCGTGGCAGTCCTATCTTTGGAACTTCTCTCTCCAGGGCGATATACATGGCTCTGCGTTTCAGTTACATTTCCTTTTTGGCAAAACAGTATGCAAATGACAACATTTTGTGCTCAGCGGGGCAAGGTGTGGGAGGCCCCCAAACTGAGCCGCATCCCAGCTCTGCCCAAGAAAGACGGCCGCTGGGCGGCATCCTCTGTTTTCTCCCAGGGAAGGATTAGCCATAATTATCTTAAAGACAGTCCCAAATATCAAAGGTACTCCTAAAAAGAAGTGGTAAACCTTGTCTGAAAAAAACCAGCCACCCCTAGTAACTAGCAACTCCATTGCTAAAGACAGAAGCATCCCCGGACCCCTCCCCGGGGGCTGTGCATCAATGCAGAGTTGCTGGGCTGCTGGCGAGGATTTGAGGCCCAGAAGGAGGTTTTGTCTGAGCATAATGAGTGAGGCAACTTGAATATGGATGAATAACTTCTTTGAGCTGAGCCATTGTGGGCTCTTGTTGGGGAGCTGGGCTGGGGGTAATTATAGTGATGAATTTTATTATCCTTCTCGTAGAAGTCTACTCCCTACTGGGCTTCCCTCAGCTAGTGTTATAACCTGGTTCAGTTGTATAATCTGGTCCCATGTGTTGTCTCTTTGGATGTTAGTGGATTCAAAGGAGCTCTGCTGTCCACACATCTGGCATTTTCCTCCTTTGTCAGGCCCTACCCTCACTCTGAACTTTCATCCAAAACGCGTACACAGCCCTCTTCATGAGGTCGTTTATTTTGTGAAATTCTGCAGGCTGCTGCTTGCTGAAAACCCACATGTGCTTTTCCGGGACCAGTCCACTCAGGATTAATCATGCGGTGAACAAATTTCCCTGTGATTTCCCCAAAACTCTTGCCAGTTTCGGATGCTCGGAAATCTTCACGAGTTGCTAAGAGTTTTTGTTGCACTTAAAGCATCTCAGGTCTGTTAGAGCCTTCGTGAGGGAGGCTATCCATTCCACTGGTGTATGAGATCCAAGATAGCATTTAATATAGAAAAGCACATTTTTAAAAAGTATCCAAGCATAAGAAGGCTAAGTTGGGACGTGGCAAATAGGGAGGAACCCAGGCTGAGCAGAGGTACACGGCCACTTCTCGTTCCTCTGGTCTCCGTAATGAGAGGCCGGTGAGTAACTCTATACTGAGAATTACAGAGACCCCAAACCTTGGAGTGACAATGGATGGTGTGGCCAAGTAGGAAGGACACCACCTCTCTCCCTTTCCCATCCCCCACCATGTGCTAGGAATGTCACAGTTCCCTCATTTAATCATCACAAGGCCTTGAATTATACATTATTATCTTCAGAATATGCCAGAACTGGGATTCAAAAAATGGGCCTAACTCCAAACCTCAAGCTTTCTTTTGCTACATTACACACTGAAAAAAAAGAAGGTTGAACTTAAAATTAAAGGTTAACCTTGCTTTAAACTCCTTAAACATGAAAACAAATTTTTTAAGGTATAAAAATTTCTTTACATTTAATACTTACCATAATACTCCTTTAAACATGAAAATGTCACAGTACCTTAAAATAGGATTCATTAATTCATTCCCCAAATAGTAATTCATCATCTCCTGAAGTGCTGGATTTGAACTCTAAGCACTTTTGGGAGAGGCACACCTAGCGTAAAAGCATGCACTTCAGTCCTCACCAGCAAAACAACGAACGTGTGCTTTAAATTCCACTGACTTATCTGAATATTTGTCATATTTCTGGCTTCTAAGAGCAGGCATGCCAGGTTGCCACTTGTGGAAATATTACAGGGGAGGATGTAGAGACAGAAAAGGCTCACACACTTGGCAGTACCCTTTTGAAACTCACTTGAGGAGGCTAAATCGGGTCCTGTAAGGCTCTCCAGGGAATCTGCCATTCCTTGGATATTCCAAAGAAATATCCAGTGAGAGTGTTTTGCTGGAAGAGAATCAAATGATTGGGGGGAACGGGTGGGTCACTGAGATAAGTCTTAGGATTCCCGTGGGGTGGGCAGGAGATAAAAGCACCATTTGATTGGAGTTCTGAATCTTTCCCTACTGATGTCTTAAAACTTTTTGGGAAAGGAAAGTGATCAAGCATTTCACCTGAGGGCTCTGAGATGGAGCCAGGTTAGGCAACAACCGGAATTCTGCCAACTTTCTCCAAGGCAGGAAAATGAGGTGGCTGTTTCCTTCCCTCTGTCTCACCCCAGTGCGCACCAACCAGCCTGCTCATGGCGGCTGGTCCATGGGAAGCATTCCCTTGAACCTCAACAGGTAGGGATGGTCGGGCTCTCCCGCCTTTTCGTCTGGCTGAGTGTCTTTGCCTCGGGAATTGCTCAGAGGAGATGGGTTTAATTCTTTGAGGGGAATCGAGCTAAATTCAGAGGCAAATTTGTAGACCTGCCCACCTCATTCACCTAGTTGTCTGAGGAGCTGCAAACTGAAATTGTCAGGGCAACACTAAATTTTATGCAGGGAAAAAAAGAACACCGACAAACCAAAAAACAACAAACCTACCAATAGGATAATCACCTTTCCGGAGGAAGGTGTGCTCTCGACCTCTGTCCAGAGGGTCAGGGCTTCCAGGGCTCCAGGCAGCAGAGAGAGGTCACTGAGGTCCCTCCCCCGGAGCGGGGGGGAGGTAATAATTGTCATTGTTACATTTGGAGCAGGCAGGGGAATAACAGTTTTATGGAATATAGGTGGGAAGTAGGGAAGGACCACTAGAAGATGCGTCAACATGTTACTGATGAGAACGAAGTATTTCCTGTAATTCATCACGCTGTCTCCATCTGGGTGAGTAAAACTCAGTTAATATAAGCAAAGCTGTGATCCAATGAATGGTATCCTGCCCAGAGGAGAAGGGAGTCTGTTTGCCTAGAATCTAGACAGGGAGGGGAAAGGAATAAGGACTAGATGACGTGAAACCTGCCTTACCCAAGGAATGCATTTATTTAACAAATATTTACTTACTAACTTCTTTGTGAGTCAGGCAAGGCAAACGTTATCCTTGCTAACAGCTAGTATGCAAGATGTCTTATCTGGTGGCTGTAGGGCTCCTGTGAATTAGGGATCCCTGTTCTTTCACAGTCTGGAAATGTATTCCACCCAATTGCTTCACCCCAGACTTTGTTCTATCTGCACCAGACAGCATTTCAGGTATTTCACTCTTGAGAAGGGCACGCCTTGAATAGCAAATAGGGATAGAAAGCATTGGGAAACTATTTCCCATTCTAAATAAGCTATTTGATTTCCTGCCCTCTTATGAGCTTGGCTAGGGTGAAACAGTTTCATCTGAGCTAGATCACCCTATAATAAGATTAAATTTCTGAATCTGTAAAACTAAAGGAACTAGATTCTGCATGGGTGGTATTCATAGCAGTAACTGTATAATAACAGCTAACAGTCACCGAATGCTTAGTGTCAAGCACCTTCCAAGCCCTATTTCATTTAATCCACACAACAGACGTACAAGGTAGGAACTATTTGTATTTTACAGATGGGTAAAGAGGCTCAGAGAGCTTCAGTAATTTACATACAGACACAGAGCTAGAAAATAGCAATGGTGTGACTTCACTTCAGGCAGCTCAACCCCAGAGCCCACACCCCTAAACATTCAGCACAACAGCCAGCTGTGCTTAGGGTTGTGGCCGCCAAGGACACTCAGAGATGTCAGCAGGTTGATTTCAAGTAACTTTTACAGCAGTAAGTCCACTTGTTATTTGTTGGATACATAATTCAGATTGAAGAACTATACTGACGTTGGGGTCCCTAACTAAAGGACATAATCCCTGTTCCCTTAAACATTGATAGAGCACACATATTATTAGGAACTTTAAGAGTTAGAACGGAATCATACAGTGGGGCTGCAGCTCACACAGAGAGGCAAGGCAGATGTGTGTGTGGTGTATACAGACAAGGCAGCACAAAAGTCATGTCCTGCGTGGCACACACCATTACCTGCTGCTAGTTTGGAGATGAGATTCTTGTGGGCTTCAGGAGCTGGAAAAACCCTTGTGGGGAAGATGGGACTTGATCTTGGCTGTGAAAAATGGTGGAGTTGGTTGGACAAGGTGGCAGGGAAGAGCAATCCTGGCAAGAAAGACTGCTTGAAAAAATGCCTGGAAATTAGAACAACCTGGAGTTTGTGTGGGAAGAGGTGTGGGCACCCAGGGCTGGGAAAAGCCATGAAGGCTGGCTGGAGTCATGGGTGTCATGGAATCATGAGTTGGGGAGGGCTGGAAATCAGGGAGAAGGCTGAGTCCATGTTGAGTGGGAAGTAGACCTTTTTCTGTAGGCAATAGGCAAATGGGAGCAGATTGGGCCATGAATAGTGACTGCCAGAAGAAAACTTAATGACAAGGACACCATATGGGATTGAATCTAGTTTATGGGACTAGTCCTGTGGGAGGGGAAGAGTCAGGAGATAAAGAGACTAAGTGTGGTTACAGAAGAAGGGAGCATGAGATCAGATTTGGGGCAATAAGAGCCAGCAAGACTTGTAGCTCAGTATCTCCAGATTTCTTCTTATTCTTTCCTCATTTTCTGATTTCTTCTTATTCACCTCTTACACCACTCATCACTGCTTTAAAATTTTTAATTGATATGTAATTCTCATGGCATAAAATTACCCCTTTAAATTAAACAATCCAGTGGTTTTTAGTATATTCAGAGAGTTGTACAACCATCACCACTGTCACTATTAGAATATTTTCATCACCCCCTCCTCTAAAGCACTACACCATTAGCAGCTGCTCCCATTATCCCCTCCCTCACCCCCTAGCAACCACTAATCTGCTTTCTGTCTTTATGGGTTTGCCTATTTTAGGTATTTCATATAAATGTCATCATACAATATGTGGTCTTTTGTGTCTGGCTTTCACTTAGCATGCTGTTTCCAAGGTTCATCCACGTTGTAGCATGAGTCCGAATTTTATTCCTTTTTATGGCAGAATAATATTCTATGATATGGCTATACTGCATTTTGTTTAGCCATTCACCCATTGATGGACATTTGGATTGTTTCCATTTGGGGGCGATTATGAATAATGCTGCTATGAACATTCATTTACAAGTCTTTGTGTGGACGTATGTTTTCATTTCTCTCAAGTATGTCCCTAGGAGTAGAATTGCCAGGTCTTATGGTAACTCTATGTTTAACTTTTTGAGGAACTGCCAAACTGTTTTCCAAAGCAGCTGCACCATTTTACATTCCTCCAACAATGCAAAAAGGTTCCAATTTCTCCACATCCTTGCCAACACTTGTTATTTTCCATTTGGTTGAGTGTTTTTTTTTTTTAAATAGTAGCCATCCTGGTGTGTATGGAGTGGTATCTCATTATAATTTTGATTTGCATTCCCCTAATGACCAATGACGTTGCACTTCTTTTCATGTGCTTAAAGGCCATTTATATATCTTCTTTGGAGAAATAT
Source organism: Lipotes vexillifer (assembly GCF_000442215.2). Classification (NCBI taxonomy): domain Eukaryota; kingdom Metazoa; phylum Chordata; class Mammalia; order Artiodactyla; family Lipotidae; genus Lipotes; species Lipotes vexillifer. The sequence continues at coordinate 2,617,874 of NW_006790015.1, forward strand.
CTATTTGTCTCTTTTACTCATTTTAAAATTGGGTTGTCATTTTTTATTGTTGAAGTCTGGGTGTATTCTGGATACTAGACCTTTATCAGACATATGAATTGCAAATATTCCTCCCATTCTGCGAGCTGGCTTTTCAATCTCTTGATAGCATCCACTGAAGCACATTTTTTTAAAATTTTGATGAAGTCCGATTTATCTGTTTTTTTCTTTTGTTGCCTATACTGTTGGTGTCTTGTCTAGGAAGCCATTGCCTAATCCAAGGTCACAAAGATTTACTCTTATGTTTTCTTCCAACAGCTGTATAGTTTTAACTCTCATGCTGAGGTCTTTGAGTCATTTGAAATTAATTTTTAATGAATTAATCATGGTGTGAAATAGAGGTCCAGCGCCGTTCTTTTGCATGAAGATATCTAGTGGTCTCAGCACCATTTTGTTGAAAAGACAGTTCTTTCCACTGAATTATCTTGGTACCCTTGGCAAAATCAATTGCCCATAAAAGTGTGGGTTTATTTCTGGACCCTCAGTTCTATTGCATTGATCTATACATCTCTCCTTATGCTGGTACCACATGGTCTTGATTACTGTAGTTTTGTAGTAAGTTCTGAAATTGGGAAGTGTGAGTCCTTCTCTTTGTTCTTTTTCAAGATGGCTTTGGCTGTTCTTATCACTGTATTTTAATTATTTGTGTACATCTCTTGCTCTTTAGAGAAGAGAGCAGGACCCGTCTTATTCAGCACTTAAAAGAACATATGGGGGGCTTCCCTGGTGGCGCAGTGGTTGAGAGTCTGCCTGCTGATGCAGGGGACACGGGTTCGTGCCCCGGTCCGGGAAGATCCCACATGCCGCGGAGCGGCTGGGCCCGTGAGCCACGGCCGCTGAGCCTGCGCGTCCGGAGCCTGTGCTCCGCAACGGGAGAGGCTGCAACAGCGAGAGGCCCGCGTACCGCAAAAAAAAAAGAACATATGGTTGGTATGTAGTAAACATCTGGCAGGAGGAAGAGGGAAGAAACACGGTGGCCCAATCCGTTTGTCAGGAATGACAAGAAGGCAGGTGATAGAAATCAGGTTGGAGGGATGAGAGATTAGGAACCAATGTGATGAGAAAGAACAGGAGGTTATGCATTGTCTTATAGACACAGTGAGTTTGAGGTACAAGAAAGACATCCAATCTGATGTATCTGGTGGGTACCTGGGGAGATTGCAACTAAAATGGCATCAGAAATAAGCCCTGGACACACAGTTTACTGCCTGAGTTCCCCATTCATGGGAACAAGGGAGAAGTATGGCAAAAAGGAGGCTCAGAAGAAACAGGGTTAGGCTCAAGGCCAAGGGCAGAGAGTGGAAACACAGCTACATACGGTACATTCCTGTAGGGCCCCATCCTCCTGGGCTCACAGCTGGGCTGTCTGTGGAGGATGTCTGTGCATGGGTGGAGGGTGAGGTCAGAGCCGAAGGGGCTTCTCTTTTCACTGTTGCAAAATCAGGGCCTGCTCAGCTGACAGCCCTGCGTGAATCACAAGCTCAGTTTCCGAGCAGATGGTGAGTGTTTCCCAAACACCCCATCATCCCATTGAGATGCTGTGCTCCAGACCAGCGCTTCTAAAGCCTGCTTTAGTTGTTTGGTTATTCAGGTACTAAGCGGTCCACCCTAGGAGGTGGCCTCTTGGTGCAGGACTGCGGCCCCGGCCAGGTTCCAGAAAAGTTATTACAGAGGTATTGTTTCCAGCCCACAAAACTGTGAACTCATTTCCTCTTTTTACTGAGAACATTCCGCTCTTGGTCAAGAGAGAAACCTCTCCCCAGGTTGAGTAATCTTGGTTTAGATTGTAACCAACAGCCTCGAGTTTTGGCATTTGAAGGGTCCTGAGGCCTCTTTGAGGTTGAGGTGAGTGGGTAAGTTGATTCATTCTCCTGAGTCCTGAAAAGTGTAAATATTCATTCATTCATTCATTCATTCATTCATTCAGTTATCAGAGACTGCTAGTGGCTGGGCCATAGACTTACAGCAGAAAGGAACGCTGCCCTCAAGAAGTTTGATAAATTGATAAATGCTAGTAGGGAGAAAGTCATGAATGCGGTATTATCAAGCCCTACACTAATTTAGAGGAGATTACTTTCTCCTGTCACCTCGGGAGGGTGCAAGTGGGCTCTGAAGAAAGAGGTGTTTTCCCTGGGCCATGAAAAGTACGTAGGGTTTGGGTGGGCAGTGATGGAGATGAGTCGGGGAAGAGAATGAGTGGGAGCTGTGGAAAAGTAACCAATACACGTAAAGGCTGTGTAACGGAGTGGTTAGAGCTGGGGAGTTCTTTGGAGTCTGACAGATCTTGATGTGTAACCCCTGCATCACCCCTTGCTGGCTACATGGGTACATTACTCTCAGTTCCACCATCCTCATTTACAAAATGAGGATGATGTCAGTCTGCAAGGCTTTTGTGAAGATCAAAAGAGAGTGCTTGGCACAAACGTTGTGCACATTCTCCTATAAAATAGTCACCATTATTAAAATACCTACTTCGTGGATGGTCATGGAGATTGATTGCGAAGATTTGTCAAGGGTACACACTAGGTCTCAATTCCTTTTCCCCCATCGAAGGGCAGAGAATGGATGTGGTTGGGAGACCTGTCTTATGGACTGCGTGTCCTGCACCTTCCACCTGCCAGTGAGTGGTGTGAGTCCTTGCTTCTGAAATGAAACAGGAGTCCGCAGCCATCTCTGGCCCCTCTCCTTTCTTTCTTTCTTTTTTTTTTTTTTTTTT
>NW_006790015.1:2620780-2632428 GCF_000442215.2 Lipotes vexillifer
TTTGCTGTACGCGGGCCTCTCACCGCTGTGGCCTCTCCCGTTGCCGAGCGCAGGCTCAGTGGCCATAGCTCACAGGCCCAGCCGCTCCGTGGCATGTGGGATCTTCCCGGACCGGGGCACGAACCCATGTCCCCTGCATTGGCAGGCGGACTCTCAACCACTGTGCCACCAGGGAAGCCCCCCCTCTCCTTTCTTTATTGCCATGTTCAGCAGCAGAGACTTTCAGAACGCAGCCTTCAGCTGTGGGAGGTGACCCAGAGGGGTCAAAGAAAAATGCCCCTTGGGGCATTGAGCATAAGCTCCCCTTCTCTGAAGCCAGGGGATGTTCGCAGCTCCAAGTCTTAATGGGTAGCATTTCTTCTGATTTCTCTAGAGGAACTAGTGACACTTGTCTGATCTCTGCAGGCTTGACACGTTTCTCTTGATATTTCTGGGAGAGGCACACATCCCCGATGCCGACAGCGAGCAGTCTCAGCCTCAGCCTGCAGGGACTGACAGGACCGGATGCAATGAGTGGACAGGCTGCTGCTCATTAAAAATCAAACGGCAGAGCAGCAAAGTTCATCCTCATAGGGAAAGTGTCCTGTTTTCAGCTCTGCTGTCTCTTTCATCAGGGGAAGGCATTTAACAATTCTTGGGTAAAGCAGGGCGGACGGTGGTAGGAATATTATAAGGTAAGGGAGAACTCAAAAGGAATCTCCTACTTGGCTGTAGGTGTACTCTTTCAGTCAGTCACTCAGCAAACATCTGCTAAATACTTAACCGTGGTGCCAGGCATGGGGAATATGGGACTCTGTGGGCTGGAGGCTGTACTGTATTGCCTGGAGGAAAATTAAGAGCACATGTGTTCCTGTGGGGTACTGAGTGGTGTGGCCAGGCTTCTAGGAGTTGCCTAGATTCTCCACGGCCAAACTGTGATCCAGTAAGCAATTTACCAGGATCTTTGGAAGGGGTGGAGGTAGGTGGGGAAGCCCACAGGCCACATCAGTGATTGTACTGACCACAACCCGGGGTCTGCCAGGAGTTGAGGGGCTGGGTCAGCAAATGGCTTTCGATATTCCACAGAAAGCCTTCTGTACAAGTCAGGATGTGGGCCAGCCTATGGGACCAGAGGGGTCACTCGAAAGATGTGGTAAATAAAAGCAAAGTCCGAACACCTTTCTTCCGGCTGCAGAAACCCACATCGTGGTAACGAAAGGAGTGCCATCGAACAGCTAAATTGGGGATGTCCTGAATGGAGATGAAAGACTGTACAAAGATCTGACTATCTCGGTGATCACAGTGGGTGGTCTGCAGAATGCTGGAAAATGTTGGAGGTTGACACCCCTCTGCAGTTTGGGGTGTGTTTATTTTCTGGCTTCTGAGCACAGTTTTGAGACATAGAAAAATAATGTATAAAAGCCAGTGTCTGGGCAAAGAAACAGAAGCAGGCATTTTTGGTTTTGTTTTCTAAATAGATGTTTTGACCTCCCTCTAAAAGCATTACATTCTCCCAAATTTAATTGGGATTATTTGTTTGTCAGTTATCTTATAGTTTCTCCTACAGGGAAAATCCAGAACTTCCTAGGATGTTGCAAGAAAAGAAAAAGAGCATTCTGCTTCTCGATGGCCACAAAAATCATTCCAAGGCCATGCAGTCATCCATCTTCAAAGGGTTATTTGTGCATTTAGATGCTGGAGCAGCTCAAGATGCTAGAAAATCCAGACAACATGAAAGATGCCTTAATCTATTGGCTAACACCACCGGTTTTCTTTGAAACCCTGGGGGTAACTCAGCTTGACTTCCTTTAAAATCAACTTTCCCAATCTCCAGCTGTTGGATTCTGAAGCTTCAGGTCAGCAGAAAGAGGACCACAGGGAACTAATTCCTTATGTGGAGATGGAAATGGGGCAGAGGCTCTTTACCTAAACTTATGTAGGAGACTTCTGTGGCTGTCCTGATCAAACAAGGTGAAATCCAGTAAAGGACTCAGCATCATACGGGAACATCCTACTCTTTTCAGTTCACTGATTCATACTCTAAATGTTGTTATCAGGACTTCCCTGGTGGTCCAATGGTTAGGACTGTGCCTTCTAATGCAGGGGGTGAGGGTTCGATCCCTGGTCGGGGAGCAAAGACCCCTCATGCCTCACGGCTAAAAAACCAAAACAAACCCCAAAACCCATAAAATAGAAGCAAGGGCTTCCCTGGTGGCACAGTGGTTGAGAGTTCGCCTGCTGATGCAGGGGACACGGGTTCGTGCCCCGGTCCGGGAAGATCCCACATGCCGCGGAGCGGCTGGGCCCGTGAGCCATGGCTGCTGAGCCTGCGCGTCCGGAGCCTGTGCTCCACAACGGGACAGACCACAACAGTGAGAGGCCCGCGTACTGCAAAAAACAAAAACAAACAAAAAAAACCCAATATTGTAACAAATTCAGTAAAAGACTTTAAAAAAATAAAATAAAAGTTGTTATCCACAGAGCTGCAGCAAATGGTAAAATGAAGTCTTGCCGCTGAGGTTTCATATTTATTTCTGATTGTTGGGGTAATGACTTCAGATGCTTTCCAGCCATTACCTGTCCAGTTCTTTCTTTCCCTTCCCACTGCTCTGTCCTGGTGCAAACACCACCCACTTCTGCCTGGACAACAGTCTAAGTGATCTCTCAGCTTCCGTCTGACCCCGGCACCATACCCGACACCCACATCTATTCCATGGCACTAAGAGTGGTTCCTGGGACTGGGGTTACGCCCTGCCCCCACTCAGAGTATCTCCTGGCATCCTTTCTACTCCAGTTGAAATTAAGACTCCTTCCTTATAGAGTTCCACCAGATTGGCCCTCCACACCTCCCGGGTCTCATTTTCTTACCATCCAGCCACACTGATCACCCTGTTTCTGGAGTGTGTGGTGCTCCAAGCTCATTCTGGGCTTCAGGGTTAGTTAGACCAGCTCTTCACCTACCTGGAGATCACTCAGTCATTCAACAAATACATACTGAGTGCCTCCCCTGTGCCAGTATTGTAGGCAATGGGGACACTGAGGTGAAACAGCCTTTACTGAGCTTATGTTCTAGTAGGACAGTCGATCAGTGAATATACAAGTATTCACTAATATTAGTGTGTGGGGAGGGGGGTACTGATCTCCATGGGTGGTCAGGAAGGCCTCCCGAGAAAGTGCCCTGTGAGCAGGGATCCGAAGGGGGACGGGGGGCGGGAGCTCTATCTTGAGATTTTCCCTGTTTGTCTGCTTGTTGTGAGCACCCGTACTCCACCACAACAGTACCCAAATCCACGAGAGTGGAGACCTCACCTGGTTCACGCCTCTGTCTCCAGTGCCCAGAATGGGGCCCAGCATATAGTGGGTGTACAGTAAATATTCAAGGAGATAGAGGTGAACCTCGGGAAAGCTCCAGTCTCCATCGTTGCTGCTGCCTTTGTTTGTAGAAGCAAGAGAACCTCTGCTCTGAGAAATACAGCCTTTGTAAGGCAGATCACACCAGACTTCTAACCTGCCACTTCTAGATGCCTAGTCCGAGAAGGGGACTCATTTGAGGAAATAGAGGTTGTAGTCACTAAATAACTTGATTGGGGGATTCTAACGGATGGGATTTCATAAGAGGAGGTGAGATGCCCAAGGAAGCAACTGCTTCCAACAACCAGGATTATAATTTTTTTTTTTATGAAGACATTGGATACTGTAATTCAATTTATTTGGGTGCATAATTTACATTTTTCATTGTTAATGTGATCTTATGTTAATCTTTTTTTAACATCTTTATTGGATTATAATTGCTTTACAATGGTGCGTTAGTTTCTGCTTTATAACAAAGTGAATCAGCTATACATATACATATATCCCCATATCCCCTCCCTCTTGTGTCTCCCTCCCTCCCACCCTCCCTATCACACCCCTCTAGGTGGTCACAAAGCACCGAGCTGATCTCCCTGTGCTATGCGGCTGCTTCCCACTAGCTATCTATTTTACATTTGGTAGTGTATATATGTCCATGTCACTCTTTCACTTTGCCCCAGCTTACCCGTCCCCCTCCCTGTATCCTCAAGTGGTTTCTCTAGTAGGTCTGTGGGGGCTGTTGTTTTATCAGCTTTTTCAGATACTTCTTTTATTTTTTTAACATCTTTATTGGAGTATAATTGCTTTACAATGGTGTGTTATTTTCTGCTTTATAACAAAGTGAATCAGTTATACATATACATATGTCCCCATATCTCCTCCCTCTTTCATCTCCCTCCCTCCCTCTGTATCCCACCCCTTTATGTGGTCACAAAGCACTGAGCTGATCTCCCTGTGCTATGTGGCTGCTTCCCCGTAGCTATTGATGTTACATTTGGTAATGTATATTTTTTTTTTAGATTCCATATATATGTGTCAGCATACGGTATTTGTTTTTTCTTTCTGACTTACTTCACTCTGTATGACAGACTCCAGGTCCATCCACCTCACTACAAATAACTCAATTTTGTTTCTTTTTATGGCTGAGTAATGTTCCATTGTATATATGTGCCACATCTTCTTTACAGGATTATAATTTAAGGGAGGATGAGGGTGCAGGTGTAGAGGAAAGATGTCAGAACCCAGGACGGGTGGGCATTTTCCAGGCAACAGCTGACATAGAGGCACAAAAGCGTCTTGGGGGCCAATGAGCAGGCAAAACACTTGGCTTTGCATCCACTCACTGACCAGGCCGACTTGGCAAATCGTTTAACTTCTGACCTTGTTAAAGAAAGTTATTCTGGCGCACTCGTTCAAACAGTTGCAAAACTTTATTCAAGACTATTGCCGTAGGGGAGAGAGATGGGGCTCAACTTCAAATACAATAAGGACAGCTGGGGATTTGTAGCCAAGCAGCAGAGTGAGGGGCAGTGGATGGAAAATTAAGAAGAGACCTCAAGGGTAGGGGGATTCTTGCTAAACTGGCCTAACAGGATTCTTGCTAAAGGCAGTCCAGGGACTTAGACATCAAAGGTGGGAGATGGGGAACTTGATCACATATCGAGGGGTCGAGAGATTGTCTCTAACCTGACTTAGCAGGGTTCTTGCTGAAACTGGACTCTGCAATGATGGACACGAAAGCCCAAGGCCATGGTCTCATTGAGAAGAGGGCTCAGAGGAGCCTCACTAAGGTTTGGTCAAGGAGGGCCTCTGTCAACCTCACCTTCCTCATCTGATCAATGGGGACAGAAATGCCAATGCAACCCACCTTGTGATATAAAGTCAGCCTGAAGACGTCATGTAAACCCTGCATTGCTGAACAAATGGGAGAGAGGGTGTGTTGTAATGCTGTACCTCCTGCCCTCAGCAGAACCTATGACTCAGAAAGAGATCTCAGTGCACTTCTGTTCGAGTGTGGCGCCCTCTCCCTGCTTGCTCTCTGCACCCTGTTTTATTCTAACTACATCCCTGGCACAGAATTAGCTCAGCAGCGGTTAGCTGATATGGAGAGGAACAGAGAGATGGTGGCGAGGGGAGCACAGATTTAGGAATCAGTTCTGGAAAGAGTCTGCAGACAGAGGGTGGAATGTAGGGGGGATGAGGGAAGATAGCAGTGCCCAGGTCATTTAGGCTGGTCCTTGTGCTAAAGGTTTCTCCCAATACCCTGACACAGTATTTGGAAGAAACCATTTGTCTCAATGAGAGCTAGTTTTGAAGCAGAGAGGAAAAGAGGAGTTATTGCAATGACAGTTTAATCCTTGGGGGAAAATCACATTTATATTCCCATTTTACATCATGCTTTGAGATGAACACAAGACAAATAGAAAGAACCTTAAGGAAAATATAGATGAATATTTACATAATCTTGAGGAAGGGTTTGTAAGTATGACATCAGAGGGACAAAACAAGCTTAATAAGTTTGACTAGTGATGGACCTTGCCACTTACAAAAGAGATATGCCAATTAGTAAAAAAAAAAAAAAAAAAAAAAAAAAGATTGTAACATCTATTCCAAAGAACACATTCTTAAGGCATAAAGAGCACTTAAAAATTATTTTAAAAGGTGAAGACCATAAGAGAAAAATGGTCACAAGAGAAGATACTCCTATCGGCCAGCAAACAGGTGGAACAACTCACCAGCACAAATCAGAGAAGTGTAAATAAAACCACAAAACTGAAAACACTTACACAAAGGCTTTTAATCAAGAATTTGGGACTGTTGCAAGACAATCACAGTAACAGTGTGATTTAATATTCCATCTAAATTCTAAAATATTTTAAAAGAAATGCCATCCCAGAAATGTATGGAAACTAGAATAATTTCTTTGGAGCTATTAGATTTTAATGCTAAGATAAAAATGATTCATAATTAACACTTTTATTCCAATAAGCATCTCTTCAGTGCTCACTTGTTCTCAAACTTAGAAACCTTAAAATCAAATCAAATTATCACATCATCTTCTTAGAGGTAGTACCTTTTTAAAGAATAACACATACACACAAATTCCAAAGCAAATGGATGCCTTACAGCTGTATTTGGAAACTTCCATTGGTTCTGACCGGCAGGCTGGAGGAGGCTAGGTGTGGCAGGAAAAAGGTGTTCATGTGAGCATAAGAGGACACCGCTCCAGAACAGACTCTGTTATAGTAGGTTCATCGCTGCACTTATATAAACAGTTGTGCGTGTTGCCTGTGCACACACGTGTCTTAGGAAGAAAAAAAGGATTGGGGAGCGAAGGCATCAATACATGATTTGAATTTCACCATTCAAGAGAAAAGGATGTCAGATGCTGGCTGGAAACTCAGCAGCTGGGCTCGTAGGAACCCTTCACCCAGGAAAGCCTTCAGCCGAAATAATGAGAGGGAGAATTGAGCATCTCTTGTTAAAGATCAACTTTCCCATGGAGCAAAAAGAACTCCAGGGCAGTGAGACAAAAGAAATGCCTCTTAATCATGAGTGTCATTCATAAAATGTCCTTTGTCTATTCAGAGCAATTTTAGTCCTTGGGTCTGTGGGCCAAGAGTAGAAAAGAACAAGAAGGAATTTTTATCAAGTTACGCTTTCAATGAACTGAACATTCTATGAAAGAATTCAAACGACCTTCATTCAGTACTTAATTTGTTTAAAGCAAGGGTGGTTTTATTTTGCTTTTTAAAGTTAGAGGATGCCATATAGTAAGTGATTTTGCTGAACACTCCAGAAAACATTTTTTAAGTGGATGGTCTGTTAACTGAGTTCAAACCAGGAGTGGAAGAAAAGAAAATAGGATGCTTAGTTTTTAATAAAGACTGCTTGCCTAGCAAAGGGATATTCCCCCTTGAGCTTGGTAACTACATTCAACATTTGGGACTTCCCTGGTGGCGCAGTGGTTAAGAATCCGCCTGCCAAAACGGGCGACACGGGTTCGAGCCCTGGTCTGGGAAGATCCCACATGCCGTGGAGCAACTAAACCCGTACGCCACAACTACTGAGCCCATGAGCCACAACTACCGAGCCCATGTGCCACAACTACTGAGCCCACATTTCACAAGTACCGAGCCCGCGAGCCACAACTACCGAGCCCACATGCCACAACTACTGAGCCCGCGAGCCACAACTACTGAAGCCCACGTGCCACAGCTACTGAGCCCACGTGCCACAACTACTGCAGCACGCGCACCTAGAGCTTGTGCTCCACAACAAGAGAAGCCACCACCCCCCGCAACTAGAGAAAGAAGACCCAACACAGCCAAAACAACAAAAAAAATACATTCAACATTTGCTGAGATCATGGTCATAAATCCTTAGCAGGAGCCCCCAGCAACCAGCCAAAAAGGGAGGCCATCCATTTGCAGGCACTTTGGTATTCAGTTATTGCTAACTAGTGAAAGCCTTTCCACCCACCTCAGATGAAAAATAAATGCATGTGCTCAGGAGGCTCATCCAGAGCGTCGATTGGCAGCATTGGATTAGGACCCTCAGTGCAAAAAGAAGGCTCACGGAACAAGAGAATTTACTCTAGAGGTTTCCTTCCTCTCTGCATCAGCAAAAAAGCTGTGATCAGATATTTATTAGCTGTGACTTTGGCTGAGCCATCTAAGCATGGGAAGAATAAGGAATCTTAAGGCAAGGGCCGGATTGCTCACTTAGGCACTGTCTAGATATGAACATCTGCCCTTCAGTTAAGCACATAAGTCTCCAAGCACCCCCTCGCTCTTGCTCCTGGGCTCTGTGCTCACTTATTTTGCAATTGCAGTTAGTCATGGAATTTCTTCCAGAGCCGCTCGAGTCTGGAGAGGGAACCCATGACCAATGAGTCAGATTTGTTTTAACTTGTGAAAAGCGTTATTTGATGAGTTGAGATGGTGCTCCTACTAGGTCAGGATTAGCTCCGATCATTGCGGGAGAGGGTGAGGAAGAGGCCACTTCTAGTTCTCTCCCGAGTCCTGGAATTCAACCTGCAATCCCACCCCACCCATCCCCTCCTCCTCTGGAAACCTTTCTCATTGGGTCATTCATCTAGGGCTAATGCAGAAAAGCCAGGGCCAGGGGCTGTGAGGTCTCTCTTTAGTACAACTCTGGGCTCACTAGAAGGTTCTATTGGTTATCTCGGCATCCTTAAGTACATTACTGATCTCCCCTGGAGGCGATAACCCCAACCATAAAAGAAGAGGTTGAACTCTGTGTCGTCTATGAGGTCTGTGGTCAGAGGCAGTGATTCTAATCATTCAAGCAGACAGGAGTCTCAAAATTAAATGGAGAGTGAGATTGATTTTAAAAAGAAGGAGGCCCTGCTTTTGGACATTCTGATTCAGTAGGTGTGGGATAGAGCCTACTAATTAGCATTTTTAGAAATCTTTCCAGGTTATTCTTCTAGGTCTAAACGATATTCTATTGACCCGAATGCATTAATTCATTGTATGAAATGGCACCAGAAAGAATCAGGTTCATTATTGAAAAGGCAAAGTGTACACCCGCCATCCAGCATACCTCAGTGGGATACCAGGGAGGGGCTGCCTGCTTCACCTTTTTATATGCCCATCTTCCTTTCTTTTACAATGGAGATAACCAGGCAGTTGTATGTACGTAGAATGGTTTGTGTTAAGCCAGAATGACAACCTCCCTAAAAAGAAAAAATACCCAAAAGAAATGAAAAGAAAATAACCTGACTGAAGCTGGCCAGTTAGGTCTGCCCACATGATTTCCACGTTAAGGTCTGACTCAGTCTTTCCTTTTCAGTCAGCACAGTCCGGCCAGAAGATAACATGACTACAGGTGTGGAAGATGGCAAGGCGACCCTGGGTGTGGAAGATTACATGGTGACCCCAGGTGCCGGTGGCGAGCCCCATGAGTCTGCTGGCTTGACAGCTCTGGTGAGTGATCACATGCAGGGACATTTACTATATGTATGTGATCACATGCAAGGATATTTATTATATGTATGTGATCACATGCAAGGTTACTTATTATATGTATGTGATCACATATGATATTTTGTGACTGGCTTATTTCAGTGTGCTTGAACATAATGTCCCCAGTGTTCATCCATATGGTAGCATGTGTAAGAATTTTTTTCCTTTTGAGGTTGAGTAATATTCCATTGTATGTACCACATTTTCTTCATCTGTTTGGATTGCTTCTAACTCTTGGCTATTGTGAATAGTGCTGCTATGAACATGGTTGTGCAAATATCTCTTCCAGACCCTGCTTTTAATTCTTTTGGGTGTACACCCAGAAGTGGGATTGCTGGATCATATGGTAGTTCTATTTTTAATTTTTCTAAGGACCTCCATTCTATTTTCTGTAGTGATAGCAACCATTCTACCAACAGTGCACAATGGTTCCAGTTTCTCCACATCCTTGCCAACATGTTATTTTCTGTTCTTTTGATAGTAGCCATCCTAACAGGTGTGAGGCAATAATCTCATTGTGGTTTTGATTTGCTTTTCTCTGATGATTAGTGATATTAAGCATTTTTTGTATGTTTTTTGGCCATTGCGTATCATATTTGGAGATTTGTCTACTCAAGTCCTTTTGCCCAGGGAACTCCCTGGTGGTCCAGTGGTTAGGAGTCTGTTTCCACTGCAGGGGGCAGGGGTTTGATCCCTGGTCAGGGAACTTAGATCCTGCCTGCTGTGTGGCACGGCCAAAAAAAAAAAAAGACTGGAAGTCAAGTCCTTTTGACCATTTTTTACGTCAAGTTATTTGATTTTTTTGTTATTGAGTTGTAGGAGTTCTATATACTTTAATCAGATATTAAAGTATATGATATGCAAATATTTTCTCCCATTCCATAGGTTGCCTTTTCACTCTGGTTGATTGTGTCCTTTAATGCACAAAATTTTTAAGTTTGATGTAGTCCCATTGATCTATGTTTGTTTTTGTTGCCTGTGCTCACTAGCATATTTGTTGAATGCTACATTGGCATGAACTTTGGAGTCAACAGAACCGTTTCCAAGGCTTGTTCTGTTGCTTGTTAGCTCTGTGAGCTTGGGCATATTATCTGATCTCTCTAAGCCTGATTCATACTATAGGGCTAATAATAGAATTTACTTAGGGGTTCTCGTGGTGTATATGAGAAGGTATTTAGAGGGCCTGGCAAATAGTAAGCTCTTAGTAAAGGCTAACTATCACTCTAATTGGGGGAGGAAGGGCATTAAAAATAATACAACATAGTATGTGCCAAATAAATGTTACAGGGGAAAAGTGCCGTTCAAGTTCAAGGAAGAGAAAGAATTAATGCCTCGTGCCCCAGTATTTTCTGAAGAGTTTAGACCTTAGGAAGTCAGCGTGCTAAACATTTGGCATTTACTTCAGGATTTTATTCCTATCCCCATTCTTGTGGTTTATTTATGTTTGTTTCCACTTTAAATTTAGGTCATCATATAGCTTATACATTTATGCCAGCTTAAATCCATTTCTGTTATAAGACAGAGTATAAAGCATTAGGTTTTATTTCTGTTTTGCCTCATTTACATCTCCAATAGATGCCGACAAGAGCAAAGAGCATAACAGAGGGTCACAAAGAGGACCTGCCAACTGCAGAAAGCACAGTCCACTCCCAAGGACAAAGCCACAGCACCACAACCCTGAATGTGGCAACTAGTCGGTCCCCGGGTAAGAAAACCAGACACCCCAGTAGGGGTTGATCTTCTTTTGCATAATCAGTGTATTCCAAAACATCCAGGAACGAATATAATAATCAATAGGGCACATATTGGAATGCAAGCACTAATTTTGAACCAAGCTTTCTGTGAAATACAAATTTCAGAATTTGTATTTATTGGGTTGCTGAACACAGCTTTCTAACCTTATATGACAACTAGTGATAATGCCTGCACAAGGGCAAGTTAGGTAGCTACTGGTGTCATATTGCTGACCCTAACCTGATATAATGCCACACTAAGAACTTTGTGTTGACACCCAAAAGCGTAAAACTTAGCCAACCTATGTAAATCTTAGCAGATTCTATGCTAGCATTTACCATCTTACACTGAGCTCATGTCTGTACACGATGAAGCAAGAATCTACTCTAAACCAGTCTTACCAGGATTGGGGGTTGTGCTTGTGATTCACAGTTGGTACCTGCAGCAAAGCGAATGGGACCCCATGAGGTGAAACTCATGTTAGGACAACTTTGAGTCTCTGTCGTCATTATGAGGTTTAGACCATCACTAATGAGCATGAGGAAAGATCATTGCCATTACAACTTAGCAAGGGAAAGAGCCTCCTATTTCCAG